>NC_090930.1:73678476-73981948 GCF_040938575.1 Ambystoma mexicanum | reverse complement strand
TCTCTTCTGATCTCTCTCCTCTCTACAAACCGTATCCTGGTGCTATCATCCCCTCTCACTTCTCCTGTCTCCTCTCTCCAGCTCCCTGCTGATCTCCCTCCTCTCTACAACCTGTATCCTCGTGTTATCACCCCCCCTCACTTCTGCTGTCTCCTCTCTCCATGTCCCTGCTGATCTCTCTCCTCTCTACAACGGTATTCTGGTGTTATCATCCCCTCTCACTTCTCCTGTCTCCTTTCTCCAGTTCCCCGCGGATCTCTCTCCTCTCCACAACCCATATCCTAGTGTTATCACCCCCTCTCACTACTCCTGTCTCCTCTCCCCATCTCTCTGCTGATCTCTCTCCTCTCTGCAATCCATATCCTAGTGTTATCACACCCCCTCACTTCTCTTGTCTCCTCTCTCCTTCTCCCTGCTGATCTCTCTCCTCTCCACAACCCATATCCTAGTGTCATCACTCCCTCTCCCTCTCACTACTCCTGTCTCCTCTCTCCATCTCTCTGCTGATCTCTCCCCTCTCTACAAACCGTATCCTTGTGCTATCATCCCCTCTCACTTCTCCTGTCTCCTCTCTCCAGCTTGCTGCTGATCTCTCTCCTCTCTACAACTGTATCCTGGTGTTATCACCCCCTGTCACTTCTCCTGTCTCATCTCTTCAGTTCCCTGCTGATCTCTCTCCTCTCTACAACCGTATCCTGGTGTTATCACCCCCTCTCAATTCTCCTGTCTCCTCTCTCCATCTCCCTGTTGATCTCTCTCCTCTCTAAAACCTGTTTCTTGGTGTTATCACCCCTTCTCACTTCTCTGGTCTCCTCTTGCATCTCCCTGCTGATCCTGCTCCTCTCTACAACTGTATCCTGGTGTTATCATCCCCTCTCACTTCTCCCGTCTCCTCTCTCCAGCTCCCTTCTGATCTCTCTCCTCTCTACAACCAATATCCTGGTGTTATCAGCCCCTCTCACGTCTCCTATCTCCTCTCTGCTGCTCCTTGCTGATCTTTCTCCTCTCTGCAACTCGTATCCTAGTATTATACCCCCCTTCTCCCTTTTCCACTTTCCAGCTCCTGCCTGAGCTTATCAGATTCCATCCTGCTGTCACTCCTCTCCATGCTGCTCCCTCCTGCCTCATCTCTCCTCCACCATCCTGCCTCTTGCTTCCCTCCTACTCCTACCTCTACTGTCACTCTCTCTCTCACACTCTCTCCACTACTCTTAACGACCCTCCTGTTCTCCCTCCAAGATTACCTTCAATCACTCTCTCACTCATGCACAAACAACCAAATTGGTACCAGCCTCTCAATCACAATATCTTCCCTTGAATCTTTCCAAATACTCCAAATGGCTACTTCCTAAAATTCCTCTTTAACCTGCTACACCTTCCATTCTGGTCACGTGGTCTTCCTCCAGCTGCCCCGACCTCACCCAAACATCTCTCATGGTAGGCTGACTGCTGCCCTTTCATTGCACTACCTTACCTGACTAGAAGGCTCTCTCTGTGCCCACATTGGGTACATGAGTCAGCTGTTTCCCTTGGCCACTCCCCGTCTAAGCAACTCGCAATTCATCCAATTCAGTCCACTGGTGGGCTGGATTTTCCCCAGGAAGTCAGAATAAGGGCCTTTAGCCCAGCCACTTTACCATCTCCATTTCCTCCCATTCAGGCAGGTGGTCATCTTAGTCGTTTGTTCTCTGGTTCTTTCATGTATCAAGTAAGTGAATGCACACAAAGGCTTTGTCGAGGCTTTCCTGGTCTCCCCTAGAACTCTGTTATTCTCTGTTTATTTCAGCTCCACTGCTGCTGCTTCTCTGGTGGATGCCTCGGCTGTTTGTAGAGGGGGTTTCGGTCTCCTATTCGGCTCCTGAAGGGGGAAGCCTAATGTATTCCCATTTGGGGAAACAGTAGGTTCCTCCTGTTCCGGGCTGGTTCTTGTCGGATGGGCCCACGTGCATTGTGTTTTTCTTTGCATGGTGTTGCTTCCCAGGAACCATTATGTTATGTTATGTTATGTTATGTTATGTTATGTTATGTTATGTTATGTTATTTGCTCTTGTACCATGCACTGCTGCCACTTACAGGGTCCCTTGGTGCTCTGGTGGATCTGGAAATCAGGAGGGCTGAGGTATGGGGTATGTAAGTGGGATAGAGAGGGAAAAGTGCAAGGGCTTTAATGTACTGTTGGTAGCTTCAGTTAGGAGAATCCGGTCACTGTGGGCTGGTCTGTGGTATTTGGTGGTAGTTGTGCTTGGTGTGGGTGAGTGTGTGTAGTTTGCAACTGTGTAGTTGCTTGTTTTGTGTTGTGTGGTGTGTGGAGTCCACTGCAGTGTGTGATGGTCTAGTGTTTTGTTGTGTTAGAGCTATGTTGTGTATAGTTCTGTGTTTCAGGGTAAGTAGTGTATTTGAGGGTTGTTAGTGGGGTCATGGACTGTTGCATCAGGTTTTTCTGGCTTCAATATTTTGGCTACTCCACAATACATCAAATTGCAGACATTGGCCATCTCATGGACACATCCAGACTCAACACATTGGCCACCCTTGCATTACATTCAGATTTTATACAGAGGTTGTGTCACAACTGTCGGAATTAGCCCCTTGTTCCTCACCTGATCTTTCTTTGCTGGAAGAGGGAGATCCTTTTGGCTTCTCCTTCTTTCCTTTCTTCTTCGTTCTGGAGGTCTTTCTGTCCTTAAAGACATATGGCCTGTCACGGAGGGAAGCCACTATGTCTGCCTGGGTGAACTGGCAGACTAGGGGCCCATTCCCTGGTACATACGGGCTGGGGAAAAGCCAATGAAGGTAAAATCCCCTGGAGTGTCATATCGTAGATCCAATAGGTTCTCCAGGTAAGATTCAGGAAGCAAGAACAAGCATCATATGTCTTGTATCCAAGAGATTGCCAGCAAGAATCAGACAAGGTGAATCCAGAGAGAACAGTAGAACCGAACAGGAGGAGATTAGGAATGAGATGATCCAGAGAACTGCAGGAGAAACCAGGGATTCTGGAAGACGAGAGGAACCACTGGAGGAGAAAGCCATAGCACAAAACAGGAGGGAGCGAGCAGAGCTCAGAGGGACAAGGAGAGAAAGTGCACACTAGCGTCTTACCCGTAGGAAAATCAACATTTACAATCCACTGCACTGGGTTGGCCGGGAAGAGAAATTCAGCCTGATGGCAGCCATGATGGAAATGCCTAGAGCGCTACCGTACATTCAGGCAGAAATGTGACTTCACACTAAGGGCAGAAAAAGCCTCTATTCCAAAGGTGTCACGATGCCCGCTCCCGGGGAGCCGGCTCAGGCCCTGCGTCCTCGAAAGCGGACATCAAGTCCCCGGGGAAGGTCCCAGCAACCCCTTATAGGGGCCCTTTGGACAGCGTCCTGGCGCCTATGGCGCCAGGCTCATAGAAAACGTCAATCGTGGCGCCATAGGCGCCAGGCTCATTATGAAAGTGTTTGGGTGCACTTACCTGATGCAGACCATGCTGCAGAACCCCAGCCTCCTTGAGGCCTGAAAGGAACTACTTTACCTGTGGGACTCATTTACCACCCGGGCGTGGTCGGGGAAGGATACATACCTGATTGGAGGAAGGACACATTCTAGGAACTTCTTCCAAGGCTATTTAAACCACACCCGATCAGCCACACGTGCTTCGCGTTGTTCTGCATCTAGCAGCTGGACGCTCACCGTGTCTGCTCCTGCATCCTGACTTCTGCCACACATGCCAGCATCCTGAATCGCCTGCAAAGGAAGGGAACAAGAGAACAGAAGAAGGAAAAGGCCTAACCTGCTAAATCTGCATCCCAGAGACATTTCACCGACAATCCTGAAAAGGAAGACATTTATTTTTAAAAGCACATCGCATCGATCGCTGCAGCGCCACATTCTACTCACCTTTACAGGGCGCCTCCATGTTCAGCAGCGACCATCCGGATTCGCAGTCGCGCCCCCGCGCCTAGGGAGAAAAAGACAAGAACAAAGGTGAGAGAAAGAAGGGAAAAGGGAAGCTAAAACTCCATGTCAAGACTTACCTGTTGGGTCATTCCCTTTTCTTTCGGGTCCGCGCCGCATCCAGGCATTTTCGGACCCCGGCCCCTAAGGGGAAAAAGACATCAGCGTTAATGAGTGAATGAAAAGACATTACCAAAACACTCATTAAAGACTTACCTGATTTCCACAAGGATTTAACCGCTCACCTCGGGTCGGTGCCTGTTCCCCGGCATTCCGTACCCCGGCCCCTATGGGGAAAAAGACACTAGCATTAGAACATTAATGCATGGACACAAGGGGAACCACTTATAGAAAAACTTACCTGGAAGCCAAGCAAGTTTGGTTCTCACCCATCCGAAAATCCAGTGACGTAACTGGATACCAACGCGCCCCTTCATCAGAAGCAGGATGGAGAGCACGTCCTTCCAGACCCTAAGGTGAGACGCTACGGGGAAGCACAGCAGGGTTTTGAAGAGGGTGAGAGGGGTAAATGGGAGGCTGATTGCATTACCCCGCAGACAGTTAACCCCCTATTCTCACCTACAGAAGGATACTTCTGCGAGTCAGACAACCCAGTTCTGGGGCCCGGTCCAGTCCGTCTTCCGAACCCTGCGCATCACCTTAGACGAGGTCACAGCAGCGCGAACTAGGTCAGTGCCCCCGTGGGAGTCAGGTGAGCGTTACAGAACACGAAGACTTCCTACAAATTCCCACCCAGGCGCTATGGAAACTTCTGAGACTGATCAGTTGGCCCAATTACTGGGGGCATTATGGGCCGAAGTACATGCCGCTCGTCAAGAGACTAATGCCCTCAAGAGGGAATTAATAATATCAAAGGAAAGAACTGATGACCTGGCCAGACAGCTTTTGCAAGGTCAAGCTGGACAAACTCCTCTACCCTGTTCCGGAGGGAACCCCGCTCCTGTGGTTCCCAGTAACCCTGTGCAGATTAATCTACCTGGAAACATGCCGCTGGCCCCACCTGAACGCTTTGCTGGGGACCCCAAACAATTCGCCGTATTCATGAATCAGTGTCGTTTGCACTTCCTATGCAGACCTGGGGCCTTCCCTAATGATCAGACCAAAGTAGCCTTTGTATTGTCATATCTCAGCGGCTGCGCTGCCGATTGGTCAGTTCCACTGGTTACTCAAGATGACCCGATTCTCCGTGATTTTCAAGGATTTCAAGCAAGCATGGAAAGGTTATTTGCTCGACACTCTCAGGGGCAGGCTCTGGATGACGAACTTCTATCCCTGCGACAGGGCAATCAGGACCTCCTATCCTATATTGCAACCTTTAATAGACTAATTGTGGAAACGGGATGGCCAGAGGATAAAAGAGTCACGTTATTTTATCGAGGTCTACGCGGAGAACTTAAAGATGTCTTGGCCCAAGTTGTAAATCCGACCCAAGAATGCACAGAATATATAGACTTAGTGGTCCAATTGGATCACAGACTTCAAAACAGAAAAACAGATCGGTCCAGGTTTGAGACCCGGGTGTTGGTCAAGACCCACGCTAACCCCAAGGGAGTTGATGTCTCTGAGCCTATGCAAATTGGAGGGTTTAAAGAACCCTTAACTCAAAAGGAACGTGAAAGGAGGCAGCAGTTAAAATTATGTCTTTATTGTGGGAACTCTGGACACTTTCTACAAAATTGCCCGGCAAAACCGCCCCGAAAAGCGGTAGGAGCCGCTGATAAAAACCATGAAGACTCTGTTTCGGGAAACGACTCAGCCCGACAAGCGTAGGGGTCCGCTTGCCGAGCTTGAAAACTAACTCTCAGACCTCGCATTTCATTGTGCCAATGGTTCTCGTAGATCCAGAAAAGCCTAAGCGGTTGCATGCAATAAAGGCATACATCGATAGTGGGGCTATTGGAAACTATGTGGATCGTGAATTGGCCTCTAGGATTAACCTCCCTCTCCGTCCTAAAACCAGCAAAGATGTCATCACCACAGTCGATGGAACTGAAATTGCCTCTGGACCGGTAACACATTCCACTACTGGGGTGACTCTTATTGGTCCTGATGGCCATCGGGAGGCAGTTGTGTTTGATGTAATCAAGGCTCCACAGTTTCAGGTTATTCTTGGAATTCCTTGGTTAGAGACACATAATCCTCGAATTGATTGGCGAGCTAAGAGAATAACCTTCCCGGATTGTGCACAAACATGCTACCCAGAAAACCTGAAGATTAATCTAGCATCTGTAACCTCTGCCTCCATGCAATTACCTCTGGACTACCAGGACTTTCAGGACGTCTTCCAAAAGGAACAGGCCAACACGTTACCTCCTCACCGATCGTACGATTGCCAAATCGATCTGGTGCCCGGTGCACAACCCCCTTGTAGCAGGATTTATGCCCTTACCGAACCTGAGAACCTGCATTTGAGACAATATTTGGATCAATACCTCGCCAATGGTTTTATTTGCCCGTCAAAGTCCCCGGCATCCCCGGCTTTGTTCTTCGTGCCTAAAAAAGAAGGCGACCTTAGAACTTGTATCGATTACCGCGCATTGAACCAGATAACGGTTAAAAACCGTTATCCTCTGCCTCTGATTCCTGAACTCCTTGACCAGGTGAAGGACGCTTGCATATACACCAAGTTAGATCTCCGGGGGGCATATCATCTGGTGCGAGTAAAAGAAGGCGACGAATGGAAAACAGCCTTCCGTACAAAATATGGATTATTCGAATACCAGGTAATGCCTTTCGGGTTGTGCAATGCGCCTGCTGCCTTCCAATTCTTCATGAATGATGTCCTTTGGGAACTCATCGATGTTTGTGTTGTCGTCTATATCGATGACATTCTAGTGTACTCCTCTTCGGAATCTGATCACAGAAAACACGTTAGGGCAGTTCTGGAAAAACTGCGCCAACACAAACTATTTGCTAAACTGGAGAAATGTGTTTTCCATACCACAGAAGTTGAGTTTCTCGGTTTCATCCTGACACCCAAAGGAGTCCGAATGGACTCAAGAAAAGTGGATGCCATCCTCAAATGGCCATCACCAAGCTCTGTAAAAGGGGTTCAAAGCATGCTCGGCTTTGCCAATTACTATCGCAGGTTTATCCCGGAATTTTCACGCATAGTACAACCCATTACTGCACTCTTGAGGAAAAATAAACGTTTTGAATGGTCTGAAGAAGCCGAGCAGGCCTTCCAGGATTTAAAAGCTAAGTTAACCTCCGCACCTATATTGAAACACCCACGTCCAGATCTCCCGTATGTTGTCGAAACTGACGCATCCAGCCTAGCCATGGGAGCAGTTCTGTCTCAAAGAGATCCTGAAACCAACCAACTGCATCCCGTAGCATTTTGGTCCAGAAAATTCTCGGCACCAGAGATTAATTACGCAATCACTGACAAAGAACTGTTAGCCATAAAGTCCGCTTTTAAAGCCTGGCGGCATTACCTGCTTGGCGCTCGACATACCATCACGGTGATCACTGATCACCGGAATTTACAGTATTTGAAAACCGCCAAGGCTCAGTCATCACGGCAGCTCCGATGGGCTTTGTTTTTCGCTGAATTTGATTTCGTGATTACCTATCGACCTGGCTGCAAGAACGGCAAAGCAGACGCCTTATCCCGAATTGGAATGGGAGAATCTGATACAAACTCAGAACCAGTACCAATAATTCCCGAACAGAGAATTCTAGGCATGACTTCGTTACAGACGCTTGAAGACATTCAAGTCAGAGTGAAACAACTCCTGGACCCTACAGTCCTACAGGATTGGATACAAAAGGGATCAGACTTTACCATAGATAATGGTTTACCTTATTGCCAAGGACGCTTATTCCTGCCGCACAAGGATTTACACGAACTAGTTATTTCAGGTTATCATGATACATTAATAGAGGGACACCCCGGTATTGCCAAGACAATGGAAAAGGTGAAACGACAATTCTGGTGGCCCTCTTGGCGAAAAGATGTTAAATCTTTTGTGATGTCCTGTGGTGTTTGCGCCCAAAATAAAGGTCAAAAGAAAAGACCAGCCGGTCTCCTTCAACCTCTAGACATACTGCCAGCACCCTGGCACACCCTATCAATGGATTTTATTACGGACTTGCCTCCTTGTTCGGGATACAATACCATTCTGGTAATTGTGGATTTGTTTTCCAAAATGGCCCACTTCATTCCTTTGAAAGGTTTACCTTCAGCTTCTGTCCTAGCCAAAGAATTCCTCGAAAATATTGTTCGGCTACATGGATTCCCATCTATACTAATCTCTGACCGGGGAAGCCAATTCATTTCCCACTTCTGGCGCAAATGTAGTCAAATGGCACAAATCGACGTAAGATTATCGACCAGTCACCACCCTCAGACCGATGGTCAGACCGAGAGGACAAATCAGACCCTTGAGCAGTACTTACGGTGTATGTTACAGCAATCTGAAAGCAACTGGAAAGACATTCTTTGGATAGCCGAATACGCATATAATAATTCGGTACACTCTGGAACTGGCCATAGTCCTTTTTATACCTTGTTTGGACATCACCCTCAAACCTCAAACCTCGACTCACCTCAGAACCTCGGAGTGCCCACAGTAGAACATCTGCATTCTACCATTACCCGAGCCTTCAAAGAGGCAACCACACATTTACAACAAGCCAAGAGAAAATACAAGGAAAATGCTGACCTACATCGGAGTGAAGCACCTCCGTATCAGATTGGGGATCAAGTGTGGTTAGCTACCAGACATTTACCGCTCAAAGGGCCTCGAACTTTTAACCCAAAATATCCGGGACCTTATTCTATTACGGCAATAATCAACCCAGTAGCGGTTAAACTTGATTTACCAGCTAATTTGCAAATTCACCCTGTTTTTCATGTGTCACTTCTGAAACCAGTGGTCCCCGGAACCCGAACTACTCAAACCTCCAGAACCTATTCAAATAGATGGGGAACCTGAATTCGAAGTGAAGAACATTTTAGATTAAAAAATGTTTAGGTCAAAGCTTTTCTACCTAATTGATTGGAAGAGGTACGGACCTCAGGAGAGGTCGTGGGAACCCAGTGACCATGTGCATGCACCTCGATTAGTCAGGAAATTCCACCGACTCTTCCCAAACAGACCAATACCCCCGGAGGGAACAACCTTGGGAGGGGCCTTGGGGGGGAGTGCTGTCACGATGCCTGCTCCCGGGGAGCCGGCTCAGGCCCTGCGTCCCCGAAAGCGGACATCAAGTCCCCGGGGAAGGACCCAGCAACCCCTTATAGGGGCCCTTTGGACAGCGTCCTGGCGCCTATGGCGCCAGGCTCATAGAAAACGTCAGTCCTGGCGCCATAGGCGCCAGGCTCATTATGAAAATGTTTGGGTGCACTTACCTGATGCAGACCATTCTGCAGAACCCCGGCCTCCTTGAGGGCTGAAAGGAACTACTTTACCTGTGGGACTCATTTACCACCCGGGCGTGGTCGGGGAAGGATACATACCTGATTGGAGGAAGGACACATTCTAGGAACTTCTTCCAAGGCTATTTAAACCACACCCGATCAGCCACACGTGCTTCGCGTTGTTCTGCATCTAGCAGCTGGACGCACACCGTGTCTGCTCCTGCATCCTGACTTCTGCCACACATGCCAGCATCCTGAATCGCCTGCAAAGGAAGGGAACAAGAGAACAGAAGAAGGAAAAGGCCTCACATGCTAAATCTGCATCCCAGAGACATTTCGCCGACAATCCTGAAAAGGAAGACATTTATTTTTAAAAGCACATTGCATCGATCGCTGCAGCGCCGCATTCTACTCACCTTTACAGGGCGCCTCCATGTTCAGCAGCGACCATCCGGATTCGCAGTCGCGCCCCCGCGCCTAGGGAGAAAAAGACAAGAACAAAGGTGAGAGAAAGAAGGGAAAAGGGAAGCTAAAACTCCATGTCAAGACTTACCTGTTGGGTCATTCCCTTTTCTTTCGGGTCCGCGCCGCATCCAGGCATTTTCGGACCCCGGCCCCTAAGGGGAAAAAGACATCAGCGTTAATGAGTGAATGAAAAGACATTACCAAAACACTCATTAAAGACTTACCTGATTTCCACAAGGATTTCACCGCTCACCTCGGGTCGGTGCCTGTTCCCCGGCATTCCGTACCCCGGCCCCTATGGGGAAAAAGACACTAGCATTAGAACATTAATGCATGGACACAAGGGGAACCACTTATAGAAACACTTACCTGGAAGCCAAGCAAGTTTGGTTCTCACCCATCCGAAAATCCAGTGACGTAACTGGATACCAACGCGCCCCTGCATCAGAAGCAGGATGGAGAGCTCGTCCTTCCAGACCCTAAGGTGAGACGCTACGGGGAAGCACAGCAGGGTTTTGAGGAGGGTGAGAGGGGTAAATGGGAGGCCGATTGCATTACCCCGCAGACAGTTAACCCCTTATTCTCACCTACAGAAGGATACTTCTGCGAGTCAGACAAGCCAGTTCTGGGGCCCGGTCCAGTCCGTCTTCCGAACCCTGCGCATCACCTTAGACGAGGTCACAGCAGCGCGAACCAGGTCAGCGCCCCCGTGGGAGTCAGGTGAGCATTACAAAAGGTGCCACGGGGTATGCGCTGTGACAGTATACCCCCTCGTGTACCTGGAGGTGCCAGGTTGAACCAGGTGTACCCTGTGAAACATCTGAAGCAACCAAGGGGCTCGGCTGCAAGAGCTGAGCTCCCAAGAATTCTCAAAGGGAGGAAATCCCTTCCACTGCACCAGGTACTCGAGTCTGCCTTTATGATAACGTGAGTTGCAAAATACGTGTTACTTCATATTCCTTAGGTTCAGTGATGACAGGGATGCAATGTTTTGTCTTCTGTCACGTATAGGGATCAGGTACCCATGAGTGAAGAAGAGAAGAATGAAACACTGGATGCAAAAGGCTCAGAGATGTAGGAAGCTTAAGCTTGAAAGCAACAATATTTGATCCTGGCTGAGATTTCAAAGGGACCAACATAGCGGGGGTGAGAGCTTGGAAGTATGGACCCATCTTGGCAGAAATCTAGTGGATAACCAAACTCTGGACCCCACATCCCATCCAGGAACTTCCCTCAATGTTTATCAGATTGCAGTTTATATCTCCCTTCTGCACTCTTCCAGACTCTGATAGGCGGTCTTGTGGGCGATGGAGATGTCTGACAACAAAGAGTCAACAGAAGGGATCTTGGACGAAGGGTACACTGAGGTGGGTACAATACCGGGGTGTATGCCATAAGTACAGTAGAAAGGAGTTATCTTGGTAGAGGCATGTATTGAATTATTGTAAGAGAATTCAGCTGTTAGCAGAAGGTCCACCCAATTGTTCTGTTGTGAGTTAATAAAACACTTTAGGTACTGTTCCATGGTACTGTTTAACCTCTCCATCTGTCCGTTGGTCTGTGGGTGGTAGCCAGAAGACAATGCTCTTCTGATGCCCAGAATCTTGCATAATGTGCCCCAGAATACCGAAGTGTACTGTGATCTGCGATCGGCGACAATGCATTCCGGAAGGCTGTGAAGGTGTAAAATCTCTCTGAGAAACACCCTGGCCATCTCTGAGGGTGCTGGTAGTCCAGGAAGAGGAGTGAAGTGGGCCATCCTCCCTTCCACCCCTCACCTCTCCCATCTACTCTATGGTGCTCTCTGTCTCTCCTATCTTTTCTAACTGCTTCTCTATTGACTATCCTGCTCTCCTCACTAAATCTGGTAGGAAGAAGTTTAAAAAGGACATCTGTTGCAGAATCAGTAAATTCTGATGGTCGGTACGTATAACAAAAGGATGGGAGGCCCCTTGCAACAGGAGATGCCATTCTTTGCAAGCCAATTTCCTGGCAAGGAGCTCCTTTTCAATTACTGAATAGTTCATTTCACTTGGAGAGAAGGTCTTAGACAGGTAGGCAATTGGATCCTCTCTAACTTCCACTTCTTGCATGAGAACAGCTCCTACCGCCGAAGCGTCTCAATTATGAAGGAAGAGTCTGGTTGGGTTTGGCGTAGGACAGTAGTGGCGCAAAATAAAGAGCTGAGGTGTTGAACAGCGGCTTCAGCTAGCTCACTGCACCAGAATGGAGTGTGCTTCTTCACGAGAGAAGTAATGGGGAGGACAATTCCAGAGAAACTCTTTCCTATTCGTCTCCCACCTTTATATGCAGGAGATGGTAAGCCCCATGAAAAGTTGAGTTTGGAAACACTGCAGCCCCTTATACGGCCTCCAGAATGTCTCTGATGAGTGGCATTGAATATCGATCAAGGATGGTAACCCTGTTGAGACCTCTATAATCAATGCATGGTCTAAGCTCATGGGTGTCCCTTCTTGGTATGAAAAACAATGATGCTTCTGCAGTAGAATGAGAGGGTTGAATGAGTCCATTCTGAAGGTTGGAGTCCAAATACTCCCTGAGAACTTGCTTTTCCAGAGCGCATAAGCGCAAACGATACTAATACCTGCGGTGTGAGATCAATCGCACAGTCTTCAGGTTGATGAGGTGGAAGATCCTTAGGAATCTTATCTTGAAACACATCAGAGATTTTTTTACCTCCAATGGTATACAATATATACCCACTACATCAGTAGGTATAGAAGGATTAGCCTCAACGGGTGCCTTCGGTGTGTCTCCCATGCAATATTCTGAGTCAAACTGCAGAAGATTTTTGGCCCAATGGGATTGTGTCTATTTAATCAGGGGATCCCTAGGGGAAAATGAGCCGCACAGATGATGTCAAAGTGTAATGACTCGTGGCGTTGGAACACGGATACCTGCAGAACCTCAGTGGTTTGTGTTATCAGACCTGAACTCAGAGGTCTCTCATCCACAATCAATGAGAGCCAAAGCGTCAATCTTCCTATGATCGACCGTGATTTGAATGGCTACAACCATTAATCAGTTGTCGTCTTGTGATGAGGTAACGGAAAGAGTTTGAGAGGGACTGGTAATGTGACCCCGGTAACTTATCCCATCTAGGTCCGAGGTCTGTCGTTTCCCACCTGGTGGGGTGGAACCTCAGGGCAGACACGTAAGAGGTGGGTATTGGTTCCGCAGTATATACACAACCCTTTCTCTCCTCTCCATTTTCTTTCTTCAGGGGTTAGAGGTCCTTGCACTGCTCCAATCTGCATTGGTTCATCCTGAGCAGGTCTGCCGATTGGAGGAACATAAGTCAAGTTTTCTGGGGACACCGGGAATGTACCTCTGCTCTTCTTTCTTCTGGCTCTTCTTTCTGTCAGACAATAGTCTATTTGGAGAACCAGGGAGAGCAAGTCAACAAATGAATTGGGACGGTCAGTGCGGGCTAATTCATCCTTGATCTCCTCTCGAAGACCCAGTCTGAATATGGTATATTGCGCTGACTCGGGCCATCCACATTCGGCAGAGGTGCGTTTGAAAGTCGTGATGTACGACAAAAGATCAGAAGTACCTTGTTGAATGTCCAACAAGTCTTTGCAGGCTGAGTAGACTACTTCTGGCCTTTCGACGGTTCGTTTGAGTAAATTCAAGAAAGCCCCATAGTTCTGTAAGACGGGATTTGCAGAGGTGATCATGGGAGTAGGCGGTCATATTGGATACCATAAACCCTACCCAAGCGTGGTTGTAAGCATAGGTTTCAGAATGAAAGGTAAAGTGAACCATGCAAGCCTTAATGAATTCTTTTAGCTTCTTTGGAGACCCATTGTATTTACCTGAGGTCAAACCCATGGTAGGGAGATCTGAAGGATGGAGCACTCTGGCAGTAACCAACTGTCTTAATACAGTGTTCTCGGTCTTCAGGTTCTGCTCCTCGGGGGTTAGTCCTTGGACTGTAGTGACCAGCTCCTGTACTTGTTCAGCAGTGGCCATATCTTTTTCTTGACGTTGCAAACTTTCACAACTGTTGGAATTAGCCCTTTGTTCTGCACCTGATCCTTCTTTGCTTGAAGAGGGAGATCCTTTTTGCTTCTCCTTCTTTCCGTTCTTTTTCTTTCTGGAGGTCTTTCTGTCCTTAAAGAGATGTGGCCTGTCAAAGATGGAATGTGTGTATAAAGGAGGGTAAGTCCCAATTTTTTGGTGAAGGGGGATTGAGCTGAAAGCGGGACTTGGTTCTTGCAGAGGAAACAAAGGAACACAAGCTCAATTACCCCTCTTTTTGTCCGCCTCGCAGAAGGGCAGGGACAGAGGGATTTTTGGATAGATATATTTCTTGTCTATCTAAGAGTCGCATAAAAATATTTCATTATTCAGAGGGTAGTCACAGTAGAAAACACATATTTTAATAGTATAATTTATACACTTTTGTAAGTGGTTGGTGCTTTCCACAAGGCACCTCCAGACTTAGAAAACAATACATACAACTAAAAAGTCCAAACTAACACACACATATTCTGCTTGTGGTGTCTAGGTTAGTAGAGTGACAATTCTAATGATGCACTTTGTCAATTTTAATTGTTGACTTTCGAAAAATGGGGAAACTAAGACATTAAATGTACAGCATGCAATTTTAAACGCTGCAAAAGAACACAGTTGTTTCAGTGTTAGGATGTCTACATATGTTTCGGCACATAATATGCATCAACACCATCCCTGGTGTTCTGCTATTTTAGTTGTGGCCCTCTTCAGGACAGAATGTTGTTTTTCAGAATGACAAAAGTTCAGAAAAACCCCAGGTATTCACGTTGTTTTTCAGTGCTGTAAAGGATGGAAAATATGGAATTTGTGTTAGTGATGTGTCTAGGACTCAACTTGCATTAAAAACTCTTCTGATAGAAATTTATGCGACATGGATACAGTCTTCTCCACATTCCCACTTCTCACTGACCTTTGTATGCTTTTGTGGTCGGACTTAAGATTATTATTTTTGTTCTAGGCAAGCGTCGGATTCGCTGTCATGCCCTAGATGTCATCATAAAATTGGTTGCCTATATCTTATTTGGGCTTAGTGGTTGGTCCTTACGTCGAAGTAATTCGGACCTTCGAGCCTACGGACACAATTGAAATTTGAACAAAACGTTTATTGCGTTTATGCATGTTAATATTTCAAACATACAAGTTGTCTTCATTGTTTACTGACCTGAAGGTTTCGTCAGAGGATATAATTTGGTTTGGCGCTAGTTGTTTTTGCAGAGATGCATATCCCCTGCATGTGGGTTCCCAGGGGTACCTTCTTTTCCTGTTTAACAGAGCCTATGGGGGCAGATGGAATAAAACCTGCGTTTAGGAGGCCAAATCTCCACATGAGCCGTAATATACTTTTTTCTCTTTCACTAGCGTGATTTCGTAGTTGTTTTTTGAAACATTAGCGTTTAGGTTTTGTTTACCTTCTATTTGATTCGATGAGACGATCTTTACGTATCGTAGTGCAGCTCCTCTCAGTTTCGACGCGGAGGTACCAACTTGTTTGAGTTTGGTGTTTCAGGAAATGAAATATATTACTTCCGTATTACTTCCGTATTTGCATATCATGTGACTGCCAAGTACGTCTTTCGAAAAACCTGTTCATTTCTTGGCGGCGCATGCGGCCATCTTGAAGTGTATAGACAAAATGGTGGATCCTTTATTTTTTGTAGATCTCCACATAACGTAATTGTGTTTTGTTCATTAAAATAAATATGGTGGTACATGGACACACCTTGGCAGTGTTTTCAATGTTTTCATACAGTATAGCCCGTGTATTTGTTATAGTAGAAACGAAGTCTGGGCACCGGGGTCATATAGGCTCGAGATGTTCTCTTCAGAAGAAAATTCCCCACTCCACTGATGAATTAAGACCATTTTTTACTGTATCCAGGTCGAAAATCCATTTTTGTTCGCATTTGCGCAGAGCCAAATCACGGTCTCCGCCTCTGTTTGAAATTTGAACTGTTTGGATGATAAACCAAAAGATTTCACATGGTTTGTGTTTTAGTTGGAGATAGTGGGCTACAAGGGGTTTATTAGGTGTCTGATTTCTGATGTTGGTCCGATGTTCTCCTATGCGTATTTTGATGTGTCTTTTTGTTTTCCCGATATACAGGAGTTGGCATGGGCATTGGATCGCATATACTACCCATTGCGAATTGCAGTTTGTGAATGATCTGAGTTGCCAGTCTCTTTCTTTCAATTTTATGTTTTTCATATTTTTCGTGAGTGGGCAAACCGAACACATGCCACATTTAAAATGTCCTGTTACCGGTGGAAGGTCCCAGAGGGTGTTCTGTAAGTCTGTTTTTTTTAATTGAGGGTATGTGTGGACCAAACTGTCTTTTAGGTTCTTCTGTCTTTTAAACGCAAATCTTGGAGGTGCTGGATTGAAGTCCTCCGTTTTTATGACATGCCAGTTCTTTAGGACTAGTTTGCGTAGCTTGTGGCTAATCGGGGTGAAGGTTGTGATGCATGTCATTTTTTCCACAGTTGTTTTTTTGGGCGGGTTTAAGCATGTTTCTCGATTTTTATTTTTCGCACTTTTATAGGCCACGTTTATATACTTTTTCGGATAACCTCTTTGTTCCAGACGTTTTTTCAGTTGTTTGCCATGTATCCTATAGTCTTCTAGATTCGTGCAATTGCGGCGTACTCTTAGGAATTGGCCTATCGGAAGGTTGGTCTTGAGGCTTGCTGGATGGTAGCTCTTGAATTCGAGAAGTGTATTTTTATCCGTTTTTTTCCGATATAAGTTTGTGGTGAGGGAGGCGTCTGGCTCTGTTCTGATTTCTAGATCCAAAAAAGGGATGCTCTTTGTGTTGTGGCACATAGTGAATTTGATGTTCACATTGCATTGGTTTAACCATTTTTGGAATTCTAGCAGGAGTGAATTGGAACCTCTCCATACTAGAAAACAGTCATCGATGTATCTGTACCATGCGATGATGTTGGTTTTAAACGAGTTATCGATGTGATAGATAGACTTGGTCTCTACAGAGTCCATATATAGGTTTGCAATATCGGGGGCAAATGTTGCACCCATACTGGTCCCGTGTCTTTGGTTATAGAAAGCATCTCCACAGATGAAGTAATTCTCCATAAGGGCCAGTCTTGCGCATTCAAGGATAAAGGGGGTTGGAACTGTCTTGTTGTTCATAGTTCGTTGGTTCAAGTATTGTTCCAGTATTTTTAAACATTCGAGCTGCGGAATGCTGGTGTATAGAGCGACTACATCTAATGTTGCTAGAATGTCTCCTTGTTCCGTGGTTATATTTTCTACGATCTTTATCATACTCGTCGTGTCCTTAACATATGATTTCATGCGTGATACGAAAGGTCTGAGGAACCAATCGACGTAAATTGACAGAGGTTCGAGGATCGAGTCTATTGCCGACACTATTGGTCTCCCTGGGGGTGTTGTGCTGTTTTTGTGTACCTTAGGGAGTAGGTAGAATGCTGGGATAGTAGGATTGGTTTTGATTAAAAAGCATTTTTCATCATGATCTATCCACCCTTCGGCTTCTGCATGTTGCATTAGACTCGATATCTCCTCTTTCAGGCGTGATGTCGGATCGCCTTGTAGGGGTTTATAAAATTTCTGGTCTTGTAGATGTAGTCTGATTTCCTCGTTGTATGCGTTTTTGTTCCATAAGACTATTCCCCCTCCTTTATCTGCAGGTTTTATTACGAATAGTTCATTTGTTTGTAGGTCTTTCAATGCCTGTCTTTCCATTGGGCATAGATTGTCTTTGGAGAAATTGTTGGTGCATAGTAGTTTTTTAGTTCCTTCAATTATTTTATTTTCAAAAGCCGCGATCGCCGGGCTTATCATATTGTTCGTAGGGAAGAAGGTCGATGGAGGTTTTAGGCCCGTTGTGCTCTTTTCCTTTTCTTTATTCCCTATTTTGGGGTTTCGGAAAAAATATTTTAGCCTGATTGTTCGGAAGAATTTTTGTAGTTCAATCTCTGTTTGGAAGTTTTCTGCCTTTTTAACCGGTACAAAACTGAGGCCACGGCTTAATACCTTGATCTCACCTTCTGTGAGAACATGAGTGGAGAGATTGAAGATAGGGATTACCAATTCTGCACAGGTCCGTTCCAGTTCCGTGTCTGCATCCGTTGTGGGGCTTGGGATCGGTTGCGGCCTCCTTGTGCCCTCCCTTGAAAAAACTGTTGTCTCTGGTTTTTGCCTCCCCTCGGTGCGTTGGTATTGGTGCTGTTATCGGAGTCACTGCTTGTAGTACTATTGGTGGTATTAGAGAAAGTAACGTATTGTTTCCTTTGGTGTCCATTTGGTGTGAAGCCACTATGTCTGCCTGGGTGAACAAGCGTGCTAGGGGTCCCTTGCCCGGTACAGACCGGCTGGGGAAAAGCCAATGAAGGCAAAAACCCCTGGAGTGTCATATCATAGATCCAATAGGTTCTCCAGGTAAGATTCAGGAAACAAGAACAAGCATTGTACGTCTTGTATCCAAGAGATTGCCAGCAAGAATCAGACCAGATGAATCCACAGAGAACAGTACAACCCAACAGGAGGCTATGAGGAAGGAAAAGATCCAGAGAACTGAAGGAGAAACCAGGCATTCTGGAAGAGGAGAGGAACCATGGGAGGAGAAAGCCATAGCACAAAACAGGAGGGACGGGGAAGAGGAAACAAGAGGCGAGTGAGCGGAGCTCAGTGGGACAGGGAGAGAAACTGCACATCCAGTCTGACGGCGGCCCTGATGGAAATGCCTAGAGCACTACCTTACGTTCAGGCAGAAACGTGATGTCACGCTAATGGCGGAAAGACCATCTATTTCAAAGGCACCACAGGGTAAACGCTGTGACAGTTTGCCTCTAAGTCATGTCCGAATTCAATACGTTGTCCACCCTCCACCACATCCAAATATGAACACATCGGCCAACCCACAGCCCTATCTGAAAACTGTATATTGGTCACCCTTGAAAACACCCAAATTCGATGCACCGGCCACCCACCAAATACTCAGCTTTCTGCTAGGCAGTTCAATGGTGCTTCTTGAGCACAGCAGAAAGTAGTGTGAGTAATATAGAAGTGGCAGGATCCCCCGGAACATAGCAGTGGAAGGGCTCCCCAATTTCCCTCACCTTTCCTTTTGGTGGTTAGGGATTTTTTTGTTGTTTAAGGTCAAATGTGTGCTGGAGTTGCCAGTTTGTATCAGGTGTTGTGGCGGGACAGTGTAGTGTTTGTAGTTTTTGTCTAGTGCCGGGTTTGTGTCAAATTGATTATTTGTTGGGTGGTGGGAATGCCATGATAGGGTGCGAGGTCTGGTGAATTCCAGTAGCTGTAGTGTCTTGGAAACCACCTGAAAAAGAAGAAACCTGTCCTGGCAAGAGGGTGATAGGCATTTTGTCCCAAAAAGGGGAACCTGTATACATCCATTGGTCCAGGCATACCGGGTACAGGGGCCCCCTCGAATCCCACATACCAACTCTGGGGTAGGCCTAGCTCTGACGTTCTGCTGGTACGCCAGCTACCTCAGGTTGAGAGTGGTCCTTGCCCCCCTTGACAGGGTCACACCCAAGATCCTGTCACACAGCATACAGTGGTGTTGTTGTCACATGAGAGACCTCCATTGGCCTGACTCGAGGGATTGTATGAGTGCCAGAAAACTCACCTCCTGTTGTCTTACTGCTACTGTGCCTGCAATCTGTGCCACCTTTGGTGTCACCATCTCAATGGCCAGCCTCACATGAGCCTCAATTCTGGTGGCCTAAATGTCTTTTGATCTGGCTTCCCATGTGTGCCTATAAAGGAAGGCTGTAGGGTGGCCACACTCAGGCGTTATCCGAGCTGACAATTGTAGCCATTTGGCTGAAGCATTCACTTGTTGACTTTCTCTGGTAGAGGGGTGTGGAGCCTAATTAGATACAGGCAAATGGCTCATTGTCTGAGACAATAGTAACACCGTACTCATGGATCGAAAGATGGAAGCGCTTGATGCCCCACTAGGCAGCAGTTGCCTCTTTTCAGAACTGAAGGCATTATTTCTCACTGGTCATCAGTGCCCTACTGGTCCTGGTCCACAACCTTTTATTAGTCTAAGCCAATACTGCCTCATTGACACAGGTGTCCTGCACAACGGCTGTGCCTTTGTTGATGTCAAACTATGCCATTATTGTGTCTGCCAGTTGCACATCCTAGTTGTTCTGTAAGGCCATTTGGTGGTTTTGTGGCCTTTGCCTTTGAGATGATAATTTGGTCAGGTCTCCTAGTACCTCTCTCAGGTTGTCCCACCACAGGCTTGAGGGCTGGCACGATGTTGCTTATTTTTTTCAGCTGTATGTTAATTCCATCAAAGGAGAAGGTGTATCCAAATGTCATTTGGATGTCGTTTTGAGGCCGTTCCTCATCTTGGCCAAGTATACTAGAATGTCATCTCTGACTTGTATTTATATTTCATTTGCCAAAGCACCTTATATTAGTAAGTGGGTATTCTTTGAGGACTCCCACGATTTCGGCTGATGTTGTCCAGAAACACATCCACAGAGGACTACAGTCCAAAACTCGGCCTATCGTCCTACCAATGACCCACATCACTTGGGACAGTCCATAATTATAGGGATGCCTCCCCAATTTCATTTGGTAACATGGGGCTTTTAGAACCAGCTTAGAGAACAAACTGGCATCTGTGAAGTCATGAATCAGCTCGTTGACTGTCGGTGTGATGGGTATTTCCTTTTCAGTTTTGGCTTTTAAGTGGCATGCTTGAACCACCTATAAAATCATAACTATTGGCTAAGGAAGCTAGGAGGGAGATGGCATTGTAGAGAGGCAGTTGTACACGTCATAGATAGAGCCCACCCCCTTACCGCCGTCACATTGGAAGAACAGCAAGAGCCCACTGTTCATGACACCTGGTATCATCCCAATACCACATCAAATGTACGAGAGACGTTATGTACTCAGACAACCTTATCAAATGCATCCCCAAACTGATGCAGTAGACATGAGCTTGCAGACACCACTGGACATAGAAGAAATATAAGTAAAGTCAGAAGAAAGAAAAGTGACGTCAGGAAGAGAGAAGATACCTTGACGCACTGAATCTGATGTATGGATGTCCAAAGAATGAAGATATAACTGAAGCAATGAAGTAAACATATATGCAAATATGAAGAAAGCCATATATACTTAGAAGATAAGTGAAAAGAGATGTAGTACATGTATATACACAGAAACGCAAGGTAAATAAAACAATGTAGAAGCTTGCTCAAGTAGGAAATATACCGCGAGCGAAGCGGGCATGCTGAGAAAATGGACATCAGCATCGTATAATAGTAAGCAAGCAATCTCGAGGAGAGGGACAAGGCTGCAGAGCTGAAAGGTGCTGGAATACAGCTTTGTGCAAGAACAAAGGGTATTTACTTGGTTCAGGATCAAGGAGGCCACAGCAAGAAGCAACTGCAAGGTACGAAAGGAGTCAAGGAGAATAAGCCATGTGCGTAAGACACATTTCTCTGAGTTTAAGTAAAGGAGTGAATAATTCAGAGTGGCAAGTATTGAACAATCGAGGATGCAGAAAGCACACGCAGGATGGAGCAACCAAGTCTCCGGAGGCCAAGATAAGTAATAGCACCCAATATAATTGAATCAAATAGCACTGAATAGAATGACAGAATGGAGAAAATCATGGCCTCAATCGTGGTGTAAGACTAGAAAACAAGACCTGTTCATAAAGCTCCACACAAAGATAGCAATATACCTTCACTCCCTTTAAAGTTCTGAGGAAGTGAACACTCAGCAAGATCAACTACAAAGAAGAATCCTTGGCTTTGGGCCTAACTGATGAGAGATGGTGGGCTAATTACCTAAGAAAGGCATTTGTCTGGTGTTCTCTTGCACCTGGGTTGTGTTGCTTACGTGCTGCTAATGAGCCGAATGTCCAAGGTGGGAAGAAAGTGCCAACCAATCATGAGAGCCTACATGATGATGGACTATACATTGTTGCAGAAGCTTATCCGCTGCTCTTGTTATGCTATTATTAGTATTTGACATAGTTGGAGGGTGTTTAAGGTGTGCCTACCAGATAAGGGGCAGCCAAGGATGATACTAACCCTTGTATGAACTATAGGCATATATGTTCCCTTAACTAATGCCTGATAGGTTTTTACTCTTTACCATGTAGGATGATATCATAGTTGACGTACATGGAGGTATAAAGACTTTTGCATAATGAAAATGTGCTGAAAGTATGTGAGCTACATACAACCTGTTTGTTCGCCCGGTGTCCCTACTTTGTTGAACTGATAATAAGGTAGTATTTTGCCATATGCTTTGTGTCTGTCCAGTTATTTGGGCCTGAGATAATTTATTCGGTCATCCCATTCAGCACTTGGAACACTCCAGGTGCTATTGCACAGCATGCAAAAAGGGACACACAACCTGCAGAGGTGGACCAGCTATGTCCCCAGCCAGTCTGAACCCGTGCTTGCTTGCATGCTGGTTAAATGTATTTTCAGCCTGCTTGCAACCCATTCCTGCCAAGACCACTCCCTCAAGGGGCTTCTTTTGCAGCCAACTATGTACTGTTATGGAGCTGCCATTGTTATTTTTTAGATGTCTTGTAGACGTGAATTGGTTAATTGCAGCTGTAAATCAGATCCTGCAATCAAAAAAAGTAATAATCAAGTGTGTCTTTCGGCCACTTGATTTATCAACATTATCAACCACCTACTAGTTTAATATTCAACATGTACCCTCTCATCTGTTCCTTGCACTTAATTCCTTCCAAATCCAATAGTTTTGTCTCTTATATTAGATATGCATTTGCCAGGCACTTGTCAGGAACTTGGACACTATCAGGGATCTGGGCGTAGCTTGCATCCAGACCACTTTTCCCTTCAAATCCAAAGCCTGGGAATCAGCCCGTGTTACACAGTGGGAATTCAAGGTGGATAGAGTGGCAGGTAGTTCCAAGATCACTAACTTCCTTATTCCACGACCCTCCAAACAAACACAGCCCAGGTGTTTCCTAAAAGGCCCTTTCAAGATTCACTAGACTTCGCTTATGCCTCTGTGGTGTAAGGGGCAGGCAGGGAATTCCAATCCTGCAACTGTGGACACCTTCCATGGACTTGCAGAGCTCCTACATCTTCCACACCAGGACCATGTACCTTTGCTGACATAGAATCCTGGAAGCCTCAGCGCCAGCTCTTCACCGAGACAAGACAGGTCCAGGGCCTGCAAAGCAAGAAACAAGAGTTATTCTACTGTGGAGTAGACGCACTCAACTCATATGGCCAAGGAACGATAGGGCTCACCAATCATGCATGCCACATTTGGGGAAGGTAGTGTGGCCTAAAAGCTAAATTTTCAACTTGATCTAACCTTGGACCGTGTGTGATTTGAATTATCCAGTTGCGCGTGAAGTGCTCAAGTGGCAACTTTAAGGATATCTTTCATTGCATGCAGGTAATTCAGAAAACACTCCTGAGGACATAAGAAGCGCAGAACGTTCAGGAACCTGTAAAAAGTCTAGCATACGAGAGTACCCAAGAAGAGAGGGGAAATACCCCTCACCGCATATATCACAAGAACAGAAGGGTGCTATCGATATCCATGACATACCTCACAGGATGACGAAGCTCTAGTAGTCAACAACTCAACCACTAACAAACCGATTCAATGAAGAAGTAGCCTACGCTGATATTCAACTAATTGGCATCACTAGAAAAGCACTGCGATTGAATAGCCAAGCTATCACTTTAGCAGACCGCTTCAATGATGAAGTAGCCTTTGCTGATCTTCATCCAATCAACATCAATACAGAAGCACCCCAATTGAAAAACTGCAAACCAAAGAAAAGAACAACTAATAAACAAAACCACACCAGAAAAGTCCATTGCAATTTAATCAACGCAAGGTCAACGTCCAAACATGCCACCGAAATATACGACCTCCTATGTGACGGAGGTATCAACATCCTATTTGTAACTGAAACATGGCTAGACGACAATTACAACTGCCTGCCTAAAAACTTCAAATGCGTCCAAGCAAACAGAAAAACCAAAAGAGGTGGGGGACTGGCAATCATACACAAGGAACACCTAGCTATCCAATTGGAAGGCCCAGTAAACATCGATAAATGTGAATCCTTAGTCCTACGCCTACCAGTAAACCCCAAAACAAACCTGAATTTTTTACTGATATACAGACCACCAACCTACGATGCAACCTTCGTAGATGCCTTCACGGAAGCAATCACCATCCTAGCTATCGAGCATAATCATCTGATCGTCCTTGAGATTTCAACATCAGGTTCGATGAAGAAACCACAACCACACAAAAATCTCTAACCAGCAAACTAGCAGCAATGAATCTACAACAACTAGTCAAAGGAGCAACCCACTCGGCATGGCATACACTTGATGCAATCTTCGCCAATAAAAAACTCATTACCATGGCACCCACAATTAAAATATTCTGGAGTGACCACCTCATCATTCCGTTCGTAATCACACTGACCACTCCAATAAACAAGCAACTAGACAAACCACTGATCACCATGAAAAGAAATTGGAGAACCATCAAAAACTCCAACCTATCTGAACTTCTAGAACTCAGCAAACCACAAGCAACAAGTATGGAAGAAGCTGACCTGCACAAAAAAGTAGCCCCTCTCCACAACTGGATCATAACAACGATCGACGAAATCGCAAAAGAAAAACCTTTCACCCCTTCACACAAAAGAGCAATGGCAAAATGGTTCACCCCACTACTCCGCGCCATAAAAAGAAAAAAAGAAAAACTGGAACAAGAATGGAGATCCAAAAAACGACACTGGAAATAAATTGAAATTTCAACAACATAATCATCATACAAAAAGGAAATACAAAAAGCAAAAAGGAAATACTATGACAACTGAATCTTCAAAGCACCAAATACCCCAAAAGAACTCTTCAAAATCATAAATGACATAGAAAAATCCACTTGGCTGCAACAACCAGCCAATACCAACACTGAAACTATGCAATGACCTAGCAGACCACTTCAAAAACAAAATCATTACCATTCAACAAACCATACAAAACACACAATGCGATCAGACTACGGAACCCGCCCACCCCTACGAGGAACACCTGAACAAATTACAAAGCTTCCCTGAAATATCAGTGGAGACTTTCGTCAAATTGGTATATCAAAGCAACAAAACAGGCTCTCCTGAGGATCCTTGCCCCCGGACATATACAAATCAATCCTCAAACAAGGAACCCCCATGGAATTCCACAGGAATGTCCTCAACCTTTCACTCTCAACAGGGAAATTGCCACAATCCTTCAAATCATCATACATCAGCCCGCTATTCAAAGATACAGCAGGAAGTGTAGAGGACCTCGCCAACTACAGACCCATCTCCAACATCCCATACACAGCCAAACTGCTCTAAACGTACACAACCCAAGAATTCATAGAAGAGCACTGCCTGCTAGACCAGGGACAAGTTGGTTTCAGACCAATGAGGGAAACGGAATAAGCCCTCCTAAAAGCAAACACAGACTCAGACAACAGCACTGCCTTGATAGTTGTAGACCTCTCTGCAGCATTTGACACCGTTAACCACAACATCCTCATCACAAGGTTAGACGGATTGGGAATAACAAATACCGCCCTACTATGGATCAAATCCTTTCTAACAAACAGAACAGAAACCATATGGATGAAACCTTTCAAGTCCAACCCAAGAGAATCCACATGCAGAGTACCACAAGGATCATCCTTCTACCCGTTAATATTCAACATCTACCTGTCTCAACTAATCAAAATCATCAAAAGACACAGCCTCACTTGCTACAACTATGCCGACAAAACACAAATAGTCTTCAAAATACAAGACACTCAAGAAGAAAATATTACACTAGAGAACTGCCTTTGGTATGTATTCAACTGGATGAACTCGAAGTACCTCAAAATCAACCCAGGTCAAACAGAAATAAAGATCATCACAAAAAATGGAGGAGACAACCAATTCATCCCTTGGCCAAGGGAACTCCATACAACCCCGGCCCCATCATCGACTGTAGAAAACCTGGGGGTCCTGATGGAAAACAAACTTACTCTAGAGCCACAAGTAAACAATCTACTCAAGAAATGCTTCCTTCTACTGCGAGCGGCAAAAATTATGCTACCGTTCCTGTCATTTGCCAACAAACCACTTACCATCATCGCTCTCGTCATGTCCAGAGTAGATTACGCCAATAGCCTATACTTGGGTATGCCTGAACGGCTTCTAAAAAAACTACAACGCATACAAAATGGGGCGGCCAGATTGCTCCTCTAACTACCCCAAAGAGAACACATACCATCTGCGCTAAAAACACTACATTGGCTGCCAATAAAACAACCAATCAAATTCAAATCAATGTGCATCACGCACAGATAAATCCACAACCAAGGTGCAGTGTTGCTGAGAGACAAATTACGCCTACATCACCCAACAAGAATGCTCAGATCAAACAACGACATCCGCCTAGAACTGAAACCCTACAACAAGAGAAAAGTCGGAGGATCCTCTTTCTCTCACTTCGCACCAAAAACTTGGAACGACTTACCAAGAACATACGTAACACAAGAAACCACCGACTATTAAGGAAACTGCTCAAATCCTGGCTCTTCACTGCATAACTAGAAGAACGCCTACAGGGGCACACACATAGCGGAAACTATGATGAGTGAAGATATCGATCCCGGATCCCACTAAGCTATCAACCACAAACAGAATCTAAGAAAGACATTCTACGACATACCAAACTACAAACTGAGAGATGGCTATGACAGGTTGACACTAAAGACTGAATACATAGACCAAGATGGAAGGGCAAGGATGATTTATCAATAGCACCCTGGCCTCCGTATTATACCCAAGCCCCAACAGACCACCTTCAAATAGATAGCAAGGAAATAGGGGTGGCCAATCCAACAGCTCCAACACCAGAGGGGGTATTAGACATACCCAAACCCATAATAATAAGATCAAATATCAAAAGCCGGGAATGTGCCAGGCAATCACCAGCAACAGTAAGAAGGTCAGGAAAGGAAAGTGGCAATTAAGCCTACCCATAGGAATGCTCTTGAAATAGAACAAGACCTGCTAAAACCAGACATACAACCCACTAATCCAACATCAAATCTCTGCATTCCTAATTCACCCGAAAATCCACACAACCATTTCTTGCCAAGCAACCTGCACTCACTTCACCGCAACAACAACAACCAAACAACACATAAACTGCATGAACAGCACACGTGGTCTCGCTCAGGTCCGATACTCACATCAAAGCTCGGCGCACGGTGGAAACCGAGCTGAAGCTGCCAACAGCACACCACCTCTCTCACTCTCCTACTACCTCTTCACCCGACTAACCTAACACGCCCGCCTTCTTGTTTTACAGATGCACCTGTGTGCCTGGGGACCAACTCCAATGGTGACGGTGCGCAATATAAGTACCTAGTCTAGCAGAAATCCACCACCTGGTCGTATGATGGCACTGAAAGCACGGCTGCAGGTTGCTAGGTCTGATAAAGATCCGGGGCTACGCTAATGTCAGGACTGTCGGGACTTGGGGCGCACAAGACTTTTGGTTGTAGCCCCTGAGCTTATATACGGGGCTACGACAAAAGACCCAGGGCTATAGACCCCCAAAGCCCCTCCTGGACACTCCTCTGACTGAAAGTGACCCGCATGTGCTCCACCTCCTTCACCACATTACATTTGAGGAGCATGTTGGAGCCTGCCACGTCCACAAATAAACAGTTGCACATGCTCTGGGTGTATGACGGGTGCCAACCTTTTGAGAGAGTTGGTGTCTAGCTCCTAAACATACAGATTTTAATGTTTGCGTGGTCCAATGGCACTGGAGGAACCAGTTGGCGAAAGCTGTGCCACCGGAGGACACTCACTGATGCCCCTGTGTCAATTACCACTAGCCAATCGATCAAGGTGTTATACCTGCCCTTGGACCCCTTCAAGGGTGTATATTGACCCCCGGTACCTACACTGCATCATGCTTGCAGCTGGCTCATCCATAGATCTGGTCTTGGAGCGATCATTTCAGACCTTCATAAGAGATTCCCGCTGCTGCCCAGAGTGCCCAGAGTGGTGCTTCTGGGCACTCTTGCCAATCATGCATAGGACCTTTGCAGCTATTGCATGTCTTACTTTTCCGCCTCACCTGAGCCTGATGCCATCCCCACATGAGATAGTGACTGCCAGAGTAGGGTAGAGTAGGGTTTACTCATCTAAGGGAATTGGCTGTCTATGTGCCGTGCCGGCTAGTTGCCATCACCGAGTCTTGGATCGGCTTGTGTTTCTCCCTCGCCAACCAGGTGAACTAGTTAAATCTGTTCATGCTGGGTGTGCAGAAGTAATCACTCCAGCAATCTAACCTCAGGGCACATTTGGGGAGCGTGGTGTTGCTGTTCTTTGCACTCTATGCATGAGAAAGGCTGGAGTTTTTGGAGGGTGGAGTGAGGCTGGTATGGGCTGACGGTGTGTCCGCATCTTGGACAGTTGTCTTTGTTGTTCACGAGGAGGGCTGGTTGACATGGGGCTGTATTATTATTATAAATGCTCTTTTATAAAAAAAAAAATAGCAGCGAGTGGTTTCTATGTGCGGGATCGGGATTCGAACTTGTGTTGCCTGCGTTGTCAAGCTATCCTTCCTCCCCTTCGTCACTGGTCTACAGCATCCCTACACCCCAGCAGTGCTTTGGGTGCTATTACAAGTTCTCATACTTACACGGCACCCTCATCTTGGAGGCCTGTGAGCAGTGTGTGGTCTCATGACTGTATTTTGTGGCCGCAGACTGTAATGGTGCGAAGACTTCTTGGACCTAGAAGTAATCCTGTTGTGGTTTGTGAATGGTCGGGTCTTACGGCTATGTGGGCTGTGGCTCCCAGAAGAAGCTGAAATAGTGGAAGGGTTTCACGTGGTCTCCTCTCACCCTTCACACCAAAGATCCATCGATACACCTATGATGCGGTCTCTCCTTCCATGTATCTCAAGCGCTCATGTATTCTCGCCTCCTCTGTGCCGCAGTCACATACATTGTATGGGGTCTCTCCTACCGCCACAGTCAAATTCATTATATGTGGTCCTACTGCGTGCCTCAATAACTCATGTATTCTTTCCTCCTCTGTGCCATTCCCATTCATTGTATGTGGTCTCTCCAATTGCATGTCTCAATCAATCGTGAATTCTCTGCTCGTCTGTGCCACAGTCACATTCATTGTATGTGTTCTCTCCTACTGTCTCAATCACTGATGTATTCTCTCCTCCTCTGTTCCATGGTCACATTAATTGTATATGATTGCTCCTACAGTCTGTCTCAATCACTTATGTATTCTCTCCTCCTATGTGCCACAGTCACATTCATTGTATGTGGTCACTCCTACTGTGTGTATCAATCTCCTCCTCTGTGCACAGTCACATTCATTGTATGTGGTCTCTCCTACTGCCACAGTCACAGTCATTGTATGTGGTCTCTCCTACTGTGTGTCTCAATCACTCAAGTAATTCTCTCCTCCTCTGTGCCACAGTCACATGCATTCTATGTGGTTTCTCCTACAGATGTCCCAATCCGTCATGTATTCTTGCCTCCTCTGTGCCACAGTCACATTCATTGTATGTAGTCACAACTACAGCGTGTCTCAACACTCATATATTCTCTCCTCCTCTGTTCCACAGTCACATTCATTGTATGTGATTGCTCCTACTGTGTGCCTCAATCACTCATGTATTCTTGCCTCCTCTGTGCCACAGTCACATTCATTGTATGTAGTCACAACTACAGCGTGTCTCAACACTCATATATTCTCTCCTCCTCTGTGCCACAGTCACATTCATTGTATGTGATTGCTCCTACTGTGTGCTTCAATCACTCATGCCTTCTCTCCTCCTCTGTGCCGCTGTCACATTCATTGTATGTTGTCTCTCGGCATGGCATACATGTCTCAACACTCATATATTCTCTCCTCCTCTGTGCCACAGTCACAGTCATTGTATGTTGTCTCTCCTAATGTGTGTCTCAATCACTCATGTATTCTCTACTCCTCAGTTCCAGAGTCGCATTAATAGCCGGTCCGATAGCCCAGCGAGTAGAGCGCTCGTTTTGACATCTGTGCAGATCCTGCTGATGCAGGTTTGAATCCCCGGCAGGGCCAAACTCAGCCTTTCATCCTTCCGAGGTGGATAAATGAGCACCACACACCGTGGGTACTAATAAGCAGCGCTCAGATACCTGAGGGTTTGTAGCGCTATCTAAATGCTAAATTATTATTATTAATTATATATTGTCGCTCCTACATTGTGTTCCGATCGCCCATGTATCATGATATGATATATTATTGGTATCGGATTCGTACACAAGTGTTTCAGAGCGCGACGGTGGCAAGAGAGGGGAAACAGGGGAGAACAACAACAACGATCTTACTAGACCCAGTGACATTGAGAACGTGCAAGTGCATGGGAAAGGGGAAAAAAGTAATGGAAATGGGGACAGTGGAAAGTGCGGAGCAGAGGAGAACAGAAATAAATAATAATAAATAAAAGAAACATAAATAAATAAATAGATAATGGAGGCAATAAACAGTGGTAGTACAGCCAGCAAGTGGCAAGTGCTGTGTTTACGGCAGCAGACTGGGTAAGTCTGATAAGTGCAGAAAAAGAAGAAAATGTGGGTGGGGGACTGTATGGGTACAGATACAGTCCCCTGTGCAAGGGGTGGCCAGGAGGCAGTGCAGGTGGGTGGAAGGGGAGCAGGTACCTGAGCACAGGGGACAGAGGAAGGCCAGGTGCACATTGCCAGGAGAGAGCAGATCAACAGGGGAGAGGGGGAGTGAAGACAGAAGCAAAGAGGAAGGTCTTGAGGTGCTTCCGGAACCAGAGATGGTTCTCTTCAAGTTTTAGATTGGCAGGGAGGCTGTTCTAGAGGGAGGCCCCAGCCGAAGACAAAGAACTACCCCCAGCTCGTTTCTTTGAAAAACGACTGACCCTGAGGGAGTTAGAGGTAAAGGAGCGAAGAACTCTCCTCTTCTGTTCCACAGTCGCATTCCTTGTATGCAGCCTCTCCTATTGCATATCTCAATCACTCGTGTATTCTCCCTCCATCTCTGCCACAGTCACATTTATTGTATATGGTCACTCCTACAGTGTGTCTCAATCACTTGTGTGGTCTCTCCTCCTCTGTGCCATAGTCACATTCATTGTATGTTGTCTCTCCTACTGCGTATCTTAATCACGTATGTATTCTCTCCTCCTATGTGCCGCAGTCACAATCACTGTATGTGGTCGCTCCTACAGTGTGACTCAATCACGTATATAGTCTCTCCTCCTCTGTGCCACAGTCACATTCATTGTATCCGGGCTCTCCAATTGCATGTCTCAATCAATTGTGTATTCTCTCCTGTGTGCTACAGTCAAATTGATTGCATGTGGTCACTCCTATTGCATGTCGCAATCACTCGTGCATTCTCTCCTCCTCTCTGCCACAGTCACCTTCATTGTATGCAGTCTCTTCTATTGCATATCTAAATCACTTGTGTATTCTCTCCTCCTCTGTGCCACAGTCACATTCATTGTACATGGTCGATCCTACAGTGTGTCTCAATCACTTGTGTAGTCTCTCCTCCTCTGTGCCATAGTCACATTCATTGTATGTGGTCTCTCCTACTGTGTGTCTTAATCACACATGTATGCTCTCCTCCTTTGTGCCACAGTCACATTCATTGTATGTGGTCGCCCCTACAATGTGTCTCAATCACTTGTGTATTCTCTCCTCCTCTGTTCCACAGTCCCATGCATTGCATGTGCTCACTCCTACAATGTGTCTCAATCACTTGTGTATTCGCACCTCCTCTGGGCCACAGACACATTCATTGTATGTGGTTGCTCCTACAGTGTGTCTCAATCACTTGTGTATTCTCTCCTCCTCTGTGCCATAGTCACATTCATTGTATGTGGTCTCTCCTACTGCATGTCTCAATCACTGGTGTATTCTCTCCTGTGTGCCACAGTAACATTCATTGCATGTGGTCACTCCCATATGTGTCTCAATCACCTGTGTATTCTCTCCTCCTCTGTGCCACAGTCATATTCATGGTATGTGGTCTCTCCTACTGTGTGTCTCATCAACGTGTGTATTCTCTCCTCCTCTGTTTGTTTGTTTGTTTGTTTGTTTATTTATTTATAAAGCGCTCCATACCCAGAGGCAGCAGGGCACAAACAGAAAGAATATTCAAGGCTTACAATGTTACAGAAATATACAGTTGTGACAAATTATAGGCATATACAATTAAAATTACAGACATGAAAAATATACAAAATCCTCAACCATGAAAATATCAATATCTGTACAGCGGTATGTAAGTATACAATTATTTACAGAAGAAGGAAGTGGGTATGGTTTTGTGTGGAGAAGATGGTGTAGTAATAGTGCAGTGTCATAAGCTTGGGTAGGCAGGTTAGTATGATACTGTAGGGTAAGTGGTACTACTAGGAGGGTGACTAGGGTTGTTGGAATTCAGGTGATTGATCAAGTTCCTTCTAAAGTGTAAGTAGGGTTGGTCTGCTCTCAGGTTATGTGGCAAGGAATTTCAGAGTGTAGCAGCTTTCACAGGGAAGCTATTGCCTCCAATGGTGGAGAGTTTGAATCTGGGAATTATCAGACAATTGGAGTTGATGGTTCTAGTCTGTCTAATGGATGACTTTCTCTTTAATTTGGCCATCAGATAACTGGGGGCAGCATTGTTGAGGGCTTTGTGGGTTAGGGAGGCCATCTTTAGTTTGATTTTGTTGTCAGTGGAGAGCCATTTATGTTGGCGTCTAATAGTGGAAATATGCTCTCTTTTATTTATGCCGAGCGCAGCTCTCAGGGCATTGTTTTGTAATAGTAATTGGGTAATAGTTGTGTTGGCACCACTATATAGAGCATTACAATAATCGAGTCTGGAGAGTATGAGGGCTCTCGCCAGGATCATGCAGCTATCATTGGACAGGAAAGGTCTGCCTGCTCTTATTAATTTGCAGGTACACGCAGTGGTGGATGCTAGTGAAATGACCTGTTTAGTGAATGACATAGTGGAATCCAGGTAAAAGCCAAGAGTTTTTACCTCCCTGGATACTTTGATAATGTTACTGCCTATATTAAACTCGGCGTATTCAAGGCCTAGTTTGTTAATATTGGCATGTGTAACCAGGATGATAAGCTCTGTCTTGTCATCATTCAGGCATAGGCCACGAGATGCCATCCATGCCTGAATGATGAGATACACCCTGTTCACCAACTCTCTGTCCTTGTTGTGATCTCCTGAAAGTGGGAGGAGAATCTGAGTATCATCTGCGTAGTTGGTGTAGGTGATACCCAGATGGTCCAGATCGTCAAACAGAGGTTTGGTGAAGATGTTGTATAAAGTGGGGGAGAGGCATGAGCCCTGGGGAACTCCACAGGTGATAGGAGAGGGGTCTGCTGCTGCTGAGGGAGAGAAGACTCTCATCGTTCTCGCGCTCAAAAAGGATTCAATCCATCTGATGGCATCAGAGGAGAAGTGAACTGCTGAGTCCAGGTGTCTGCAAAGGACCTTATGGTCCACAAGGTCGAATGCCGCAGAGAGGTCTAGTAAGAGGAGGAGTGCTGTCTTTCCCTTGTCCGTCAGATCATCTATTTGGGTCTTCAGGTCAATAAGGGCTGTTTCTGTGCCATGTAGTGGGTGGAAACCCGATTGTCTGGAGCCTAGTAGTTTGTGTAATTCAAGGTATTTTTGGATCTGGACGTAGGCCACTTTGTCCAAGATTTTCAGTAGAAAGGGTACCGTGGTGATGGGACGGTAATTGGTGTGGATAGGAGGATCTAGCATCTGCTTCTTGAGGAGGGGGAGCACCCAGGATTGTTTTAAGTTGGAGGGGATGTTGCCCGAAGAAAAAGATGCATTTATGAGTTTGGAAATGAAGGGCGATAGGTCTCTGGCTGCATCCTTGATTATGTGTGCAGGGCAGATGTTGCCTTTGCAGTTCGAGGGTTTAAGTGAGAGTATGATTTTCTCAACCTCCAGGATGGTCGTTTTAGTAAAGGAGAATGTGCTGGTCTGTGTGCTAGGTGTAGCGTTGGGCGGAGGTGTGGGCGGGTTGGTAAGGTTTAAGGAGTCTTTTTTTTGTTGAATTTTATTTTGTAGGGTATTTATTTTGTTTGCTAATGCCTGTTGGATATCTGCACACCAGGTCTGATCCTTGGTGCAGGTGTCAGGTGTGGCAATGGGTGACTCAAGTTCCTTCAATATAGAGAAAAGCTCCTTCATGCTTGAGTTGGAGTTGGCAATGCGGTTGTTGTAAGAGTTCCGTTTTGCTAGACAGATTTCAGCTTTATACTGACGTGAGATGGTGGTTAGAATGGCTTTCTTTTCGCTAGATGGGCATAGCTTCCAGGCGGATTCACATTTTCTCTTTTTTAAGCAGAGGGCCTTGAGTTCGAGTGTGAACCATTTGTTTAGATGAGTTTTGGGCTTACTGGTACAAAGTTTAAGTGGGGCAATTTTTGTCCATAGTATTTAACATGATTTTGTTGTATTCGTGAACTAGTGTGTTAGGATCTAGATTGTCTGGCAATGCATTTAGCGTTGGAAGGATAGCTGGGATAATTTTTTCCACTGTTATGTTTTTCCTATTTCTTGTTAGACAAGGTGGTGCCAGTGGCACAGTTATGGTGGGTGGTCTGGAGGTCAGTAGATTAAATGAGACCAGGGAGTGGTCAGTCCAGGGTAGTGGTGTGATGGAGGAGATGACCGCTGAACAGTTAACATCGGCGGCCCAATCTAAGGTTCTTCCCTTCCGGTGTGTAGGCAAATTGACTTTTTGTGAGAGTCCGAGTGAGGAGATAGTGTTGGCTATAGTAGTTGCATGCGTGTCTGCTGGATCGTTAAGTCCTAGGTTGAAATCACCTAATAGCAGCAGTTGTGAGGTTGTTTTGACATTGTTGGTTAGTAAGCTGCGCAGATCCTCCTCGAAAGTCCCAAGCGGGCCAGGTGGTCTGTAGACCAGGTGAATGGTGAGAGATTTAGTGTTATTTATGGGGAGTTTGGCGGTGAGGGATTCACACGATTGCAGGGTTTGGGTGGGGGCTAGCCTAAGAGCTAAGCTTTCTTTGGATATGATGGCAATGCCACCGCCACGGTTACCCACCCGGTCCTGCCCGGATATAGTGTAACCGTTTGGGATGGTCAACATTAGTGACGGACCTGCTGCATTGTGTAGCCATGTTTCAGTTAGAGCAATGAAGTCTAATTTAGCTTCAGTGATTATATCTGCTATATCAAGGGCATGTGCGACTAAAGATCTTGTGTTGAGGAGAGCTCCTTTGTAGGAATGTGCCTCCGTTTTTAATATGAAGTTCGTATGAGAGATTGGTTTAGACTTAGTTCTGGGAATGCTAGGACTTTTGGTGGCAGGAGGGACAAATGGGTAGTTTGGGGAATTAAGTTCTCTAGTATAATAGCCTTTATCATGTTTGGAGTCAGAGAGGAATCTTCGAGGCGGCTCATACAATTTAGTGAGTCTAGCACGTAGTTTGTTGTTTCTCTCAGTGGTTGAACTAGGCCGGGAAGCCAGGTTTACTGGTCCTGACCTGCAATAATGCCTTGACCTGCAATAATGCCTTGAACAGGAGGGGTCAGAGTGGTAGCTGGCTGTATTAGATGCATTGGGTGGGACGGATACTATCACAAAGGGGGAGGCTCTAAAATAGGTATCCTGACTGAGAATATCAGGGGATGCGAGCGCGACCATCGCACAGAAGGTGAGTAATACAGTTAGCATTTTCTGCAGATCAACTAGAGTTGTATAAGGAGAGCAGGTATAGCAATATAGATGCTATCTAAATTAGGGTGAAGGGGTCTAGGCAGATCCGGTGGTGGGAGGATGACACCTATGTATGAAATTGCAAATAGGTGAAGTTCAAAGCGCAGTAATGGATCAATTCAAGGCGCATTAACATGGCAATTCAGAACGCAACAACATAGAAATTCAGAGCGCAATAATATGGCAGTTCAAAGCACAATAACATGGCAATTCAGAACGCAACAACATAGTAATTCAGAGCGCAATAACATGGCAGTTCAAAGCACAATAACATGGCAGTTTAACTCGCATAAACAAGGCAATTTGGCGCTGTGACTATATGCTTGGACCGCCAGTTTAGAAGTAAGTTCTGTGCATCTATGTGCGCAAGTCAAGCAGTGTTGCATTCATGGGGAGGATACACAGTCATTAGGCACGAGGCAATAGTCAGTGAATCGCGATTGGCTGCACGCTCCACTGCAAATCGTGGTGGGTGCTCGTGAGGACTACCGTGGCATGTTGGTGCCGCGGGCCGAAGCCGATGGTGCGCAACAAGGATAAGGGTTGCTCAGTAGGGCATAGTTCAAAGGGGCCTGCAGTTGGGAGCACCACAGTAATTACTTGCGTGCAGAGAAGGTCAAGAAGTGCACTAAGGGAAGGCGTATGCAGTACATATATGCTGAGAGCACAGGTACAGAACACAGAACACAAGTAGGTGTATTTACGAGTAGCTCATGGAACGTTAGGCATAGCGTAACTGGTGGGTACGTGCACACATAGAAATAGTGGGTAACAACTTAGATCTACTAATGTAGTTGAAACAGATATAGATATGTCTCTGAGGTTAGTTACCTTGAAGAGGTCTAGCAAAGTCTGGAGGTAGCTGGCCAGGGGTTCTGGTTAACGGCGTAGGCAGCTTAGGACAGGCACAGGACAGGTGTAGTCCTTAAAACGCAGTGCTTCGAACGTAGGACGGCTCGCGCCTCACGGTTGCTCATAGGATGGAGAAAAAGGTGCGGACAGCCAATCACACGGCTGCTTGTTCGTGTTAATTCTCAGGAGTTGGAGGCAGCTCACACTGAGATAGGGGCGGCCATCTTGGAACGGTGGATGTCGCGTGCACTGTAATGGTGCCACAGCATAGAACAAAGGTGACTGGCACCGTCAAAATAGCAGGCGGATTCCAAGAAGAGCGGGCAGCAATATGTGCTATTTGGGCACGATCCTCTGTCTTAGTGGGAGTTAGCAGAAGAATAAAGAAAATGCGAAGGTTAAGCCCTATGGCTTACCTACTGTAGCGTGAGCAAGCTAGTAGCCTGCATCATGATGGCTCCGTCGGTGGGGCCAACACTGCTCCTGCAGTGATCAGGGAAATGCTCCTGTTCCTCTGGTGCTGGGCTGAAGAGTGGGGCACAGGACAGGTGTAGTGCCACAGTCACTTTCATTGCATGCAGTCTCTCCTATTGCATGTCTCAATCACTCGTGTATTCTCTCCTCCTCTGTGCCACAGTCACATTCATAATTTGTGTTCTCTCCTATTGTGTGTCTCAATCACGTGTGTACTCTCTCCTCTGTGCCACAGTCACATTCATTGTATGTGGTTGCTCCTACTGTGCGTTTCAATCACTCGTGTATTCTCTCCTCCTCTCCTCCTCTTCTCCTCTGTGCCACAGTCACATACATTGTATGTGGCCTCTCCTACTGCCACAGTCACATTCATTGTATGTGGTCTCTCCTACTTTGTGTCTCACTCACTCATGTATTCTGTCCTCCTCTCTGCCACAGTCACATGCATTACATGTGGTCTCTCCTACTGTTGTCTCAATTACTCATGTATTCTCTCCTCTCTATGCCACAGTCACATTAATTGTATGTGGTCACAACTACAGTGTGTCTCAATCAGTCATATATTCTCGCCTCCTCTGTACCATAGTCACATTTATTGTATGCGATTGCTCCTACTGTGCGCCTCAATCACTCATGTCTTCTCTCCTCCTCTCTGCCACAGTCACATTCATTGTATGCGGTCTCTCCTACTGCATGTCTCAATCAGTCATGTATTCTCTCCTCCTCAGTTCCAGAGTCACATTTATTGTATATGGTCGCTCCTACAGTGTGTTTCAATCGCTCATGTGTTCTCTCCTCTTCTGTGCCACAGTCGTATTTGTTGTATGTGGTCTCTCCTATTGAATGTCTCAATCAGTCATGTACTCTTGAATGTATCAATCAGTCATGTATTCTCTCCTCTTCTGTGCCACAGTCACATTCATTGTAGGTGGTCTCTCCTATTGCATATCTCAATCACTTGTGTATTCTCCCCTCCTCTGTGCCACAGTCACATTTATCATGCAGCTATCATTGGACAGGAAAGGTCTGCCTGCTCTTATTAATTTGCAGGTACACGCAGTGGTGGATGCTAGTGAAATGACCTGTTTAGTGAATGACATAGTGGAATCCAGGTAAAAGCCAAGAGTTTTTACCTCCCTGGATACTTTGATAATGTTACTGCCTATATTAAACTCGGCGTATTCAAGGCCTAGTTTGTTAATATTGGCATGTGTAACCAGGATGATAAGCTCTGTCTTGTCATCATTCAGGCATAGGCCACGAGATGCCATCCATGCCTGAATGATGAGATACACCCTGTTCACCAACTCTCTGTCCTTGTTGTGATCTCCTGAAAGTGGGAGGAGAATCTGAGTATCATCTGCGTAGTTGGTGTAGGTGATACCCAGATGGTCCAGATCGTCAAACAGAGGTTTGGTGAAGATGTTGTATAAAGTGGGGGAGAGGCATGAGCCCTGGGGAACTCCACAGGTGATAGGAGAGGGGTCTGCTGCTGCTGAGGGAGAGAAGACTCTCATCGTTCTCGCGCTCAAAAAGGATTCAATCCATCTGATGGCATCAGAGGAGAAGTGAACTGCTGAGTCCAGGTGTCTGCAAAGGACCTTATGGTCCACAAGGTCGAATGCCGCAGAGAGGTCTAGTAAGAGGAGGAGTGCTGTCTTTCCCTTGTCCGTCAGATCATCTATTTGGGTCTTCAGGTCAATAAGGGCTGTTTCTGTGCCATGTAGTGGGTGGAAACCCGATTGTCTGGAGCCTAGTAATTTGTGTAATTCAAGGTATTTTTGGATCTGGACGTAGGCCACTTTGTCCAAGATTTTCAGTAGAAAGGGTACCGTGGTGATGGGACGGTAATTGGTGTGGATAGGAGGATCTAGCATCTGCTTCTTGAGGAGGGGGAGCACCCAGGATTGTTTTAAGTTGGAGGGGATGTTGCCCGAAGAAAAAGATGCATTTATGAGTTTGGAAATGAAGGGCGATAAGTCTCTGGCTGCATCCTTGATTATGTGTGCAGGGCAGATGTTGCCTTTGCAGTTCGAGGGTTTAAGTGAGAGTATGATTTTCTCAACCTCCAGGATGGTCGTTTTAGTAAAGGAGAATGTGCTGGTCTGTGTGCTAGGTGTAGCGTTGGGCGGAGGTGTGGGCGGGTTGGTAAGGTTTAAGGAGTCTTTTTTTTGTTGAATTTTATTTTGTAGGGTATTTATTTTGTTTGCTAATGCCTGTTGGATATCTGCACACCAGGTCTGATCCTTGGTGCAGGTGTCAGGTGTGGCAATGGGTGACTCAAGTTCCTTCAATATAGAGAAAAGCTCCTTCATGCTTGAGTTGGAGTTGGCAATGCGGTTGTTGTAAGAGTTCCGTTTTGCTAGACAGATTTCAGCTTTATACTGACGTGAGATGGTGGTTAGAATGGCTTTCTTTTCGCTAGATGGGCATAGCTTCCAGGCGGATTCACATTTTCTCTTTTTTAAGCGGAGGTCCTTGAGTTCGAGTGTGAACCATTTGTTTAGATGAGTTTTGGGCTTACTGGTACAAAGTTTAAGTGGGGCAATTTTTGTCCATAGTATTTAACATGATTTTGTTGTATTCGTGAACTAGTGTGTTAGGATCTAGATTGTCTGGCAATGCATTTAGCGTTGGAAGGATAGCTGGGATAATTTTTTCCACTGTTATGTTTTTCCTATTTCTTGTTAGACAAGGTGGTGCCAGTGGCACAGTTATGGTGGGTTGTCTGGAGGTCAGTAGATTAAATGAGACCAGGGAGTGGTCAGTCCAGGGTAGTGGTGTGATGGAGGAGATGACCGCTGAACAGTTAACATCAGCGGCCCAATCTAAGGTTCTTCCCTTCCGGTGTGTAGGCAAATTGACTTTTTGTGAGAGTCCGAGTGAGGAGATAGTGTTGGCTATAGTAGTTGCATGCGTGTCTGCTGGATCGTTAAGTCCTAGGTTGAAATCACCTAATAGCAGCAGTTGTGAGGTTGTTTTGACATTGTTGGTTAGTAAGCTGCGCAGATCCTCCTCGAAAGTCCCAAGCGGGCCAGGTGGTCTGTAGACCAGGTGAATGGTGAGAGATTGAGTGTTATTTATGGGGAGTTTGGCGGTGAGGGATTCACACGATTGCAGGGTTTGGGTGGGGGCTAGCCTAAGAGCTAAGCTTTCTTTGGATATGATGGCAATGCCACCGCCACGGTTACCCACCCGGTCCTGCCTGGATATAGTGTAACCGTTTGGGATGGTCAACATTAGTGACGGGCCTGCTGCATTGTGTAGCCATGTTTCAGTTAGAGCAATGAAGTCTAATTTAGCTTCAGTGATTATATCTGCTATATCAAGGGCATGTGCGACTAAAGATCTTGTGTTGAGGAGAGCTCCTTTGTAGGAATGTGCCTCCGTTTTTAATATGAAGTTCGTATGAGAGATTGGTTTAGACTTAGTTCTGGGAATGCTAGGACTTTTGGTGGCAGGAGGGACAAATGGGTAGTTTGGGGAATTAAGTTCTCTAGTATAATAGCCTTTATCATGTTTGGAGTCAGAGAGGAATCTTCGAGGCGGCTCATACAATTTAGTGAGTCTAGCACGTAGTTTGTTGTTTCTCTCAGTGGTTGAACTAGGCCGGGAAGCCAGGTTTACTGGTCCTGACCTGCAATAATGCCTTGACCTGCAATAATGCCTTGAACAGGAGGGGTCAGAGTGGTAGCTGGCTGTATTAGATGCATTGGGTGGGACGGATACTATCACAAAGGGGGAGGCTCTAAAATAGGTATCCTGACTGAGAATATCAGGGGATGCGAGCGCGACCATCGCACAGAAGGTGAGTAATACAGTTAGCATTTTCTGCAGATCAACTAGAGTTGTATAAGGAGAGCAGGTATAGCAATATAGATGCTATCTAAATTAGGGTGAAGGGGTCTAGGCAGATCCGGTGGTGGGAGGATGACACCTATGTATGAAATTGCAAATAGGTGAAGTTCAAAGCGCAGTAATGGATCAATTCAAGGCGCATTAACATGGCAATTCAGAACGCAACAACATAGAAATTCAGAGCGCAATAATATGGCAGTTCAAAGCACAATAACATGGCAATTCAGAACGCAACAACATAGTAATTCAGAGCGCAATAACATGGCAGTTCAAAGCACAATAACATGGCAGTTTAACTCGCATAAACAAGGCAATTTGGCGCTGTGACTATATGCTTGGACCGCCAGTTTAGAAGTAAGTTCTGTGCATCTATGTGCGCAAGTCAAGCAGTGTTGCATTCATGGGGAGGATACACAGTCATTAGGCACGAGGCAATAGTCAGTGAATCGCGATTGGCTGCACGCTCCACTGCAAATCGTGGTGGGTGCTCGTGAGGACTACCGTGGCATGTTGGTGCCGCGGGCCGAAGCCGATGGTGCGCAACAAGGATAAGGGTTGCTCAGTAGGGCATAGTTCAAAGGGGCCTGCAGTTGGGAGCACCACAGTAATTACTTGCGTGCAGAGAAGGTCAAGAAGTGCACTAAGGGAAGGCGTATGCAGTACATATATGCTGAGAGCACAGGTACAGAACACAGAACACAAGTAGGTGTATTTACGAGTAGCTCATGGAACGTTAGGCATAGCGTAACTGGTGGGTATGTGCACACATAGAAATAGTGGGTAACAACTTAGATCTACTAATGTAGTTGAAACAGATATAGATATGTCTCTGAGGTTAGTTACCTTGAAGAGGTCTAGCAAAGTCTGGAGGTAGCTGGCCAGGGGTTCTGGTTAACGGCGTAGGCAGCTTAGGACAGGCACAGGACAGGTGTAGTCCTTAAAACGCAGTGCTTCGAACGTAGGACGGCTCGCGCCTCACGGTTGCTCATAGGATGGAGAAAAAGGGAGAAAAAGGTGCGGACAGCCAATCACACGGCTGCTTGTTCGTGTTAATTCTCAGGAGTTGGAGGCAGCTCACACTGAGATAGGGGCGGCCATCTTGGAACGGTGGATGTCGCGTGCACTGTAATGGTGCCACAGCATAGAACAAAGGTGACTGGCACCGTCAAAATAGCAGGCGGATTCCAAGAAGAGCGGGCAGCAATATGTGCTATTTGGGCACGATCCTCTGTCTTAGTGGGAGTTAGCAGAAGAATAAAGAAAATGCGAAGGTTAAGCCCTATGGCTTACCTACTGTAGCGTGAGCAAGCTAGTAGCCTGCATCATGATGGCTCCGTCGGTGGGGCCAACACTGCTCCTGCAGTGATCAGGGAAATGCTCCTGTTCCTCTGGTGCTGGGCTGAAGAGTGGGGCACAGGACAGGTGTAGTGCCACAGTCACTTTCATTGCATGCAGTCTCTCCTATTGCATGTCTCAATCACTCGTGTATTCTCTCCTCCTCTGTGCCACAGTCACATTCATAATTTGTGTTCTCTCCTATTGTGTGTCTCAATCACGTGTGTACTCTCTCCTCTGTGCCACAGTCACATTCATTGTATGTGGTTGCTCCTACTGTGCGTTTCAATCACTCGTGTATTCTCTCCTCCTCTCCTCCTCTTCTCCTCTGTGCCACAGTCACATACATTGTATGTGGCCTCTCCTACTGCCACAGTCACATTCATTGTATGTGGTCTCTCCTACTTTGTGTCTCACTCACTCATGTATTCTGTCCTCCTCTCTGCCACAGTCACATGCATTACATGTGGTCTCTCCTACTGTTGTCTCAATTACTCATGTATTCTCTCCTCTCTATGCCACAGTCACATTAATTGTATGTGGTCACAACTACAGTGTGTCGCAATCAGTCATATATTCTCGCCTCCTCTGTACCATAGTCACATTTATTGTATGCGATTGCTCCTACTGTGCGCCTCAATCACTCATGTCTTCTCTCCTCCTCTCTGCCACAGTCACATTCATTGTATGCGGTCTCTCCTACTGCGTGTCTCAATCAGTCATGTATTCTCTCCTCCTCAGTTCCAGAGTCACATTCATTGTATATGGTCGCGCCTACAGTGTGTTTCAATCGCTCATGTGTTCTCTCCTCTTCTGTGCCACAGTCGTATTTGTTGTATGTGGTCTCTCCTATTGAATGTCTCAATCAGTCATGTACTCTTGAATGTATCAATCAGTCATGTATTCTCTCCTCTTCTGTGCCACAGTCACATTCATTGTAGGTGGTCTCTCCTATTGCATATCTCAATCACTTGTGTATTCTCCCCTCCTCTGTGCCACAGTCACATTTATTGTATATGTTCACTCCTACAGAGTGTCACAATCACTTGTGTAGTCTCTCCTCATCTGTGCCTCACATTCATTGTATGAGGTCCCTCCTAAAGTGTGTCTCAATCACTCATGTAGACTCTCCTCCACTGTGCCACAGTCACATTCATTGTATGTGGTCTCGCCAATTGCGTGTCTCAATCAATCGTGAATTCTCTCCTCGTCCGTGCCACAGTCACATGCATTGTATGTGGTTACTCCTACAGTGTGTCTCAATCACTTGTGTATTCGCTCCTCCTTTGTGCCACAGTCACATGCATTATATGTGGTCTCTCCTACTGGTGTCTCAATCACTCATGTATTCTCCCCTCCTCTGTGCCACAGTCACATTCATTGTATTTGGTCACAACTACACTGTGTCTCAATCACTCACATATCCTCTCCACCTCTCTTCCACAGTCGCATTCATTGTATGTGATTGCTCCTACTGTGTGACTCAATCACTCATGTCTTCTCTCCTCCTCTGTGCCGTAGTCACATTCATTGCATGTGGTCTCTCCTACTGCGTCTCTCAAGCGCTCATGTATTCTCTGCTCCTCAGTTCCGGAGTCATATTAATTGTATATGGTCGCTCCTATAGTGTGTTTCAAACACTCATGCATTCTCTCCTCTTCTGCGCCACAGTCGCATTCGTTGTATGTGGTCTCTCCTGTTGAATGTCTCAATCAGTCATGTATTCTCTCCTCCTCTGTGCCACAGTCGCATTCCTTGTATGTGGTTTCACCTATTGCATGTCTCAATCACTCTTGCATTCACTCCTCCTCTGTGCCACAGTCATATTCATGGTATATGGTCTCTCCTACTGTGTGTCTCAATCACTAGAGCATTCTCTCCTCCTCTGTGCTACAGTCACATTCATTGTATGTGGTCTCTCTTATTACATGTCTGAGTCACTTGTGTATTCCATCTTCCTCTGTGCCACAGTCACATTCATTGTATGTGGTCTCTCCGATTGCATGTCTCAATCACTCTTGCATTCTCTCCTCCTCTGTGCCACAGTCACATTCATTGTATGTGGTCGTTCCTAGTGTGTGCATCAGGAACGTTCTGACTCTGACTAGAACAGGGAAAATGTAAACGTTGTAGGCATCTGAAGAGGGGTTACAACACCACTGAATGCGTGCCTCAAACACAGACACATGCTGACCAGAAACAGAGCGAGCAACCACAGACTGGACATGTAAACAGGTGGACACAGTGACACGCACTGTCCTCTTCACGGCACCAAATATGAAAACACCAGGAGGCGCCAAAGAATATGTCATAGACATTCGGTATAAGCCAGCCTTGCCAATACTGGAATCCCCATTCATGGCAATAATGCATTAGTGTATTGTTAAGTGGCCTCTCCTGCTGCATGTCTCAGAGCCTCTTTATGTGGCCTCTCCTGATGTGTGCCTCTGAGTCTCTTGTTCTGTGTCCTCTCCTGCTGTGTGCCTCGTGGTCTCTTGTTCTGTGGTCTCTCCTTCTGTGTGCCTCGGAGTCTCTTGTTCTGTGGCCTCTCCTGCTGTGTGCCTCGTGGTCTCTTGTTCTGTGGTCTCTCCTGCTGTGTGCCTCGTGGTCTCTTGTTCTGTGGCCTCCTCTGCTGTGTGTCTCAGAATCCCTTGTCCCTGGTCTCCCTTCTGTGTGTCTCAGAATCTCTTGTTCTGTGGCTTCTCCTGCTGTGTGTCACAGAATCTCTTTTCTGTGGTCCTGCCTGCTGTGTTCCTCTGTGTCTCTTTTTCTATGGCCTCTCCTGCTGTGTGTCACAGAATCTCTTTTCTGTGGTCCCTCCTGCTGTGTGCCTTAGGGTCTCTTTTTCTGTGGCCTCTCCTTCTGTGTTCCTCCGAATCTCTTGTTCTGTGGTCTCTCCTGCTGTGTGTCTCAAGGTCTCCTGTTATGTGGTCTCTCCTGCTGTGTCCCAGAATCGCTTGTTCTGTGGTCTCTCCTGCTGTGTGTCATACAGTCCCTTGTTCTGAGGTCTCTCCTTCTGGGGGCCTCGGGGTCTCTTGTTATGTGGCTTCTCCTGCTGTGTACATCAGGGTCTCTTGTTCGGTGGCCTCTCCTGCTGTGTGTCTCAGAATCTCTTGTTCTTGGGCTTCTCCTGCTGTGTGTCACAGAACCTCTTTTCTGTGGTCCCTCCTGCTGTGTGCCTCAGTGTCTCTTTTTCTATGGCCTCTCCTGCTGTGTGTCACAGAATCTCTTTTCTGTGGTCCCTCTTGCTGGGTGCCTCAGGGTCTCTTTTTCTGTGGCCTCTCCTTCTGTGTGCCTCAGAATCTCTTGTTCTGTAGTCTCTCCTGCTGTGTGTCTCAAGGTCTCCTGTTATGTGGTCTCTCCTGCTGTGTCCCAGAATCTCTTGTTCTGTTGTCTCTCCTGCTGTGTGTCTTACAGTCCCTTGTTCTGTGGTCTCTCCTTCTGGGGGTCTCAGGGTCTCTTGTTCTGTGGCCTCTCCTGCTGTGTGTCTCAGAATCCCATGTTCTATGGCTTCTCCTGCTGTGGGTCACATGATCTCTTTTTTGTGTCTTAGAGTACCTTGTCCTGTGGTCACTCCTTCTGTGTGCCTTAGGGTCTCTTGGTCTGTGGGATCTCCTGCTGTGTGTCTTGGAATCTCTTGTCTGTGGTCCCTCCTTCTGTGTGCCTCTGAGTCTCTTGTTCTGCCGCCTCTCTTTCTGTGTGTCTCAGGGTATCTTGTTCTGTGGCTTTTCCTGCTGTGTACCTCAGGGTCTCTTGTTGTGGCATCTTCTGTGTGTTTTACAGTGCCTTGTTCTGTGGTCTCTCCTTCTGTGTAATTTAGGGTCTCTTGTTCTGTGGCATTTCCTGCTGTGTGTCCCAGAATCTCTTGTCCGTGGTCTCTCCTTCTGTGTGCCTCTGAGTCTCTTGTTCTGTGGTCTCTACTGCTGTGTGCCTCAGGGTCGCTTGTTCTGTGGCCTCTCCTTCTGTGTGCCTTACGGTCTCTTGTTCTGTGACATTTCCTGCTGTGTGTCCCAGAATCTCTTGTCTTTGGTCTCTCATTCTGTGTGCCTCTGAGTCTCTTGTTCTGTGGTCTCTACTGCTGTGGGCCTCAGGGCCGCTTGTTCTCTGACCTTTCCTTCTGTGTACCTCAGAGTCTCTTGTTATGAGGCCTCTCCTGCTGTGTCTCAGAATCTCTTGTCCTGTGGTCTCTCCTTCTGTGCGCCTCAAGTCTCTTGTTCTGTTGCCTTTCCTGATGTGTACCTCAGAATCCTTTGTCTGTTGTCTCTCCTTCTGGGTGCCTTAGGGTCTCTTGTGCTGTGGCCACTCTTGCTGTGTGCCTCAGGGTCTCTTGTTCTGTGGCCTCTCCTTCTGTACGCCTTAGGGTCTCTTGTGCTGTGGCCTCTCCTGCTGTGTGCCTCAGGGTCTCTTGTGCTGTGGCCTCTCCTGCTGTGTGCCTCAGGGTCTCTTGTTCTGTGGCCTCTCCTTCTGTGTGCCGTAGGGTCTCCTGTTCTGTGGTCTTTCCTGCTGTGTGTCTCAGGGTCTCTTGGTATGTGGTCTCTCCTGCTGTGTGTCTTACAGTCCCTTGTTCTGTGGTCTCTCCTTCTGTGCGCCTTAGGATCTCTTGTTCTGTGGCCTCTCCTGGTGTGTGTCTGAGGGTCTCTTGTTCTGTGGCCTCTGCTGCTGTGTGTCTCAGAGTCCCTTGTTCTGTGGCCTCTCCTTCTGTGTGCCTCAGCGTCTCCTGTTCTGTGGCCTCTCCTTCTGTGTGTCTCAGAGTCTCTTGTTCTGTGGCCTCGCCTCTGTGTGCCTAGTGGTCTCTTGTTCTGTGTTCTCTCCTTCTGTGTGCCTCGTGGTCTCTTGTTCTGTGGTCTCTCCTTCTGTGTGCCTCGTTGTCTCTTGTTCTGTGACCTCTCCTTCTGTGTGTCTCGGAGTCTCTTGTTCTGTGGCCTCTCCTTCTGTGTGCCTCACGGTCTCTTGTTCTATGGTCTCTTCTTCTGTGTGCCTTGTGGTCTCTTGTTCTGTGGTCTCTCCTTCTGTGTGCCTAGTGGTCTTTTGTTCTGTGGCCTCTCCTGCTATGTGCCTCAGAGTCCCTTGTTCTGTGGCCTCTCCTTCTGTGTGCCTCATGGTCTCTTGTTCTGTGATCTCTTCTTCTGTGTGCCTCGTGGTCTCTTGTTCTGTGGTCTCTCCTTCTGTGTGACTCGTGGTCTCTTGTTCTGTGGCCTCTCCTTCTGTGTGTCTCGGAGTCTCTTGTTCTGTGGCCTCTCCTTCTGTGTGCCTCATGGTCTCTTGTTCTGTGGTCTCTTCTTCTGTGTGCCTCGTGGTCTCTTGTTCTGTGGTCTCTCCTTCTGTGTGTCTAGTGGTCTTTTGTTCTGCGGCCTCTCCTGCTATGTGCCTCAGGGTCTCTTGTTATGTGGCCTCTCCTGCTGTGTGTCTCAGAGTCCCTTTTTCTGTGGTCTCTCCTTCTGTGTGCCTCATGGTCTCTTGTTCTGTGATCTCTTCTTCTGTGTGCCTCGTGGTCTCTTGTTCTGTGGTCTCTCCTTCTGTGTGACTCGTGGTCTCTTGTTCTGTGGCCTCTCCTTCTGTGTGTCTCGGAGTCTCTTGTTCTGTGGCCTCTCCTTCTGTGTGCCTCGTGGTCTCTTGTTCTGTGGTCTCTCCTTCTGTGTGTCTAGTGGTCTTTTGTTCTGTGGCCTCTCCTGCTATGTGCTTCAGGGTCTCTTGTTATGTGGCCTCTCCTGCTGTGTGTCTCAGAGTCCCTTTTTCTGCGGTCTCTCCTTCTGTGTGCCTCGTGGTCTCTTGTTCTGTGATGACTCCCTCGGTATGTCTCAGGGTCTTTTGTTCTATGGTCCCTATTTTGAATGTCTCAGTCACGCTTATATTGTGTTCTCCTCTGCTAGATATCTCAGTCACTCTCTGGTTGTGTGGTGTCACCTGATTGTTGTGTCCCAGTCACTCTTGTTCTGTTGTCTCTGCTGCTGTGTCTCTCTTTTGTCCTGTGGTCTCGTCTCTCTTGATATGTCTCTAATGCACTCAGTTGATCTGTGGTCGCTTCTGCTTGTGTATCTTTTCTACTTTCTGCTTGGCCTCTGTTGTTTTTTTCTTTTAGTCTTCTGAGGTATGTCACGATGTGTGTCCCAGTCTCTCTCTTGCCATGCTGCCTCTCAGTCTCAGTCCATCTCGTCTGCAGTCTCGCCTATGGTGTCTCAGTCCCTCTCGTGTCCTCTGCTTTCTCCTGCTGTGTGTCTTGTGACTGTGTCCTGTGGTCTTACCTGCTAGATGTCGAGTCCCTCTCTTGTCCTGTGCTTCCTGCTGTGTGTCTTGTGACTGTGTCCTATGGTCTTACCTTCTAGATGGCTCAGCCCCTCTCTTGTCCTGTGCTTTCTCCTGCTGTGTGTCTTGTGACTGTGTCCTGTGGTCTTACCTGCTAGATGGCTCAGTCCCTCTCTTGTCCTGTGCTGCTTTCTCCTGCTGTGTGTCGTGTGACTGTGTCCTGTGGTCTTACCTGCTAGGTGGCTCAGTCCCTCTCTTGTCCTGTGCGTTCTCCTGCTGTGTGTCTTGTGACGGTGTCCTGTGGTCTTACCTGCTAGATGGCTCAGTCCCTCTCTTGTCCTGTGCTTTCTCCTGCTGTGTGTCGTGTGACTGTGTCCTGTGGTTTTACCTGCTAGATGGCTCAGTCCCTCTCTTGTCCTGTGCTTTCTCCTGCTGTGTGTCTTGTGACTGTGTCCTGTGGTCTTACCTGCTAGATGCCGAGTCCCTCTCTTGTCCTGTGCTATCTCCTGCTGTGTGTCTTGTGACTGTGTCCTGTGGTCTTACCTGCTAGATGGTCAGTCCCTCTCTTGTCCTGTGCTTTCTTCTGCTGTGTTTCTTGTGACTGTGTCCTGTGGTCTTACTTGCTAGATGGCTCAGTCCCTCTCTTGTCCTGTGCTTCCTGCTGTGTGTCTTGTGACTGTGTCCTATGGTCTTACCTTCTAGATGGCTCAGCCCCTCTCTTGTCCTGTGCTTTCTCCTGCTGTGTTTCTTGTGACTGTGTCCTGTGGTCTTACCTGCTAGATGGCTCAGTCTCGCTGTTGTCCTGTACTCTTTCTTGCTGTGCGTCTTGTAACTGTGTCATGTGGTCTTAACTGCTAGATGTCGCAATCCCTCTCTTGTCCTGTGCGTTTTCCTGCTGTGTGTCTTGTGACTGTGTCCTGTGGTCTTACCTGCTAGACGGCTCAGTCACTCTCTTGTCCTGTGCGTTCTCCTGATCTCTTGTGCCTGTGTCCTGTGGTCTTACCTGCTAGATGGCTCTGTCACTCTCTTGTCCTGTGCTTTCTCCTGCTGTGTGTCATGTGACTGTGTCCTCCGGTCATACCTGCTAGATGGCTCAGTCACTCTCTTGCCCTGTGCTTTCTCCTGCTGTGTGTCTTGTGACTGTGTCCTGTGGTCGTATCTGCTAGATGTCTCCGTCCCTCTCTTGTCCTGTGCTTTCTCCTGCTGTGTTTCTTGTGACTGTGTCCTGTGGTCTTACTTGCTAGATGGCTCAGTCCCTCTCTTGTCCTGTGCTTCCTGCTGTGTGTCTTGTGACTGTGTCCCATGGTCTTACCTTCTAGATGGCTCAGCCCCTCTCTTGTCCTGTGCTTTCTCCTGCTGTATGTCTTGTGACTGTGTCCTGTGGTCTTACCTGCTAGATGGCTCAGCCCCTCTCTTGTCCTGTGCTGCTTTCTCCTGCTGTGTGTCGTGTGACTGTGTCCTGTGGTCTTCCCTGCTAGATGGCTCAGTCTCGCTCTTGTCCTGTGCTTTCTCCTGCTGTGTGTCGTGTGACTGTGTCCTGTGGTCTTAACTGCTAGATGTCTCAATCCCTCTCTTGTCCTGTGCGTTTTCCTGCTGTGTGTCTTGTGACTGTGTCCTGTGGTCTTACCTGCTAGACGGCTCAGTCACTCTCTTGTCCTGTGCTTTCTCCTGCTCTCTTGTGCCTGTGTCCTGTGGTCTTACCTGCTAAATGGCTCTGTCACTCTCTTGTCCTGTGCTTTCTCCTGCTGTGTGTCATGTGACTGTGTCCTCCGGTCTTACCTGCTAGATGGCTCAGTCACTCTCTTGTCCTGTGCTTTCTCCTGCTGTGTGTCCTGTGACTGTGTCCTCTGGTCGTATCTGCTAGATGTCTCAGTCCCTCTCTTGTCCTCTGATGTCTCCTGCTGTGTTTCTTGTGACGGTGTCCTGTGGTCTTACTTGCTAGATGGCTCAGTCCCCCTCTTGTCCTGTGCTTCCTGCTGTGTGTATTGTGACTGTGTCCTATGGTCTTACCTTCTAGATGGCTCAGTCCCTCTCTTGTCCTGTGCTTTCTCCTGCTGTGTGTCTTGTGACTGTGTCCTGTGGTCTTACCTGCTAGATGGCTCAGTCCCTCTCTTGTCCTGTGCTGCTTTCTCCTGCTGTGTGTCGTGTGACTGTGTCCTGTGGTCTTCCCTGCTAGATGGCTCAGTTTCGCTCTTGTCCTGTGCTTTCTCCTGCTGTGTGTCGTGTGACTGTGTCCTGTGGTCTTACCTGCTAGATGGCTCAGTCTCGCTGTTGTCCTGTACTCTTTCTTGCTGTGCGTCTTGTAACTGTGTCATGTGGTCTTAACTGCTAGATGTCTCAATCCCTCTCTTGTCATGTGCGTTTTCCTGCTGTGTGTCTTGTGACTGTGTCCTGTGGTCTTACCTGCTAGACGGCTCAGTCACTCTCTTGTCCTGTGCTTTCTCCTGCTCTCTTGTGCCTGTGTCCTGTGGTCTTACCTGCTAGATGGCTCAGTCCCTCTCTTGTCCTGTGCTTCCTGCTGTGTGTCTTGTGACTGTGTCCTATGGTCTTACCTTCTAGATGGCTCAGTCCCTCTCTTGTCCTGTGCTTTCTCCTGCTGTGTGTCTTGTGACTGTGTCCTGTGGTCTTACCTGCTAGATGGCTCAGTCCCTCTCTTGTCCTGTGCTGCTTTCTCCTGCTGTGTGTCGTGTGACTGTGTCCTGTGGTCTTCCCTGCTAGATGGCTCAGTCTCGCTCTTGTCCTGTGCTTTCTCCTGCTGTGTGTTGTGTGACTGTGTCCTGTAGTCTTGCCTGCTAGATGGCTCAGTCTCGCTGTTGTCCTGTACTCTTTCTTGCTGTGTGTCTTGTACCTGTGTCATGTGGTCTTAACTGCTAGATGTCTCAATCCCTCTCTTGTCCTGTGCGTTTTCCTGCTGTGTGTCTTGTGACTGTGTCCTGTGGTCTTACCTGCTAGATGGCTCAGTCACTCTCTTGTCCTGTGCTGTCTCCTGCTGTGTGTCTTGTGACGGTGTCCTGTGGTCTTACCTGCTAGATGGCTCAGTCCCTCTCTTGTTCTGTGCTTTCTCCTGCTGTGTGTCGTGTGACTGTGTCCTGTGGTTTTACCTGCTAGATGGCTCAGTCCCTCTCTTGTCCTGTGCTTTCTCCTGCTGTGTGTCTTGTGACTGTGTCCTATGGTCTTACCTGCTAGGTGGCTCAGACCCTCTCTTGTCCTGTGCTTTCTCCTGCTGTGTGTCTTGTGACTGTGTCCTGTGGTCTTACCTGCTAGATGGCTCAGTCCCTCTCTTGTCCTGTGCTTTCTCCTGCTGTGTGTCATGTGACTGTGCCCTGTAGTCTTGCCTGCTAGATGGCTCAGTCTCGCTGTTGTCCTGTACTCTTTCTTGCTGTGTGTCTTGTACCTGTGTCATGTGGTCTTAACTGCTAGATGTCTCAATCCCTCTCTTGTCCTGTGCGTTTTCCTGCTGTGTGTCTTGTGACTGTGTCCTGTGGTCTTACCTGCTAGATGGCTCAGTCACTCTCTTGTCCTGTGCTGTCTCCTGCTGTGTGTCTTGTGACGGTGTCCTGTGGTCTTACCTGCTAGATTGCTCAGTCCCTCTCTTGTTCTGTGCTTTCTCCTGCTGTGTGTCGTGTGACTGTGTCCTGTGGTTTTACCTGCTAGGTGGCTCAGTCCCTCTCTTGTCCTGTGCTTTCTCCTGCTGTGTGTCTTGTGACTGTGTCCTGTGGTCTTACCTGCTAGGTGGCTCAGTCCCTCTCTTGTCCTGTGCTTTCTCCTGCTGTGTGTCTTGTGACTGTGTCCTGTGGTCTTACCTGCTAGATGGCTCAGTCCCTCTCTTGTCCTGTGCTTTCTCCTGCTGTGTGTCTTGTGACTGTGTCCTGTGGTCTTACCTGCTAGGTGGCTCAGTCCCTCTCTTGTCCTGTGCTTTCTCCTGCTGTGTGTCTTGTGACTGTGTCCTGTGGTCTTACCTGCTAGGTGGCTCAGTCCCTCTCTTGTCCTGTGCTTTCTCCTGCTGTGTGTCTTGTGACTGTGTCCTGTGGTCTTACCTGCTAGGTGGCTCAGTCCCTCTCTTGTCCTGTGCTTTCTCCTGCTGTGTGTCTTGTGACTGTGTCCTGCGGTCTTACCTGCTTGATGGCTCAGTCCCTCTCTTGTCCTGTGCTTTCTCCTGCTGTGTGTCTTGTGACTGTGTCCTGTGTTCTTACCTGCTAGATGGCTCAGTCCCTCTCTTGTCATGTGATCTTGTCTACCTTGCTATGTTTTCTGTCATTTTCTTGTTGTGTGATCACTTCTCTTGGCCCTTCTCCAGGGATGTCATTTAGTTGTCGCCAGAGGTCGCAAATGCGACCTCTGAGGTCTCCCTTGCTACACCTAACAAAAAATAATTTTTTAAAAAAGTGTATTTTTTTATTTTTTATTTTTGTAATGCAAGCGCCTGGGCTGTGGCAAGCACCATGTGGCTCTTTACTTCTGGAGTGGCTGGCTTTTTTGTTCAGGCCCCTTAAAAAAAAGAAGAACATAAGAACAGGAGTGCCACAAGTCTAAGACTTTCAGCACTGGCCCTAAATAAGAAAGAATAGGAATACCAAATAATGTGTCTTTCTGAATTTCTCCAATAATTGCTAGACTCATTGTAGGTTTATTTCAGGCACGCTTCAGGGGGTGAGTCACTGATTTAGTCTGTTCTTAAACACCTCAACTCAGCCTTTCATCCTTCTGAGGTCGATAAATGAGTACCCACACATGTTATAGGTAATAGTGTACGTATATTTTTTCTGCATAAAGCGCTTAAGCGTAAGTGCTATGTAATAACACATCATTATCATGTGGCCATGGAGGTCTGCTTGCATTCACAGTAATTTGATAATATGGGCCTATACACACTGATCCTAACGATACATATGGCGATCCATTCTTGTATGAAATGTACATCACATTATAGTAATATCTTTACCATATTTTTCGTAGTGTAATTAGGAACAACGCTATGTGATGCCACTTCCTGTTTTGTCAATGGGCGAAAGGTCGTGTTCCATCGCTTCCCGTGCTATCACTTCGGGGTAGAGTCACATGACATCACTTCCTGTGATGTCATCAGGGGTCAAGGGTCCTGTGATGCCACTTCCGCTACCCCTGGAAATTTGGTGACATTACATCCCTGCCCTTCTCTTCTTCCTGCTTGGCCTCTGTTGTTGTTTTCTCTCAGGTCTGTCCTCATGTGCGTCTCAGTCCCACCCTTGCCATGTTCCCTCTCTGTTGTGTCTCAGAAGCTGTCGTGTGCTGTGGTGCCTCCTGCTCGGTGACCCAGTTGCTCTCTTGTTCTGTGCTCTCGCCTGCTGTGTGTCTTGTGACTCGTGTCATGTGGTCTCGCTTGCTGTGTGCCTCAGTCATTTTCTTGTCACATGGTCTGTACTCCCCTGCTATTGTGTGCCAGTTACTCCCTTGTTCTGGGACTGTCACCTGCTGAGTGGCACACTTGCCCTCTCTGGCCGAGTGTCCTAGTTGTTAGCGGGCAATCCCGCCGCCCCCGTGAGCCCCCCACTCCCGTGTCCACAGAGACACACAGAGACCGATGCTGTTCGTGTGGGCTCCCCGGTGGCTCTGCTGCCGCCGGGCGACGCCCCTTTATTTATATGGCACGCGACGGAGTGAACGTCACTCCGTCGCGTGCTTGCCCTTAAAGGGGCCACGCCACACTCCTCCTTTTCCATAACAACAAACACAAAGGAGGATACAATTGTTCTACTTTCTACAGCACTCAAAACTGACTAATCACTACTTCGCAGCATGCACATTAGGAATCCCCCATTTATTAGCAACCACCCTGGATCCCCCAGCGGTGCCTTCACACGGTCCGGCGACCCATCGCCACCATGACCCCAGATCAGTCCGTCACATAGTCACTCATGTGGGCAGGTTTCCCACGCCCTGTTCTCAGGGGGTACCTCCTGCCACTGTCCCTTACCGGAGTACTTGAGTCGGTTCTTCCGCGAACAGGCGAGTCCATGGTGGGGACATCTCCTCCACTCTCGTCAGGTAGTTCTTCGCCAGCCTCTCCTCGATTCGCTCCTGATTCACCCAGTCTCCTAAAGAAACTGGCATTTCTGGTCACCGACGATGTCCCATCTGATGCAGTCACCATAGACCCCTTCACCGCCACAACATCCAGGGGGGCGGGCTCATATGTGAGGGAGAGCTTGCCCTGCGGATGACGGTTCCTCACTAATACCTCATCCCCTGGGGCAATGTCGGGCGGCCTCAGTCCTCTTCTCATGTTCTCCGCCCGAGTTCTTGCCAGCCGATCTTCCTCCACCTGCTCATTGTCAATGATGGCGGGCTCTCGGGCCCCTACCTCAGGTACGACATCCCGAGGGCACCTCTGGAAGAGGGCCTCCGCCGGTGCTACCCCCGTCGATGAATGGGGAGTGGTTCTGTATCCCCGTAGGAACACATACAGGGCCCTCTGCAGACATTCACCCTTGCCTTGGGCGATCCGGAACACCTTGTTAAGGGTGCGCATCATGCGCTCGGCCTCCCCGTTTGCCCGGGGCCAGAGGGGTGTGACCTTCCTGTGCTGAATGCCATAGTCCTTTAAAAGTTCAGCAAAACTCTCACCCTGATACGGTGCTCCATTGTCAGTGCACACAACCGATGGAAGGCCATGGGTGGCGAAGATCTTTTCCACGGCGATCACCACGTCACCAAACGCCAGCGACTCTACAAATTCCACCTCCGGGTATCGCGACCACTCGTCGACCATCACCAGGAAGTGCGTCCCTCTAGATGTAGAGCCGAAGTCAGCATGCACTACTTCCCATGGCTTAGTTCCCCTGGGCATTGTCTCAATGGATGGATCCCGCCGGGCTGGGGATGCGGCCTGACACCACAGACACGAGGCCACAAACTCTTCTACCCTCCGCTCTAGCTCCGGGAACCACACCTTCTGGCGAAGCCTAGCCTTTGTTTTGGGCGCCCCTTGATGGCCCTGGTGGGCGAGAGCGATTATCTGTGGGATCTTCGTCTGTGGCACCACTATTCTGTCGCCTCTCAGCAGGAGTCCCGATTCCGAGAATGCAAGCTCTTCCCGCACCTTCCAGAGCTGTTCCAGTGCCACTCTGGCTTCGCATGTTCGACGGTCAAGCGCTTCCAGCACCGTCTTCCACGCACCTTGTTGCATGGCCAGTCTTAGAATGGCGAAGCACTCGTCATCCTTCGATGCCAGCTCCAGCTCTTCCACCTGCACGGAGTTGGGGGTGGCAGACTCAACGACGAGACGAATGTATTCATCAGCCTCCTCCGCGGACACAGACGCCCAGGCATCCCCACATGGGTGACGTGACAGATAGTCTGCAGCGTTGCTTACCCCAGGCCGATACACCAGTGACACGCCGTATTCAAGCAGGGCAAGCATCCAGCGCTCTATCCTTACTGGTGGTCTGGAGGAGGAGCCCGCCATGATGGGTAGCAGTGGTTTGTGGTCAGTGATAACAGTCACAGGACGCCCTAAAATGTATAGGCGAAAATGCCTGCAACCCCACAGTACTGCCAGGGCCTCCCTCTCGATTTGCGAGTAGCGTTGTTCAGTATCCGAGAGTGCCTTGCTCGCATAGGCTATTGGCCGAACTTCCTGCTCGCGCCCCACTTGAGTGAGGACCGCCCCCAGACCATAGGGACTGGCGTCCACGATTATTTCCGTCTGCAGGCTAGGGTCAAAGAACGCCATGGTGTCCTCTGCCGCTAGGGCACCCCGGATGTCATCAAATGCCGCCTGCTCGAGGGGCCCCCACTGCCACACAGAGTCTTTCTTTGTTAAAGATCTTAGAGGCTCAGAGCGGGACGCTAGATTCCTAATGAAGCGGCCACAATAAGTGACCATGCCCAAAAAGCTCCTCACCTCAGCGACATTTTCAGGTGGGCGGGCCTCTCTAATGTCCTTCACCTTCCGGGGATCGGGTGACACCCCATCTGCCTTAAACACGAACCCAAAGAACTCAATTGTTGTCCTGAGGAATTCGCATTTCTCCTTGTGTAAGGTAAGTCCCAAAATACGAAGGCGCTCAAATGTCTTTGCAAGGCGGGCCATATGTTCTGCCTCAGATTTGGAGTGTACTAAGATGTCGTCACTGATGTTGATGACCCCATCCAGATCTGCTAGTGCCCCTCTTATGATATTTTGAAAAACTTCCGCTGCAGAGGACACCCCAAAACTCAGCCTCTTATACCGATACAGGCCCCGATGGGTGGTGAAGGTGGTGATGTATCGGGACTCAGGGTGCAGAACCACCTGATGATACCCTGCCCTCAAGTCCAGCTTGGAGAAGAACCTCGCCCCCTGTAATTCTGCAATGATGTCGTCCATGGTGGGGGTTAGGTGCCTCTCTCTTTTGATCGCCTTGTTGGGCAGGCGCATGTCGACACAAATCCTTACTGTATCTGGTTGTTTGGGCTTTCGTGCGACGACAATGGGTGAGACCCAAGGAGTGGGGCCTTCCACCTTCTCAATAATGTCAAGCTGGACAAGGTTGTCCAATTCCTGGTCTACCAGATCTCTGAGGTGAAATGGTATGCGCCGGTGCTTCAGAGCCACAGGTTGTATGGACTCATCAATGTGCAAGCGGACTGGTTCCCCCACCAACTGTCCAATGCCTTCAAAAAGGGATGTGTGCTTCTCCAGGAGCTCCTGGATGTCGTCCAGATACACGTTGTATGCGAATGTCACAATCCCCAAAGCTTCAGCAGCTGCGCAGCAGAGGAGCGTGTTGGTGCTCACCGGCGTGACGTAAAACCTTGCCCGAATGCCTGAGTTGCCATATTGAGTGTCAGCCACAAACACGCCATCCAGTGGGATTGGATGGTTGCCTCCAAATGTGAATATGCGCGCTCTCGGTACCGCCAGCGGTGGTGGTGCCTGCATGGCATCATAGTGTTGCCTGGCCATCACGTTCACGGACGCCCCCGTGTCCACCAACATGGGTACTGAATCTCCATTGACCAGCACGTCACATCTGGGCTGTCTCTTGGAATGCGATTTCAGCATTTTTATGCATGACACGAAGAAAACATTCTCTTCATCTTCTTCTTCCTCCTCACCTTCTTGAGGGGGTCCATCGTCGGCCTGGTCCACCTGGGCAACGTTGGATGTTCTCTGGGGGCGGAAAGAGCCAGCCCGGACAGGTCCCCTGGGGACCATTTTCGGGACCGTCGATCTGCACACTCTTGCAAAATGGTCTGTGCCCCCACATCGTCCACACTTCACTCCCGCCGCTGGACAGTCTGCTGGGTGCGGGAGGTCATATCCACACTTTAGGCACGAGGACTGCGCCACTTGGGGCCGTGGACCTTGAATATTCATGGGGCGTCTTGGTGGACCTTGAATATTCATGGGGCGTCTTGATCCGCGACCTCTTCCGACTGCGCATACCTCTTCCACCCTACCAGGGCGCACACCCGCTTCCATCCTTGATGCCCGCAGCTCCGACACCTCGTGGCACCTCCCCAGTTCTAGGATGCGGGGTAGTGTTATACCAGGCTCACGCAGGATTTGACGCCTCAGCTTACCAGAGGAACAGCCCTGAATGAGGTGGTTGCGAATCATATCCTCAGGGTCATTCCAAGCACAGGGTGCCGCCAGCCTGCGCAGCCGCCCATAAAACACATCCAAAGTCTCGTCATCTTTCTGTCTGGTGTTGCCCATTAGGAAACGTTTGTAATCCACATTGGCCATGGGCAGGAAGTGATTGTGGAGCGCAGTTTTGGCAGCATTAAAAGACCCATCCGCCGGTTGCAAAGACAAGAAGATCTCATGCACAGCAGGGCCCGCAGAATATAGGAGAGTGGCCAACTTACTGTCGTCACTTGTCTCCATCGTGGCCCTAAAGTACATTTCGAGCCTGTCCATCCACATCTTCCACCTCTGTCCTAGGCTTGATGGCGTGCCCGTGACATCAAACTCTGGCATTGGCTGTAGGGTACCGGGAGGTCTCTGCAATGGTCTTGGTGGAAGGGCAGGCAGGGGTTGGGCTGGAGCAGCAGCCTGCTGTTGGGCCCCGGCGGCCGCGGCACCTTGATCCATGGTGAATAGCGCACAGGCACCCCGTGATGGGGCCGCAACTTAGACACCAAACACACCCAGTACCTTGATGAGGATTCCAGCCCCTCAGGTGATTCAGATGATGTCCAGGTTCGAGGGTTTTCCAGGCAAATGTAGGACTACCAGGTTCCAGACTTCAGCCGGTGTAGGATGGAAGAATCCAAAAATTGAGCAGGGTAGGCCCCAGTGTGCATCCAGTAGGCCTCCAGGTAGCTCCACCCTTAAACTCGGATGAAAAACAGTGAAAATGCAAATGACTTGCATTTCCACCAGCACGTGTTGCAAGCAGTGACTGTCCGCCACTGGAATATCCAAAAATTGGGTCCGGATCTCTCACGGATGCTTCGTTATGAAGCCGCGAGTTTCCGAGGCCTTGTCGTCAAAATGGCCGCCGGCCACGCGTGTCTCTCCCCTCTCCGCGGCCAACATTTACGGATGCGCTCACACGCGATCATCTGCGCAATGCGAAAATGTTGCCACCTGTCCCAGGGATGGATCCGACCTCGTCGCCATTGTTAGCGGGCAATCCCGCCGCCCCCGTGAGCCCCCCACTCCCGTGTCCACAGAGACACACAGAGACCGATGCTGTTCGTGTGGGCTCCCCGGTGGCTCTGCTGCCGCCGGGCGACGCCCCTTTATTTATATGGCACGCGACGGAGTGAACGTCACTCCGTCGCGTGCTTGCCCTTAAAGGGGCCACGCCACACTAGTCACCCCAGCTCTGCAGTCAGTCCCAATCTGTGTAATGGGAGGGGCGGGGGGGCATTACCCAAGTCACTCCACCCCCCCCCCCTCCCTTGATGTGTCACTACACATCATGCGACAGCCTGAGTAAGGTTTTTTTTATTGTGCTAATAAACAGATGGGGATAATAAGCTGAGCTCCCCCTCCTACACTCACCCCCACCCTCTCGGTGACCTCCTTGTGACTGACAGCTGAGGAAAGAGAAGGGATGACCTGGCCGGATTTGCTGACCGGCCAGAGCTCTTCTGAAAGCGGGGCCACAATGCCAGAGCCATTGCCTGATTTTGTGGGGGCTCCTAACAAAGGTGTGATGGGGTGGGAGGGTGCGCCCTGGGGGCAGAAGGGCAGAGAGGGCAGGGATCAGCTACCTCGTAAAATGCCAAGAAAGGGGCCTCATAAATACCACAGCAAGGGGACAGAGGAGGAGAGGGCATCTCATGGGAAGCGGCATGTGGGCAGGCGGCGCTCTCGGCATTAATCCGGAGACGCGCCAGCACGACACATCTCAAGCCACCAGACACACAACAGGGCAGGGTGGCACCCACTGCCCGCGTGTGCGAGAAGGCGGAGCGGCACAGAGAGCGACGGGAACACCGCGCCGTAGGCTGTCATGTGTCATGTGTAAGAAACACCGCCTGTGCAGAGAGGTGCGAGAAAAGACTGCCTAATGCGGCAGATACATGTGTAAGAAACGCTGCCCAACCACGAGAGCTCTGCACGGAGCCTGCCTGACACCGCGCCAGAATAATGGACTCACACAGAGATAAGTGTATGTAAGAGCAACATACACAAAGGCATCCCTCAAAGGCATGCGTAAGAAACGCTGCCTAACAGAGAGGGATGTACGAAACGCTGCCTAACAGATAGGGGTGTAAGAAACACTGACTGCCCAACAGAGAGGGGTGTAAGAAACACTACCTAACAGAGAGGGGGGTATGAAACGCTGCCTAACAGATAGGGGTGTAGGAAACACTGCCTGAGAGAGGGCAGTGTACAAAACACTACCTAACAGAGAGGGGTGTAGGAAACGCTGCCTAACAGAGAGGGGTGTAACAAATGGTGTAAGAAACACTGCCCAACCACGAAAGCTCTGTACAAAGCCTGCCTGACACCGAGTCAGAAACAGGGACTCAGACAGAGATATGTGTAAGAATAACAGACACACACAGAGAGAGCCATGGGCAGAACGCTGCCCCTCAAAGGCATGTGTAAGAAACACGGCCTAACAGAGAGGGCTGTATGAAACGCTGCCTAACAGAGAGGGATGTAGGAGAAACTGCCTGACAGAGAGGGGTGAAATAAACACTGACCAACAGAGAGGGGTGTAAGAAAGGGTGTAAGAAACTCTGCCTAACAGAGAGGGCTGTGGGAAACACTGCCTAACAGAGAGGGCAAAATAAACACTTCCCAAAAGAGAGGGCTGTAAAAGGCACTGCCCAATCAAAAGAGCTCTGTACGAAGCCTGCCGGACACCCAGTCAGAAACAGGGACTCAGACAGAGATATGTGTAAAATGGTGAGAACGCTGCCCCTCAAATGCATGTGTAAGAAAACACTGCCTAACAGGGAGGGGTGTACAAAACGCTGCCCAACAGAGAGGGGTGTAGGAAACACTGCCTAACAGAGAGGGGTGAAAGAAACACTGCCCAACAGAGAGGGGTGTAAGAAAGGATGTAAGAAACACTGCCTAACAGAGAGGGCTGTGGAAAACACTGCCTAACAGAGAGGGTGAAAGAAACACTGCCCAACGGAGAGGGCTGTAAGAAACACTGTCCAACCAAAAGAGCTCTGTACGAAGCCTGCCTGACACCGAGTCAGAAACAGGGACTCAGACAGAGATATGTGTAAAAATAACAGACCCACACAGGGAGAGCCATGGGGAGAACGCTGCCCCTCAAATGCATGTGTAAGAAAACACTGCCTAACAGAAAGGGGTGTACAAAACGCTGCCTAACAGAGAGGGGTGTAAGAAAGGGTGTCAGAAACATTGCCTAACAGAGGGGGGTGTAGGAAACACTGCCTAACAGAGAAGTGTATAACAAATGGTGTGAGAAACACTGCCTAACAGAGGGGGGTGTAAGAAACACTGCCTAACAGAGAGGGGTGCAGGAAACCCTGCCCAACAGATAGGGGTGTAAGAAAGGGTGGAAGAAGCACTGCCTAGTAGAGAGGGGTGTAGGAAACACTGCCTAACAGAGAGGGGCGAAAAATAACACTGCCCAACAGAGAGGGGTGTAAGAAACACTGCCTCACAAAAAGGGGTGCAGGAAACCCTGCCCAACAGACAGGGGTGTAAGAAAGGGTGTAAGAAGCACTGCCTAGTAGAGAGGGGTGTAGGAAACACTGCCTAACAGAGAGGGGCGAAAAATAACACTGCCCAACAGAGAGGGGTGTAAGACACTGCCTCACAAAGAGGGGTGTAAGAAACACTGCTTACAGAGAGGAGTGCAGGGAACCCTGCCCAACAGACAGGGGTGTAAGAAAGGGTGTAAGAAGCACTGCCTAGTAGAGAGGGGTGTAGGAAACACTGCCTAACAGAGAGGGGCGAACAATAACACTGCCCAACAGAGAGGGGTGTAAGAAATACTTTCTAACAAGGAGGGTAAAGAAACACTGTCTATCAGAGAATGGTGTAGGAAACACTGCCTAACAGAGAGGGGTATAACAAATGATGTAAGAAACACGGCCTAACAGGGAGGGGTGTAAGAAACACTGCCTAAAAGAGAGGGTGCAGGAAACCCTGCCTAACAGAGAGGGTTGTAGGAAACACTGTCCAACAGAGAGGAGTGTAAGAAACACTGCACAACCGAGAGGGGTGTAGGAAACACTGCCCAACAGAGAGGGGTGTACAAAACGCTGCCTAACAGAGAGGGGTGTAAGAAAGGGTGTCAGAAACACTGCCTCACAGAGAGGGGTGTAAGAAACACTGCACAACCAAGAGGGGTGTAGGAAACACTGCACAACAGAGAGGGGTGTACAAAACGCTGCCTAACAGAGAGGGGTGTAAGAAAGGGTGTCAGAAACACTGCCTCACAGAGAGGGGTGTAGGAAACACTGCCTAACAGAGAAGGGTATAACAAATGGTGTGAGAAACACTGCCTGACAGAGGGTGGTATAAGAAACGCTGCCTAACCGAGATGGGAGCAAGAAACTCTGCCCAACAGACAGGGGTGAAGGAAACAATGTCTAACAAAGAGGGGTGTAGGAAACACTGCCTAAAACAGAGGGGCAAACGGAACTCTGCCTAACAGAGCGGGGTGTAAGAAATACTGTCTAACAAAGAGGGTAAAGAAACACTGCCTATCAGAGAATGGTGTAGGAAACACTGCCTAACAGAGAGGGGTGAAAGAAACACTGCTCAACAAAGAGGGGTGTAAGAAACACTGCCTCACAAAGAGGGGTGTAAGAAACACTGCTTACAGAGAGGGGTGCAGGACAACCTGCCTAACAGAGAGGAGTGTATGAAACGCTGCCTAACAGAGCGGGGTGTAAGAAACACTGCATAACATTGAGGGGTGCAGGAAACACTGCCTAGCAGAGAGGGGTGTAGGAAACACTGCCTGACAGAGAGGAGTGAAAGAAACACTGCTCAACAAAGAGGGGTGTAAGAAACACTGCCTCACAAAGAGGGGTGTAAGAAACACTGCTTACAGAGAGGGGTGCAGGACAACCTGCCTAACAGAGAGGAGTGTATGAAACGCTGCCTAACAGAGAGGGGTGTAAGAAACACTGCATAACATTGAGGGGTGCAGGAAACACTGCCTAGCAGAGAGGGGTGTAGGAAACACTGCCTGACAGAGAGGAGTGAAATAAACACTGCTCAACAAAGAGGGGTGTAAGAAACACTGCCTCACAAAGAGGGGTGTAAGAAACACTGCTTACAGAGAGGGGTGCAGGACAACCTGCCTAACAGAGAGGAGTGTATGAAACGCTGCCTAACAGAGAGGGATGTAAGAAACACTGCATAACATTGAGGGGTGCAGGAAACACTGCCTAGCAGAGAGGGGTGTAGGAAACACTGCCTGACAGAGAGGAGTGAAATAAACACTGCTCAACAAAGAGGGGTGTAAGAAACACTGCCTCACAAAGGAGGGTGTAAGAAACACTGCTTACAGAGAGGGGTGCAGGACAACCTGCCTAACAGAGAGGAGTGTATGAAACGCTGCCTAACAGAGAGGGGTGTAAGAAACACTGCATAACATTGAGGGGTGCAGGAAACACTGCCTAGCAGAGAGGGGTGTACAAAACACTACCTAACAAAGAGGGGTGTAACAAATGGTGTAAGAAACACTGCCCAACCACGAGAGCTCTTTACGAAGTCTGCCTGACACCGAGTCAGAAACATGGACTCAGACAGAGATATGTCTAAGAATAACAGACCCATGGGGAGAACGCTGCCCCTCAAAGGCATGTGTAAGAAACGCTGCATAACAGAGTGGGGTGTAGGAAACACTGCCTAACAGAGAGGGGTGAAGGAAACACTGCCCAACAGAGAGAGGTGTAAGAAAGGGTGTAAGAAACACTGCCTAACAGAGAGGGGTGTAGGAAATACTGCCTAACAGAGAGCAACAAAGTCAGTGTAGCCTGCCAATCAGCGCTCCCTCAAAATCAGTCATGCGGTAACACTTAACTATTTATCGATTGCTTAAGTAATTAGACCATTGCATAGTAAGTAAAAAGTGATAGGACAGATATTTAGTCACAAGAGTAAACACTGCATGTCTATCAGAAAATGTATTTAATCACAAAAATGGAAACTGCAGAGAGGGGTGTAAGGAAGGGTGTCAGAAACACTGCCAAACAGAGAGGGGTGTAGGAAACACTGCCTAACAGCGAGGAGCAAGAGACACTGCCTAAGCTCTAAGGCATAGAGGTGTGTATGGATACTGCCTGCATATAGAGGTATGGAACAAACGCTGCCTAAGGCATAGAGGTGTGTAATAAACACTGCATCACAAAGGGAGGTGAGCGAGAGACACTGCCTAAGCTCTAAGGCATAGAGGTGTGTATGGATACTTCCTGCACATAGAGGTATGGAACAAACACTGCCTAAGGCATAGAGGTATGTAAGAAACACCGCATCACACCGAGAGGTGAGCGAGAGACACTGCCTAAGCAAAGCGGTGTGTATGGAAACTGTCTGCACATCAAGGTATGGAGCAACCGCTGCCTAAGGCACAGAGGTGCACAAGAAACACTGCTTCGCACAGAGAGGTGAGCGAGAGACACTGCCTAAGCTCTAAGGTAAAAAGGCGTGTGTATGGAAACTGCCTGCACATAGAGGTATGGAACAAACACTGCATAAGAAATAGAGGTGTGCAAGAGACACCGCTTCATGCAGAATTTTGTGAGAAACACAAACCCACAAAGAGCGTTGCATGCAAAACATAACACACCCTCGTCCCAGGCAGAGAGATGTGTGACAACAGAGAGACGGGAAAAAAGCAGCCTCATGCAGACGCGGGTATGAAAGTCCACCCAACACTGCCTCACAGGGAAATGTATGAAAAACAGGGTGGTGCAGAGAGATGTGCAAGAAACACACCCCAAGAATACAGCGGTGCGAGAAACAGAGACCCACGGAGAGAGATGTGTGAGAAATAGGCTGCATTTATACAGCAGTGCGAGAAATAAGAGACCCACGGAGAGAGATGTGTGAGAAACAGACTGCATGTATACAGCTGTGTGAGAAACACAGGCCTATGCAGAGAGCTGTGTGAGAAACAGGCTGCATGTATGCAGGTTTGCGAGAAACACAGGCCCACACAGGGAGATGTGTAAAAACAGGCTGAATGTATACAGCTGTGCGAGAAACACAGGCCCAGCAGAGAGATGTGTGAGAAACAGGCTGCATGTATACAGCGGTGCGAGAAACAGAGACCCACGGAAAGAGATGTGTGAGAAACAGGCTGCATGTATACAGGTGTGCGAGAAACACAGGCCTGCGCAGAGAGGTGTGTGAGAAACAGGCTGCATGTATACAGGTGTGTCAGAAACACAGTCCCACGCAGAGAGAGGTGTGAGAAACAGGTTGCATGTATACAGCGGTGCGAGAAACAGAGACCCAAGGAGAGAGATGTGTGAGAAACAGGCTGCATGTATACAGGTGTGCGAGAAACACAGGCCTATGCAGAGAGGTGTGTGAGAAACAGGCTGCATGTAGACAGGTGTGTGAGAAGCACAGGCCCACACATAGAAATGTGTGAGAAACATGAATACAGCTGTGCGTGAAACATAAGCCCGCTCATAGAGCTGTGTGAGAAACAGGCTGCGTGTATACAGGTGTGCGAGAAACACAGGCCCACGCAGAGAGGTGTGTGAGAAACAGGCTGCATGTATACAGGTGTGTTAGAGACACAGGCCCACGCAGAGAGGTGTGTGAGAAACAGGCTGCGTGTATACAGGTGTGTGAGAGACACAGGCCCACGCAGAGAGGCGTGTGAGAAACAGGCTGCATGTATACAGGTGTGTGAGAGACACAGGCACACGCAGAGAGATGTGTGAGAAGCAGGCTGCATGTATACAGCTGTGCAAGAAACACATGGCCATGCAGATATTTTTGTGAGAAACTGCTTGTCTTTGAATGATATTTGCCATCTTTTTTATTTTTGACATAAAAATTAAATGCAGGAATTTTCCTTCTGAAAGTGATGCCTGCTAATGAGTTCCCTTTCATAAGGCTTCACAACAAAAAAATAGTTCACCCAGTTATCCTTATTGGAACGGTCCCCCGACATTCTCCAGCGGCAGAGGGTCAGGTGCAAAGGTCACAGGTGGCTTCCTGAACAGCATCTGGGCACAAACTTCCAACAGGTAGAGTGGGCTTTTTAATCATCTCACTTCTGTTTTAAATTCTTATAATTGTGTATCCCAGCAACCTGGTGGCATGTTAATGTCTCAATATAAGCCATGTCTGGTCTGATATGGTGACAACTGAGATTACACAATTATAAAACCACTGTCATTTGAATGTCATATTATTGTTAGCTTGGTGAGGTGGCCCATACATAACAGGGCTTGGTGTTTATTAAATGTCAGACCTGGCTGTACCCACAACAACCATATAGGACTCTGCCCAGGAAACTTCTTTTTGATCCCTCCCCTCACAACCCTCCCCCTAGGAAGGTCGACACCTTCCTACAGCAGACAGGAACTCTCCTTGGGAGGTGACCTGGCAATAGGTTGTTCAGAGACAGTCCTAACATGACAATAACTCCACGACACCAGGGTGATTACTGAAGTCCTTTTGAAGTAGGGAGAAGAGAAATTGGGTGGAGTTAGGAGTAGAAAGAGAAAGACTCCAGGACTCTTTGCCAGTTAATCACACATATTTGTACTTTATTCCAAAAGGTGCCTTTAGTGGTAACACGTGTTTCGGCTCAGCAGAGCCTTTCTCAAATGTGGGCAAGTATTCAGGACTAAATTAACAACTTGTGTTAGAACTATGCCAATGTAATAGTACGTCTTTTCGCTCACTGAATTAGTAGTACTCCTTTTAGTTGGGATTAATCCCACAATTCCTTCCGTAATAGAGAGAAATCACTTGCGTTGGCTAGGTTCGTTACTTCCAATACAAGCCTAGCCAACGCGAGTGATTTCTCTCTATTACGGAAGGAATTGTGGGATTAATCCAAACTAAAAGGAATACTACTAATTGAATGAGCGAAAAGACGTACCATTACATTGGCATAGTTCTAACACAAGTTGTTCATTTAGTCCTGAATACTTGCCCACATTTGAGAAAGGCTCTGCTGAGCCAAAACACGTGTTACCACTAAGGGCACCTTTTGGAATAAAGTACACATATTTGTGATTAACTGGCGCAGACTCCTGGAGTGTTACTCTTTCAGCTATATATCAACGGATTAGGCTGTATACCGTTGTACTCCAGAGAATTGCGACTACCTTTCATCAGTTTTTTGATTCAGTTCACAAACACTAATAAAGTTTTTGGGATTCTATAGCTTGAACACCGTGGCTATCAAGATAATTTGGATGATAAATGAGTCAGCAACTAGACAAGTTGTGAAAAAAGCCAAACTTCTTTACTTTGGAGTTAGGATTAGCCCAGATGATAGATTTAGCCCAGAAAGTGGTTCCATCATCTTCGATTCTGCTATGGTTCCCTAACCATGCTGCCTGCTCTCCACTTCCTACAGTCAAAGCACTTTAGGCCTGACATCCGAAGGCAAAGGACGCTTGTTACACAGCCTAGATTGGACCTCTGGGACCAGGCTTGCTTTGGACCAATCCACTGTAGCATTTTGTCATTATAAGGGGAGAGGGCGTAACCACCCCTTAGTTAATTCATCTTCGGACTTCAAGACAAGAAAGATTTGTCTTGCATTCTGTTGGCGACACAGTTTATTCCAAGGTCAACTCCCATAGAGTTGAAGATAGAAGGCTCCAAGGAAGTGGAAAGCTCTCCTCCCTACCCAGCCCAATGATACATTTTGGGTGAAACCACTGTGTGGACCGCGCCTACTGCAACTGAGTCGATGGTACCTAGTACCCTGCCACTGGGGGGGATAGAGCCCATGCAAGGGCCCTCTACACATTTTACCAGTTTGGAAGGGCATATTAAAGAACTCACCTTGCCCTTGAGTCCCTGGGCTGGGTCTCCAAGCAACCACAGGACCAGAAAAGCGACCCTTGGCTCTCAATGCATTTCTGAACCACCCGCTGCTGCAGGGGAAATTCCCGAGTACTTTCCGACCACAATGCTGGACCGCCTCTGCATCTCCAATGTTCGCTTGAAACTGACACCAAAACTCTGCTGCCTCCGCATCTGAGACCCGCTGCGTCTTCAAGCATCCACAGCTCGACACCGCCTGCCAGGTTACCAGCTTCTTCGAGCACCGAGGCGTCGGCGCTTCAGCACCCCGACATCTTGTTGAGCCAAGCAGGTCTGACTCCTCTGAAGGGCAGTGTTCACTTCTCAGCACTCGAGGCTGCCGAATCACCCAGTGCCGCTGACCCGACATCCTCACAGCATCTTTGACCTCAAGCCACAGCGGCTGCTGAACAGCACTGCATCATTGCAGCCAATCACAGCCATTCGTCGAATTGACCCCAGCTCAACGTCGAAACGCCCAGACTCCTGATTCGAGGCAGAAAAGCCTGGCTCAATGTCCCTAAACTGAAGAACATAAGGTCCCCCTGATCTGCTTCAAAGGAGACCAGTGACTTTGAAGCCGCCATCTCTATCATTTTTTCAGACAGCTTCATGAACACGTATGCTGCTGAAATCATTGTCTGAGCACGCTCCTGTCCATTTGCTGTGTTCATTTATGTTCGTTTAATTAAAGATCCCATTGTTATAGAACCTTGGTTTGATAGTCTTCTATTTTGGTATCACTGTGCTATTGTCTGTGTTGCATTTGTGCCAGCTCATGCCCCTACTGAAGAGTATGACCTGCCCACTGCCCACATTACCAAAACAGGCAAAGGTGGTATACCTGGCAGGCTGTGCCTATTTCGCCTTTAGGATTGGCATCACTGCTGGTTCAGTAGTAACGTGGGGCTGACTATGTGCTTTAGCCAGTATTCATCCATGTACTCCTGCAGAGCAGTAGGCATTTCGTCACACAGGTCCCATGCATGCAGCTGTGTGGGGGAACACAACCCACAGAGAGAGAGGTATATATATGTGCGTGGCCCAGAGAGAAAGAGGAGTAACATTTTGCCTGGCTCAGACATGAGTAATAAATTTTACCTAACACAGAGAGATTTGTAAGAAACACTGCCCCACAGAGAGATGCATGAAAACACAGACCCACACAGAGATTAATGTGGAGAGTACTGCACCGTGCAATAGGATTGTATGAAAAACACCACCTCACTCTGAAAATCACTGCTCCTCGCACAGGTAGATGTGTAAAAAAAACAAGGATCTTGTTGGTCCATAAGGAGGGCAGGAACCCCAAGTTATGCTCTTGGTACATCCCTATCGCGGTTCTCCACACAGACATAAAGCTTTATGCAAAGGTGCTAGCGTACCGTTTGGACCGGGTCCTCCCCAACCTCATGGGGAGTCAGCCTACCGGCCAGCTTCACGGCCGGTAGGCAGGCCTTAGAAAACACACGCAGAATGATTCACTTTATAGACATGGCACACAGGAGGACGGTGCAATCAATACTCCTGGCTTTAGATGCGGAAAAGGCTTTTGACTGGGTTGAATGGGCCTACCTGAGGGCGTTACTTAGCAAATTCGGACTGGGGAGGATTTTATGAGGGGAGTGTGCGCCTTGCACTCAGCTCCATCTGTGAGGGTTTCAGTGAATGGTTATCTGTCTAGGGGATTCTGGCTTGCTAAGGGTACTAGACAGGGATGTCCACGTTCACCCCTGCGATTTTCTCCCTATGTTGTACCTCTTGGAGCCAAGGTGACGTCTGATTCTCGTATATGAGGCATTTCATATGCAGGGGTCTCAAATAAGCTGGCCTTGTGTGCCGACAATATTTTAATGGCCTTTTCAGAACCGGAGTCTTCCTCCCACACCTATTTGAGCGACTCCAGGAATATCAGGGGGTCTGAGGATTTAGAATTAACCTGGACAAATGCGGGGCCTTGAATGTCACACCGGGAGGGTTGGAGAGGATGAAAGGAATTTCATATTTCAATTGGGCGGTACATAGCATTGGTCATTTGGGGGTACAGTTGACATCACGTTTCTCCAACGTCCAATGACCCTGTGTTTGTGTTGTTGCAATCTATTAGAGCTGACCTTGGGAAATGGAGTATGCAGGCCCTGTCTCTGTTGGGGAGGGTTCCCGCCATAAAGAGGAACGTTCTACCCAGGTCAATGTACCAGTTCCGAGGCCTACATTGGTGAGACATCAGCAGGATCTGGCCCCTTTTTTGGCAGAATCGTCCTTCTAGCGTGGCACTATCGACCCTGCATTGGTCTGAAGCGAGGGGCGTCTTGGCAGCGCTGCACATATTGAGAAACCTTCCGTCCCCCCCAGTTGAGAATTCTAAGGGACTGGATAGATCGCGCGTCCCTAGAGGGGTGGCGGCTTCTGGAGGAGCAGGTGTTAGACCGGCCCCTCAGGCACATGGCCAGGATCCCGCAAAATATGAGGCCCATTGGAATGTATGGGGCCCCCGACCGCTGGAACCACTCGTCGGGCGTTGAACGGTGGGTCGCGTAGGTAGGTTGGGTCTGACCTCCTACCCGGGACCGGCGACACTAATACGCGAAAAGGTGTTATACTCCCTTAACAATACCATTAATCAGTTCTTTGTGAAATGGGGTGTGGGGCTTCCTGGACTACATCAAGCTTATGAATAAAGACGACACGTGCCCTTCCCGGCTGAGAGTCTTGGGGTCACCGAACACCTCTTAACTGGTATTTAAGCGGAACAACCTGGGAAGGGGCTTTCTTCGGGGTCTGGTGAGAGCAGTGCCATGCCATTACTGTGCAATGTGTGTTTTCTTGTTTTACTTTGACGCTGTGCAGAGTTGCGCACTCCTTTTATGTGGGCTGCCTTTGTTTGGGGTCCTCTGTTCCTGCTACTTACATTATGGGTGATAATACTGCTGCCTGGCGCCGAGTATCCTAGCAATGCATGCACTGTGTCTAAACCGTCAATAAAAATATAAAAATATTTGAATACAAAAAGAGATGTGTATAAAAACATTTCCGCGTGGAGATAAGCAGATCATATAACAAGGGTATGCGGGGGGGGGGTTGGGGTGAGTACAGTGTACCCCTCAGAAACATGCGCAAGAAACACTGCCTCGTAAGTGTAGTGTGCCCCTTTAAGTGCTGTGGGATGAACACGGTCGCGTGACGCCTATCTGCGCATGCGCCAGTGACAGCAGGGGACCCCTTACAAGCACGACCTGTCTGCGTCTAGGACTAGGCTGCCCATCATCACAATGAGGAGAGGCGCGGAAAATACTAGCTCACACAGAGAGAGATTAGGAAATATATGTGAAAAGTGTTACAATGTATGCCTCCCCTCCATTCCATGTATCTCCCCTGGTGTGGTGATGTTAGTGTGGAATGCAGTGACGTCACTGTGCTTGGAGTGTTCCATGGGGAGCAGTTGAAGAAGGAGAGCTGGCTGGCAAGGACGTGCCGGTGTTTCTGCTTTACTACTTGACTAATAAACCCATATAACTTACCTGCTGGCTCAGGTGTGTTGATGACAAGTCCACTTTGTTACAAAAAGCACTGGAGCCAGACAGTGTGTTATCACACTGCCACACTGAAGTAACAGTATGATTTATGAAATGGTGTCTCTAAAAGACGAAAGAGCCATCATATTGCACAGAGGAAGGGGAACAGCCCATTTTCTTTGCACCTTCAGGTTTGTCTGCAACCACAATTCATTTCCACTAGGGGGCATCCGATGATTTTTCCTACCAGTGTAATGTTGCGATTTAGGATGTAAATACGATGGCGGTTTAATTTTTAGTCTTAAAAAACAAAGCTATTCGTACCCCTGGGGTTGTCTCAGGGTTGTTTCTACCAATAATAGATGCTTGTGAGGGCTGTACAACGTGGTGACGGCCCAGGGATCCCCATTAAAGGCCCTTGCCTTTTTACCTGGCCCGTTAACAACCTGTATAGCCCTTGGAACTGTGTATTTGTTAAAATATTGATCAGAAATTATAATGCTCACTAAGAAGAAAGAAACTGCAGCAAATCATGGCTTCGGGATCTACAAGCTTCAGTGCATCCACAGCCGCGCCTTCCTGCTAGGCCCCCTGAAGGCAGAAGGTGGCACAGCGGGCAGAGCCCAGATGTTTGTTTGCGGTGCTGGGAGATAGGGAGTAAAAGCTAAAGCAATGTGTGGAGGGTAGTAGCCAACCACAGGATAAGGCAAGCCTTCGCCATGCCAAGATCATGTGACCTCCCCAACCCCTCCATACGCATTCAAGGTGGTAGTAGGCAGAGATTCCAAGGCCAAAAGCCTTCAATATTCAGAATGCAGTGTTGCTTTCTCTGAAAGTTCTGGGAACTGGGACACTGGTTCCCAGTACACAATGGTTTCTGCTCAATGGATCACCAGGAATCGACTACCTGCAGCTTTGCCACTTCCTCAGTGTTCTCTGGAGATTCTGACATCAATTCCCAGAGTGCATTATTTAGTCTCTCCCATTTTTTCCCCTTTTGCTGTATTGGTTTGTGGTGCTCTGCCTTCGCAGCATCCGATCTTGGTCTCACTTCCAGTTTTCTCTCAACTTTCCTCACCCATCCTGATGTCTCTTTTCATTCTCTCAGCCATGTTGGTCCCTGGCTACTCAAGTTTTCCCCAGCACTGCATCCATTCTGGGGTCACCTTGTGGGGTATAAATACAGCCCCAGAGTGACAGAGACTGAGAGGCTATGATAGGCCCCTATTGAGAAAGTGAAGCTGGCCAGTGTGGAGTCTCATTGAAATATAAAAGCCAGTACAAAACAGTGATTTCCAACATGGGGCCTGATGAAATGGAAATAAATGGGCCTATTTACACTCCTACTAAAATGGACAGGTGCTCAAGTGAAAGGGAATCTACCTGAGAGCTTAAAACTGCTGGATATGCCCAATGACTGGGAAAACACATGTGTGGCTGGAAATGCTGTTTTGCTAAAATATGAAAAGTTTCAAGTTACAATTTCAACTTAAAGAGATGGATAGCAGCATGTGACATTGACTACTATACAGCACAAGACAGTGCTCCAGAAAGCCAAAGGGAAGCCAAGCATATTGCATGTGTTCATAATAAAAAGATGTATTTTCATCATATAAAATGACAACCTTTAAAGGGAAAGGACTATTTCGTTTTGTGTAAAAATGAACATTGGTTTCTATGTAACTGTGGCCTATGTGTGAATAATACCAAAAATTGACTTAAATCTGTGCAAACAGTATGTAAAGAAAGATTGCATTGTAAACAACGTGCCCAGGTGCAATAATAAATGTTACACGTAAACACAAATTGTCTATTTAAAAACTGCACTTTCAGAAGTATGGATGTAGCTTGTGCCTTTCCACTGAAATTAAACCGTGACCTTAAGGCTTTGGCTGGCGCCCTCAAGGAGAAAACAGGCCTGGGTTTCAGTTAAATGTAAAAGAAATACAAGAATTAGATCAGAATTGTGAAAGGTTCAGATAAACCAGCCAGCAGAAATGACCTTTATGGTCAGGCCTCCCCATTAACTATGCATTAGTGGCCCACAGAAATTATCTTTAGGGCAGACTCGACCTCAAGAAATGGACTTCAGAGGCACTCATGCACCTTCTGTGTAGGAACATGCCCTGCTGATAAATAAATGTTCGTGTCAGGTCACAGAAGAGAAATGAAACTTAACAAAAGGTGGGGACTACATATGAAATTATGAACTCACACGGGTTATATTTTTCGTTAATAAAAAGAGCATTGTGTGTTCCAGGGAGCTCATCGTGGGCGCATGTTAAACCGGGACTAGAAGTCCGCCGGTAACATGTAAATATTAATTCTGTGTGATGTACACAATTTGAGTTATGATGAAAATTAGGATTCCGGCCTTCTCATAATTCCGAGGAAATAATGTTTGAATCTTGAAGTGTCAAATGTGTAACTATTTCGGCTCAAGAGCAAATAAACAAATTGTAGCTCCTCCGAGGAAGGGTGTGCCGAAATAAGATTAGTATTTTCTGACTCGCCACAAAGTATATATATATGTGCCTACATTTATCTGAAAAATTAAGGTAGCTATCAAGTTGTGAGATTTTAAGAACACTGAAAAGGTAAACCCACCTGTCATTTTGGGGTGATGAATCTTTCTCCTCCCTCAGCCTGCATCATCCACACCTCCCAACTCCTTGTCCTATCAGCAGGCAGTGGTCGTATATGGTGGGAGGCGGAGGGAAAGAGCTAGCCAATCCGTATTGTGGGAATTATTGTAATATGTTAGTGTCATCTACCCTGTAGGAGATCAGTTTTCAATCTGAGAGGGAACTTTCCTGACTTTTCCACTCTATTCCTTGATGTAGTCTACTTCTGGACTCCTGTGAGGAACAGCTAGCAGAGAGACAAGGAGAGCTACGAAGGCCATCAGGGTAAACCTTGCCAGGAGAAAAGCTGTTTAGCTGGAAACCTTAGCTGGGAGGCAGAGACTGGGAAATCTAGAAGCTAGATGGGCCTGCCATTTGAGGAGCGAGAGGAGTGTAGAGGAGGCCCCAGATTTGGCCTGCACCCCCGCCCCCCATTTCGAGTTGCCAGCAAAGTACTCGCCAAGGTATGTGACGTATGAGGAGCAGCTAAACCAACAGAGAGCCGCAATGGGCATCTGTCGTGTTTACATTTGAAGGTCTGTACCGATTGAAGCGCCTGTGGCCAGACAGACCTGGGCAGCACGGTACCCCAACAGACAACCCTACCAGCCGCTGATGCGAAATGATGAGTACCACATCACCCCGGCCCTAAAAACACTACACTGGCTCCCAGTAAAACAGCGTATCATCTTCAAAACAATGTGCATAACGCACAGGGCAATCAGCGGACAAGGAGCTGAATTCCTACAAAAAAAATAACAATCTACAAGCCAACGAGACCACTCAGGTCAACCAACGAAATCCGACTGGAACAAAAACCTTACATCAAGAAGAAACTCAGAGGCACCGCTTTCTGCCACTTAGCCGCGAAAACCTGGAACAACATCCCAAAATTGATAAGGAACACCAAAGACCACCTTAAATTCAGAAAATTACTAAAAACCTACCTCTTCAACACCGGAGACTAAAACCGAAACAACAATAAGACAAACGAATCATCAAAAAAGGACAGTGACAAACCGCTAGAACCGACAGAAGTACCCTGGGCACCAGCAGGGCTGACGCTGGACACAGGGGTCCACCCGCGAGACCCAGAGAAACGGATACAACTACTCCAGCCAACCCTTACCATCCCCCACCGCCCTCACAGCCACAACTAGGTCCCACGAGGCTGTGGAACAGACAAGATACCACCAATCATCACACAACCAGGTGTATGGACACTAGCAGCGTCGCTAGTCATGTGGAGGGGGGGAGGAGCATGCAAGGTTATTAAGGGAGCGGGCGGAGGGGACAGCTAGATCCTCAAACGGCCTCGAATGGAAAATCGGGCACGTACCTCCTGAGGCTCAGGGTGTACAAGCATCCCGTCGGGTAAGATTACACGAGCCCAACCGGTTCAGTCCAGGATAGAGATGACTAACGAATACCATTAACAATTTCCTTCTCTGCATACACCTCTCAAACTCCAAACCAAACACAACCACAAACCTCTAGCGCAGCAAACCGCACGAACTTCACTACACTGCAACAACAAAACAAAAAAAACACATAGACTCGCACATCAGCACACGACGACTACCGGCCGCATACACCCCAGGCCCAGCCGACGGAACCACCGGGCTGAGGCTGCCAACAGCACATCACTGCAATCTTGCACTTTTCCAGCCTCCACCCACTAACCCACCATCCCCCCCCCTCTTTCAGAGCCGCCAGAGCGCCAGGGGACAACTCTGGTGGTGATAGTGCGCGGTACAAATGACCTTTAACATTAACATTAACATTAACATTAACATTAACTTACAGACTGTCCATGAGGAGACACAAAGAGCCCTGAGGGAGGGTAAATGGTAATGAAATGTGGGCCTGGACAAACTTGCACATGGGCTAAGGCGACTCGCTAATGCAAGTAGCCAAGAAAACAGGTACATAAGAGAAGAAAGACAACAGGATGTTGAAACGTAAAGAAACATTCTAGTTGAGAACACAGAGGGAAGAAGAAAACCAGCTAATGTGTGTAAATAGGCTTGAAACGCAAGAAGCTAAGAAATCGATACTGCCTGCATGCTTAGTAGAAGAATAGAGCGGCAAGCGCCAGCTATGTATCTCCCTAAAGAAAGCACAATGTACACTTGCGACTACTCCATTTTGTAAAAGCAGAAATACTCCCAGGCGGCCAAGGACTGACTGGCCGAGTTTCATATCCAAGCCCAAGCCAAGGGAAAGAGCGGAATCGAAACTTAACAAAGGATGGCTCAGGCCTGGGAAATCAAGGTCAACCCAAGATGGGGAGGCGAGTTTCAGCAATGGAGACTCGAAACTTCAGAGCATACCAACCTGCCCTGTGAAGGTCAAGATAAGGAGGCCCGGGCAAGGGGGTGAGGCTACAAGGAGAATTAAATACACAAAAAGCTGGAAACTGAAGCAGATTCATGGTGAACCAACACGTGACCAGCCAGGCGCGAAGATGTACCACTGTCTGATGTCACCCAGATCCAAGGGTGCCATAACTTTTCTTGATAAGAGACTGCAGTTTCGAGGCCATCCTTAGCCAACTAATTTACACATCGCCCTAAAACACTGATTGATGGAAAGGAGGCAGGGTAAATCCTGGGACACCAGGCACCTGGGTGTCTATTCTGCATGCTGCTAATTAAAGTGGAGATTTATGTTTAGGGGTGTAACTTGCCCAATCACAATGGACCATGTAATCTAGGTTCCTTTAGACACTGTAACCAATAGGACGTCGTACTTATAGTAACATAAATCACGTGTGATGTAGAGGGATGGGCATAGACGCCCACCTGATAAGAGTTAACCAATCTGCATGCGCTATTGTCATATATAGATATAGCACCTATACTTAAGTTACCTTTCCCAACCAATTATATTGCATGATGATTTTTGTAGAATTAGACGTCAATGATGACGAGTTTAGCCTATAAAACTGGCTGTTTAACTGAAGTTCGGGGAAATCGGAGCGAGACAGGTGTTCGCGATGCTGCTGATTTCCATTTGCTGATGTATGTATCATTAAACGGACTTCCCTTTGCCAACTTATTGAGTCCTGGTTATTGAGTTGTGCTGGAGTATGTGAATCCTGCACTCTGTCCTCGCATGGTGCAGCTACCTTGTATTACAAGTTCTCGAGGGTGAGTACTGACCAATGGGCCCGTCAGTAATTTCCTCTCCTCCTGAACACTTGGTAGCGTGAGGATGGTTTCGGCCATCGATTACTGATTATCGATTGATATAGTTATAAGACACCCTTAGACCGACGGCACGAAGTAACTCTGGGCCTTCAGTTACATCACAAGTCCTTTCGCCATTCGGGCTGAGTAGGCTGAGAAGCTCCCCGTGGACAATGATAGAGTAAAATTTCAAAAAATCTGCAGTGGGTCTGAAGGAACCCGCCTTTCCAAGCATAACCCTTCTCATTCCAGTGGGCAGCGGATCGGACGAAAATTTTAAAAGCAGGAAGAGGAAGGGGCAGTGATCCTGAAGTTCCAGAGAGGAAAAGAGGCGATCGGTGAGTGAAACAACGAAACTCGTTACCTTGGCAAATGTCTCATAGACCTTAGAGTAAGTAGGGGAAAGGTAACGGAGGGTGGCGGAGAAAAAAATAAAGCAGCTAGAAGTAGAGAAGACGGTTTATATTTAGAGGGTTAATGACTCGAGTATAAAAAGAAAACATATATAAAGAAGAATACCAGGGGACACCTGAGCTAAAACTTAAAGAATACCACGCGGACACCTGAGCTAAAACGTAAAGAATACCAGGGTGACACCTGAGCTAAAACGTAAAGAATACCAGGGGGGCAGCTGAGTTAAAACGTAAGGATTACTGGGGGGGACACCCAAGAGAAAACCGAGAATTCGCCTTGTTCCTGCACTTTAAAGAGTGGTCAGAAGGAACGTGAACCCAGAGCCCACAGAGGGGGGACAATTTAGGATACGATAACATTTAAAGAGGTAATTAAGGGGGTTCGTTCAAATCCCATGGTGGGGTATTAATTAGAAGGCAGGTATATGTATGACCAGCTGGTGTCTGTCTAGTCTGTCAAGTGTCTGTCACATGTGTCTTGCTGTATGTTAAATGTACAATAACTGTATTGATGATTGATTTAAATGCATTTTGGCTTTACGCAATTCTGTAACTAAGAGGGAATCGCCTGTGGATTGATGGTTTGAGTAAAGTGATAGTATATATTTTGTTGGCAAAAAGTTGGATTGGAGCTTGCGGTTGTGGTGCTCGCTCATACTAGTGGAAAGATTAAAAAACTGTGTAAACATTTTTGGTGTCGAAAATAAGAATGGAGGAAGTTACCCCACTTGCGCATCTGTGCAAGCAACTGCCCAAGCATGCAGTAAAATTGAAAAAATACAGCCAGGAGTGGGTTAAGGGTACCGCCAATAAGATGGTTATACCTTGGCCCCAAAACGGGTCATTGTCTAAGGCTGTTTTACAGCACATGACAACATACCTACATGCCAGATATACCGGCAAGAAGCTTGAGAAACGCCTTGCTGTTCTCGAGCTTTGGAAAATGTTCGAGCAAACAAAGGAGGAAGAACCACCTGCAGACTGGATATTAAACGTATGCACGGAGGGTGGTGAGACGGCTACCGTGCCACCAGCCCTGCCGGAACCAGTCATTGAGGGAAGCAAGTCAGAGGGTCTTTACCCGTTACGAGAACTCAAAGCAGCCACAGGGTATAGTAACCCCGCATATGAGTCACCTACATATAGTAGTGACAAAACTAAAGAGCAGGAGCAGGAAATTGATTTGGCCTCCACAGTCCCGAGGGACAAGGAGAGGCGCGGCGATAGTAGTAAGGATCAGGCACAGGCTAGTGCACCTCTCGATAAAGAGAGAGAGGGAAAGAAGCGGAAAGGAAGTGAAGAGACAGCATTTGCGAAAGACGAATGGATGGGAGGACAGATACATTAAAGCTAGATGGAAAGGGAAGTGATGATGTAAGGATGAGAGAAAGGCCAGATGAAGAGCAAAGAAAGGAGAAAGAAGCAAGAGATGAAAGGACAAGACAGAAGAATAGACTAAGGCGAGAACAAGTATATCACGAAGAGCAAGGAATACCGCTCAGTCGCACACAGCATGCAGCCTATGAAAAGTACAGACATAACATGTTAAGGTTAGAGGAAGAAAGGAGAGTGCACGAAAGGAAGGTAAAAAAGCAGGAAGACGAGGAGATTAGAAGGGCAAAGGAATGTAGAAATGAACAAATGAGAGAAGTAGATAAGGCTAGAGAAGAAGCAAAAAAACGAAGAGAAATAGATGAGGAATTGGAACACAGACAAAGGGCATGAGATCTTGAGTATTCGGAGAGGAAGGTTGTTAAACCCAATCCTACGGTAGAGTGGGAAGGCATAGAAGAATTCCTTCCTGCAAGCGATGCGGTACCAGGTACAAGCGGGACAAATATTGATGATGACTTCGCTACCAGAAGCATTGGGAAAAAATTGATAAAATATATGCTGAGATGGGACTGGAACTAGTTTACCAAGGGGGAAGGGAAGATCAGCGCTTAGAGAGCACTCAGCTATAGGACACTGAGATATCACCCAAGGAAGTGAGAGCAGGGGACTGTCCCTTGACAGGCTGGAGATCAGACAGAACGAAGAGGATGCAAGGAGCTGCGTAAACTGGGAGCATTCAGGATCCGACTCCGGTGGGTATATGGAGGACGAGGCACATGAGGAAAGGAGACGATGCGAAAAACCGCTCTCACGAGGCCGAGGTGTACGATGGTCTGACGCCAGTGAATCTGGGCCCAGGACATGGAAGCCGACCAAGGTACATGGCAAACATGAGGGAACGCCCCACGATCAGATGGGGGAGCCAGCATCCACCTATACAGGCAAACTAAGGGCATTGCCGGGTAGACGGCAAGGTGATAATACTGCCCCGCCAGTAGACGGGAGGATTGGGGGAAAAGAAAAGGAAGATTGTGCATTTCAATTCCCACTGCTAGAAAAAGGGGGTGCAAGGCCACAATATATTCCATGGCCACACATGGACCGAGAAAACTTAAAAAATAATCTTCCAATGCTGACATCGGGGGCTGGGAAAAGGATACACGAGTTAGAAAAGATGACCGGGGGAGTCACCTTAGCCATAGGGGACATTAAAGGCCTCTTGATCGCCATACTTGGTGAAAGGGCTGACGATGTGTGGAAATGGGCTGGATATCCGAGGGTAACAATAACTAACACTACCCACGACGGGGCACCATTTCATAATTGTAGAGCAGCAGTGTGGAAAGCGCTGCGAACACTGTACCCAGACACCTCGGATATGGGTGCATAATGACTCAGAAAATGAAAGAGTCAGAGGATCCGTTGATTTATATCCAGAATTTTCAAGACGCGTGGGTGCTCGAAACGCATGAGTCTTGGTCAAAATCTATCCCTGTCTTTTACCACATATTGTATTAAGGGTTACCTGAACCAGTGCAAAAACAGCTCAAGAAATTGGTAGGGATAGAAGCCAAACCGTGGGCTAAAATGCAATTGACATTTGCACACTACTGCAGATTGTTACAAGAAAAGAATCGAAAATAGGAAGCAACCCGTAAGGGGGAGGAAGCGAAGCTGGTACAAAAGAAGCTCTCGAAGTATACCCTCGAGGGTGCCATGTTGACCAGCCCAGCTGAACCCAGCGCGCAACAAGTGAATAACCAAGCTAATACGGGATATTACCCGCCGGGGTAGAGGATTTAGAGGAAGAGGATGGCAAGGTGGCCAGGGAGGTTTCCATTGTAATCAGGGAGGTTTTCAAAATAACAAGGTGGATTTCAGAATGAACAAATGGGCGGTCAAGCTATGCCGGATGGGCAGATGGTCCGACCACCGCCAGTATGTTGGTTGTGTAGAATGACAGGACATGTCGCGCGCTTGTGCAGAGACCAAGGCATGTGGCAATATGGCCAAGGAGTGGGAACAGGTATGGTGAATCAGCCTACCGTCCCACAACAAGGTGATGCACAGGGTCACATAGTGCAACAGCAGGCTACAGGCTTGCAGCAGGGTGCACAACAAGAGTTCCAACCTTCGAACATGGAGAACTTGCAACAGGGGCAACCCCAACATGGACCACCGTCAGTGCCCCAGGGGTTGAACCCTGGAGGGGGAACCAACCCCGGGAATGGGGGTATTCCACAAACTTACAGTGGGCCGAACCTATACATAAAATAGGACAGCTCAAGGGAAACTCTGATGTGCTCTATCCTATCAGTGACACCAGACCCTAACAGGGAACCAAGGGTAAATGTCATCATAGGGGGTAAAGAATATTCCTTCTTAGTTGACACGGGTGCGATGCGTTCGTGCATACGGGAAGGCAAGTTTTCCTTGTCCGGCAAGGCTATAGATACTCAGAGTTTCACTGGAGCTCATAGCAGAGTTCCCTTTATAGACGCACTCCCAGTTTCAGTGGGAGAGCGTGAAATGAATGTACCCCTATTGTATTCACGTCAGTCCCCAGTAAATATCATGGGTCAGGACTTGATGACAAAGTTGAATATGACAATCTCATTTACTGAGGATGGTATAGTGTGCTCCACACCAGGAATGCACTATTCAAATGTGTGTGAAGTGATCAGAGCATACTCTGGACGTGCAGCCATGAGAGCTATACCACTGGAGCCAGAGGTTTTTGCATATTGCGTGCGAGTGCTTATGGCAGGATTGCCAGGCCTTGCGGACAAAACTATGAGAACCCCTGACGAATTTCTATTTAGACCAAGAATACCCATGCATGAAAAATGAAAAAGAGGGACAAATATTTCCCTTGGAAATACAATCTGCCGCAGAAAGAGGGAAGGGGGTACTGGTAGAAGGATATGATGACGAAGGAAGGCAATGGTACGCTATTATCACCATTGAAGAAGGGTATCGAGTGACTGACGTCACTGATGACGATCTGTTTGAAGAACACCCTGACTTAGAAGAGATGAGAGTGGAAATAAGTCTCATATTCTGGGTCAAAATGATCAAGCGAGAAGTGCCACAGAGAATGATGTTGGCGCTGGTACATCCAGAATACTTTGAGGATGACATTGCCCAGGTGCCTGTCACAGTATGGACAACAGGGCCTTATGACGTAGGACTCCTGAGGGGGGCGGGAGAAGTAAAAATCAAGCTAAAGCCCGGAGCGATCCTAACAAGAGCTCGACAATATCCCATGTCCAGAAAAGCGGATGAAGGGATCGCAAAGACAATTTCCGCCATGATGGAGCAGGGCATCCTAGTGATGTCAGAATCACCCTGTAACACGGTGATCTACCCTGTCAAGAAATCAAAAGAGGAGTCTTGGCATTTAATCCAGGATTTAAGGGCATTGAACGATGTTGTCGAAGCCGAGCTCCCTCTGGTCCCTAACCCGTCCACAATCCTATGCAACATACCCGCTGAGTCAAAATATTTCACGGTGATCGATTTGAAAAATGCATTTTTTTCAATTCCGTTGCACCGTGACTCACAAGATTTGACATCATTTAATTTCAGGCAAATGCGCTTGAAAAGCACGAGACTGCCCCAGGGGTATTGTGAGTCCCCATCCATTTTTAACAGAGTCCTGCAGATGGACCTAAGCAATATTGCAGTGGACAGTGTTGTTTTGCAGTATGTAGATGACATTCTGATCTGCAGCACCACTGAAGAGCAGTGCAGGTGTGATTCTGTCCGGCTACTAACAATACTGGCTGATAAGGGATACAAAGTTGACAAGGAAAAGCTGCAGTACTGTCAACAGGAGGTGTTGTACATAGGGCAACTGACCTCACATGAGGGGAAAAATATAACCCCAGAAAGGGCTGCAGCCATCATGAACACGGCCAAGCCGCGCACGATACAACAAATGCAAAGCTTTTTAGGCCTGTGTAATTATATCCGGGCCTGGGTCTTTGACTACAGCTCGTACACCAAGCCCTTGCTTCAGGCCCTGAAAAAGGCCCAGGTGACAAAGGAAGAAATCGAATGGACTGAGGAAATGGAAAAGGGTTTTGTAGAGCTCAAGGGGGCATTTTGTAAGGCCCCAGTGCTCGGGATCCCTAATTATGCAGAAGAATTCTACCTGTTCTCACATACCGATGGCAATTTTATGACGGCAGTACTCGCTCAGCGAACATCACTGGGGTGCAAGCCCCTGGCATATTACAACGGGAGTCTGGACCCGGTCATGAGGGGCCACTTCCCATGCAAACAAAATCTAGCTGCCACCGCGTTTGCCATCGAAAAGGCGTCATCCATTGTGATGGGGTGCTCCATGACATTGTATGTCGAGCACTCACTGTTCGCCATATTAGAGAAGCCAAAAGGCACATTGACATCACAGAGAGCATCCACCTATGAGGTGATTATCTCTAATCCATCGATCAAAATAGTTTGATGTAAAACAGTAAACCCTGCGACGTTCATAATAGAACCAGTAACCGAGGGTGAATCTGTCCATGATTCCGCAAACTATGAAGAATTTTATGATGAAATCCCAAGGGTAAAGGAAAATGCCCTGCCCAGTGGAGAGGTCATCTTCATTGACAGGTTTTTGAGAATCGATCAAGAAGACGGACAAAGATATATAGGCGTGGCCGTGGTAAAACACCTGGCAAATGGAGAGTTTCAGGTACTCGTCAGCGCACGAATACCATCTCACTATTCAGCCCAAGCTGCAGAATTAGTGGCACTGATACTTGCCATTGAAAATCATGCAGATCAGGAAGTGACGGTGTACAGTGACTCCGCCTATGTGACTTCCACCGTGCACGCAGGCTTAGCACGAGGGAAAAGGAGGGGTTACCTCTGAGCTGACGGCACGCCAGTGCAACATGCAGCCTTATTGGATAGGCTGATAAAAGCACTACAGCTCCCAGTGGGCATAGCGGTCGTGAAAAGCGCCGCACATACTAAAGGGACAGATTTCGTGTCACGGGAAACCATGAAGCGGACACGGAAGCCAAGTGCATGGCATCCAAGAATGAAACAATCATGGACGTGGAGGTGGCACATACCCATGAAAGAATGATGGTAGCACGAGCCACACCAAAAGCCTATAGCAATATGGGGCAGACTCAGCTAATGAAGTTCCAGGGAGAGGCGCCTCAGGAGGAGAAAAATGTATGGAAGCATCGAGGGTGTTCTTTAAACCCCTCTGACAGATTGTGGAGGCAAGACAGCACTGGTAAACCAGTAATGCCTGTCACCCTTCTAAAGGTAACGTTAGAACAGCTCCACTACCCCATACACATGTCAAAAGAAAATCTTGCTGCAACGCTCGCAGAAGACTGGTTCACGCTGAATTTAGCGGAGCATGTTGCATTTTTAATGGTCAACTGCATAATTTGCCAGCAATTCACCTCTGGGCACACATTAAAAGTAGTGAGAGGAATCATTCCTAGACCAAATGGACCTTTCCAGCACCTGCATATCGATTATGTCGATATGATTCAGGTGTGTAATGGGTACAGGTATTTAATTGTGGTGGTGTGTCCTTTCTCAAGATGGGTAGAAGCAGGTCCCTGTACACACCCCGATGCAGCCTGTGCCGCAAAGTTTCTGGTGAGGGAAGTGTTCCCTAGATGGGGGGGGGGGGTGCGAGGTAATGAGATCAGATAATGGGGCCCATTTTGTAAGCACAGTTTTTTGAGCAGATTAGCTTGCTGTTCGGTATAAAGCACAAGTTCTCATCGGCGTATCACCCAGAGGGAAATGGTATATGTGAGCGGCTCAACAGCCTGTTAAAAGTTGAAACTCACATTAAAGAAGGGATGGCTGCACTGTCTACCATTGGCATTGTATGCTCTTCGGAACCAACCAGGTTCCGACCATCACCTCACGCCACACAACATAGTCACTGGTATAAGGATAAGGACCCTTCTTACCCCCAAGACAGAGCTAGATGTGATGCCCAGCCAACTAGGGAGGTTCTGGGAGCAGAGATGAAAAAATATCTTGACTGTCTCACATCCAGCGCCTCTGTCATTTCAGACCAGCTGCAGCGACGGCGTAAAGGGAACAGCACAGCACAAACCACAACAGACAGTGCTGATGCAGGTGCAGCTCACAGCCTATGTGCACCCCTTGTCTACTCTGGCGACAGCGTCCTCGTAAGGAAATTTACAAGAAAAAGGTGGGACGAGCCAAGGTTCAATGGCCCTTTCATCGTAGAGGACTGCACCCCATCCGCTGTCAAGCTCAAGGGCAGAAGAGCCTGGATCTTCCTAAATGACATTAAGCCATCTATAGGAGAAAGCACTCCTACTGCATCTACCTCTGAGCAATCTACAGATAACGGGGCAGGACCTCAGCACGTGCAGACAAGATCTATGGCGAGGAAGAAGGACACGTGAGCAGAAAGGACAGCACAAAAGAGCTTGTTGTGAAAGTTGTGGCTATACATTGGACATTTCCTCTAAGCACTAAAGGGGATACAAGTCAATCAACTAACACTCTGTGCAGCTAAAGTCGCAGGGTAAAGAAGAGAATCACGTATTCCGAAACCGCAGTGACACTGGTAACTTGAACAGTTTGAGCCACACAAAGCATTGAACATGAACTCTAAGACTCTGATAAGCAGCAAATAAGGCAATTCTGAGGGAAAAAAAGGGAGAAAAAATAGAAAAAACGACAAAAAAACGAGATCCTGAAGCATCTAGTATCAAGACTTTGTACAGAACCTATGGTACATCCCAGCAGAAGTCTCAAGTGGAATGTACTTACGTACTTCCAGCTCGTGGTACTAACATATCCATCACTCATAGTGTCACAGAATTCATTCAAGATCCAGATAACAAGAAGGTAATCAGGCAACTGCTGACTGTCATCACAGAGGTCTTCGCCGAGTTGCCCAAGCACAGCGAACAAAAGACAAATGCTACCACCTCATGTGATCATAGATAAATTGACTTACACCCTATTCTTCCGGATCATAGAGGAATGCCATGGAGCTGTTGGGAGAACCACAGACACCCTAACCTTCATCAGAGATCCGAGAAATAATGATTTGTTAAACCAAGTGTGGTATAAACTCAACTACGTCATAGCGATCCACGCAACAGGAAAGTGTAAAAACTGTTTGCGACAAAAGAAAGGCTTGTGATAAGGCCCCAGCAAAGCAAGGCAGATGTCCCTGTCTCCCGCAGATACCCAGCTCGCCCACAACGTCCTGATTAGACTAGTCACAGACTATCCAGAAATGGTGGGAAGGCCTGCTGATGTTGACGTTGCCACCTTCCTCAGAGATCCAGTCAATTTCCTACACATGAAGACCCTTCTCCATGGCATCATGCTCCAGGTAGAGCTGTCCAACTTCCAGCGAGAATTCCTAAGGAGATTCCTGTGAGACTGTTCACCGAGGGATAGATCGAGGGAAGTGCAAAGACTATTCATGGCACAAAAAAGGGCCTGTGTACCAGAGGCCAGAAAGTAAGAACGAATGTCATTGTCACCTGAAGACAGCAGAATCGCATTCCAAGTCTTCTTCCACCTCATTGAGAACTTGCCATAACTAGTGGGTAGACCCATCGATGTCGAAGTGGTCACTTTCCTCAGAGACCCAGCAAAGAACGCGCAACTCAACAGGCTCCTGAGAGCTATCATCTCGCAGCTGAGAAGCAATTATGGACATACACTACTGAGGAGAGCCTTGGAAGGAGGAGATCCAAACTAGAACTTTCGACATCTTTTGCCGTGGAGCAGATCGAGGAGAGAGACACTGTCCTTCAACCTGTCACTGAAGGACCGAGAGAAAGGAGCAGATCCAAGAACTTCACCATCTTATTCTCCTTTTTCTTCATTTTTCTTATTTTTGCCTATTTTTTCATATGTTCACTTTTATTTTTACTTTTGTTTTTATTTTTACGACATTCTATTTTTGTGTGATTTTTAGTAGTTCCATCTTTTCAGCCTTTCACAGTGAACAGAGTCCTGCATGTCCTCAGGGCCGAGGCAAATTGGAGGAGTGCCCTGGGACTTTGTTTATTATACAAATACAGAAGGAATGTTATGTGCTAAAAACAGTAGTCTAACCTTTTTCCATAGTAGCAAGCGGAACTGTACTGCATATCCAGAGACAACCGTGTTTACCCGTGAGAAGGAACATTTGAATAGCACTCATCACTTTACTGAACCTTGGAGCAACGAGATCAGAATAAGAAAAGAAATAAACTATTGACTATGGACCTAATTGACATGGGGGCCCAGAACAGTAACCTAGTTGTACCCCACACAGAGGGGCGTCCCCAATTCCCTGGAAGTAAATGCTGCCAACTATCGTATAAGAGTGTAATGTGAATATGCATAGTAATTCTCGTTGTGTTTTTATCCTTGACTATCAGAACTGCATTCTTTATTGGTACGCAAAGTGTCCCAATGTCAGTGTATCCATCAGGTACGAAACGTCTGGAGCCTACAAAAGCACCCAGACCATATATAGTAATCCCTGTTCCAATAAAAACTGATGATAAAGCAAATGATTTACAATTGGATGTAATTAGCAGTAATACATTTACAATTGAAGTAATGAATGAGGAGAAAAGCTGGAGACAGGGTCAGCACCGAATGAATGATAACGTAGCACTGACCACAGCACGTACACACACACTGAGTGCACGCGTACAAGGGCAAGTTTCAATGGCTACGAGACCCCAGACCTAAACAACCGAAAGAGAAAAGCTACCTATGGAACGAACTACTCCAGAAAATAGTGAGCCAAGTGAGAAACCAAACAGAGAGGGCATAGCAAAATCCCTATATAGAACGGAAGAAGCCACAAAAGAACCCACTGAGAAAACACATGCGTTAATCGAGTATGTGTTCCCGCTCATAAGTAGAGCAAAGAAGCTACATGAGGAACTGAACAAGAAAATCACAGAAGCTGTAATAACGAGCATGCCAGTTCCAATGCCAGAAATAAGCATCAAGCCTGCGACACCAGCACACGTTGGGAAGATGACAAGCCAATGGTGGTGGGAAGAGTTCTACAAAATAATGCATGAGGGAAGGAAAAGAAATGCAAAAACATCCCCTACTACTGCAGTGCAGAAAATGAAACCTGCCCCACCAAGGATAGTACCCGAGACACTACCAGAACGGAAAAGCAGTACAGACGCATTCAGAGACATAGTGATAGCCAACTATAGAAAAACATTAAGGCTCAAGAGAAGCCCATATGAAACCGACAATGAACTAAACGATTACTTGGACAGCACAGCCCATCTTGGAAACAACATTTGGTACCAACACATGAAGGAAGTTGGAAGAAGGCAATCAGAAGGGGAATGTTTCGTCTGTGCACTCCTGCCGTACAGCATGGGTAAGTCCAAAATCTTCGTAGCAGTGGAAATTGATGTCCCCACAGCACACTTTATGTGACACGTAGCGATGTGCAACACCAGAGGATAGTTCATGGGAAGAGACGCCTGACTGATATTGGCTACTGAAAAGGATTACCCAGATGAAGATGGCTACGTCCAGGACACGAAAACAAGAAACAGAGCGCATACCAGGAATCACGTGATCAAATACGAGAACCCAGACGTTCAAGGATTAGGAATAAGATGGGAAATAAACCCGAGACTGAATGTCCAAGGGAAAACAGCCGAATAAGCCCAAATCTGGAGGAACCGAGGCCAAATGCAGATCTGGGGGTCAGTAGTTTCCCTGGACGTATGGGAAGAAGGAGTCGTGATCTGCCAAGCATTGATGGTCCTTGGAGCCTGTCAAGAAGCAATAGAAAATTCTCAGAAATGATGCAAACCAATATGGCCAAAATTGGTAAAGCTGTTAACGTGGGCCGAAGACAGAGGAGGCCCCCTGCAAATAGTACCACTGGAAAACCCGAAACAGTGCTTTAGAAGTAATGGCACGAGGAAAATGGGGGAGAATCTTAACTGCAGACGAATATATGAAGCCCCAGGGATGTCGCAAGGAACCGCAGTCCTGATGGACCATTACTGGGCATGTGGATCTAAGGCATACATAAGACTACTGAGGAACTGGGGAGGCATATGCACACTGGTGAACGTCCACGTTCCTGCAGTAGTGATTCCAAAAAATTAACTGAATTTGGACAGTTTCCTGAAAGCAGATGCTCACCTGAGAAAAAGGAGGTCTGTGGAACTAATGGCAAGGATGAAGAGAGAGAATTACTTCTCTGCCAAATCAGAGGATGCATTTTATGCCATTCCCTACGAACACAGGCTGTTTAGCCTAACTTCATCCATATTTATAACAATACTCTTGCCACATATCCAGGTTGGTGCAAACACTAAGTGGTTGCAGATAACAAGATGGGAATTGCTGCAGACCATCAATACCAACATAAAAGGATTCAACGCGATCAAAGAAGAACTAAGAGCAGTCCGGCTGATGACTCTCCAGAACAGAGATGTGCTTGACATGATCACAGCGATGGATGGAGGTGTTTCTGCAAAAATTGGAGAATCGTGTTGCACATTTATACCATGACACGATGAGGAAAATGGAACCCTCACCGAGGCCATAGGCATGTTGGCAGGCCTAAAGAACCAGATGACCGAGGAAACAGATGAAGTGGACAATGTCATCTGGTTTGGGAACCTATTCTCCTGGGTCCCGCAATAGATGGCTGATATATTCAAGTTTCTGGGTGCCTTGCTAGCCATGGTACTGCTAGGATTCTGTGTTATCAAGATAATCATCACACAGTGCCAGAAAACTACAAAGAAGGCCATTGGGATGAAAATTATGGTCGACGTCGAGCCAGGCTGGAAGCCAAGAGATGTGAGCGATGAAGAAATCCTGAACTTTGTGAAGGCCAGTGAATTTGCACCAGAAGGAACAAAATTCACTTATCCCAAGAAACGAAGAAAGTATGAAGGGAAATGGATTTACTGCAGTCCCAATGGACAATGCCAGCTGATGGCCTGGAATAAAGATGAGCATGTGAAAACAGCAGGAAGCTTGAAAGGAGTGATAAAGGTATGGACACGAAAGTTGCATACGTTCACCCCAGAAGACGATGAAGAAGACATTGAAGAATCAAAGAAAATAAATATAAAGGAGGAAGCAGAAGTGATCGATGAACCGACCAGAGGGGGGAGTGTAGAGGAGGCCCCGGATTTGGCCTGCACTCCTGCCCCCCATTTCGAGTTGCCAGTAAAGTACTCGACAAGGTATGTGACGTATGAGGAGCAGCTAAACCAACAGAGAGCCGCAATGGGCCTCTGTCGTGTTTACATTAGAAGGTCTGTACCGATTGAAGCGCCTGTGACCAGACAGCCCTGGGCAGCACGGTACCCCATCAGACAATCCTACCAGCCGCTGATGCGAAATGATGAGTACTTACAGATTGTCCATGAGGAGACACAAAGAGCTCTGAGAGAGGGTAAATGGTAACGAAATATGGGCCTGGACAAACTTGCACATGAGCTAAGGCGACTCGCCAATGCAAGTAACCAAGAAAACAGGTACATAAGAGACGAAAGACAACACAATGTTGAAACGTAAAGAAACATTCTAGTTGAGAACCAAGATGGAAGAAGAATCCCAGCTAATGTGTGTAAATAGGCTTGAAACGCAAGAAGCTTAGAAATCGATACTGCTTGCATGCTTAGTAGAAGAATCGAGCGGCAAGCGCCAGCTATGTATCTACCTCAAGAAAGCACAATGTACACATGCGACTCCATTTTGTAAAAACAGAAATACGCCCAGGCGGCCAAGGCCTGACTGGCCGAGTATCATATCCAAGCCCAAGCAAAGGGAAAGAGCAGAATTGAAACTTAACAAAGGATGGATCAGGCCTGGGAAATCGAGGTCAACCCAGGAGGGGGAGGCGAGTTTCAGCAATGAAGACTCAAAACTTCAGAGCATACCAACCTGCCCTGTGAAGGTCAAGATAAGGAGGCCCGGGCAAGGGGGTGAGGCTACAAGGAGAATTAAATACACAAAAAGCTGGAAACTGAAGCAGATTCACGGTGAACCAACACGTGACCAGCCAGGCATGAAGATGTACCACTGTCTGATGTCACCCAGATCCAAGGGTGCCATAACTTTTCCTGATAAGAGACTGCAGTTTCGAGGCCATCCTTAGCCAACTAATTGACACATCACCCTAAAACACTGATTGATGGAAAGGAGGCAGGGTGAATCCTGGGACACCAGGGACCTGGGTGTCTATTCTGCATGCTGTTAATTAAAGTAGAGATTGATGTTTAGGGGTGTAACTTACCCAATCACAATGGACCATGTAATCTAGGGTCCTATAGACACTGTAACCAATAGGACGTTGTACTTGTAGTGACACAAATCACGTGTGATGTAGAGGGATGGGCGTAGACGCCCACCTGATAAGAGTTAACCAATCCGTATGCGCTATTGTCATATATAGATATAGCACCTATACTTAAGTTACCTTTCCCAACCAATTATATTGCATGATGATTTTTGTAGAATTGGACGTCAATGATGACGAGTTTAGCCTATAAAACTGGCTGTTTAACTGAAGTTCGGGGAAATCGGAGCGAGACAGGTGTTCGCGATGCTGCTGATTTCCATTTGCTGATGTATGTATCATTAAACGGACTTCCCTTTGCCAACTTATTGAGTCCTGGTTATTGAGTTGTGCTGGAGTATGTGAATCCTGCACCCTGTCCTCACATGGTGCAGCTATCTTGTATTACAAGTTCTCGAGGGTGAGTACTGACCAATGGGCCCGTCAGTAATATCCTCTCCTCCTCAACAGGAGGACTGGGTGCTGGGGACTATCCTTGACGGAAGCCTTTTACCAGATCTGGGCTGTCCTCAGAGGAGCCCTGCGGTTTACCTGGATGCCCCATAACCAAGGTCTCCCATGTAAGTAGATTAATCCAAATGCCAAAAAAAGTGTGATGGGGAATCTGCCAGCCTTAATCTCCATCTCACATAGCGGGTAGTGGGGTGGAACTGGGGAGACCCTTGGCACATTTTATTGAATATAGCTCAAATTAATTCCCCCATAGAAAACCACTCTTTCCAGTTAAATTGAATTGTATTGGGAAATGCCTGCCTTAATGCTTTCCATTGAATTGTGGGGGAGGGGCTGAAACTGTGTAGACCCTTAGCACATTTAATTAAAGTTACATCAATTAATTCCCATATAGAAAAATCACGGAATGAGTGTTGTTAGAGTTCGAAACTCCCAAAGTTCATGCCCAGTGTGTTAGGGCCGGTATAGACAATAAGTAGTTGGGTGACTATTTTTCTGAAACACCTGACTTCTGTACAGAAAAGGGTGTCCTTAGTCCCAAAAAGAAGTAACCCTAAAACTGCCTTTCAAGTGAATGTAGAGTGTGTTAAACAAATGATCCCATTCATTTTAAACAAGAATCCCAACGCATTGCAGTTCCCTTGTATGAGTGGTGCAAAATGAAATTTCCCCTTTATTCCCATTTATTCTCAAACCAGAATCCTCAAAGCCTTGCTTTCACTTTATTGTGTGTTGAAAACCTATTTTTCCCCAGAGAGTTAATTCCCAAAACATCCCTTTCAAATAAAAAGCCAAAACGATTTTTCCATTGCACTCCCCCTCCCTGTACCTTGCCTTCACACCAAATGGGTCATATCTGCTTGATGCCTGGACGGTGGGGCGCTGAGAGAAAAGAGCATGGGGACAAACTAAGCAATCACTGTGTGTTTAACATGTTTCCATGGGTCAATTGCAAGAAATCTGATGTAAAGTGATGACTGCCCATCTCTGAATTTTACCTGTGTGTTGCAGTATCTGAAAGTCCATTAGAAATATAAGTCAGTCAATTGGTGCAAGTAGTTTGAAATTGTGATATTGTGGAGTGCCACAGCGTTGGTGGCTGAAGTTTTGGTGACTGTTCTATTATTCTTTGTAAAAACTTAAATAAATACATATTCTTACGCCACACCGGCCTGGTTCCTAGCTTGTTGGTGGTAAAGAGGGTTTTTGCTGTATGGTACTATGTAGGTTGGAGGGCTCACTAAAGTTGAATCAGCAAAGTGCTTTGCTTTGCGCCCCCTGATTTCAGGGGGGGAATCCCCGAGTTGAGAGTGACCACCTAATAAATGAGTGACCACCCAATAAATCGTGACAACCTCTGGTGCAGTGCTATCCGTGGTATTGTCCCTCTCCTTGGCACCCTGCTTGTTCTTTGTGTCACCACACTGTTGCCGGCTATTCTCCCTCCAGTTGCTTTTTATTGGGCTGAGCCAGTCTCTGCAGCAAGTCTAATGCATTTAGGAGAATTTCATTCAGCCGTTCCACATCTTTGTGGACCTCTATGCAGGGTATCTCTTCACGCACTCGCCAGTGTTCATTCTAATCTTCCGTACATGGGCCATCAGTGCCGGATAATCCATTAGGCCAAGTAGGCACCAGCCTAATGGCACCCACTCCTTTTAGAGGCAGAGGCCTTGATGTGCTGCTGCGCTCAGGGGTTGACTGGGAACTAAAATAGGCCCTGGAAATAATTACTGGGGACCAAAAGAGGCTCTGGAAATCATTTTCAAAGTGGCCCCACATGACACATTTTCAGCAAGCCCAATGCTTTTCCTATGTGAAAAAGTGGAAATGCCACACAAAAGAGGGCCACGGTGCAGAGGCCCACTGGGAAATCTCCAGAGTTCCCTATAGGCCAGTCCACCCCTGGCTGCGCTGAGCAACGGCCTGCGCCGCGGCCTGCGCCACATTAGCATTCTTATAATTTGCAAGGGAGCTCCTGAAATTTTGACTGCCTGGGGGTCTCCACAGGGTTTATTCTGGCACTGTGGGCCGTTCTTTTATGCCTTATCCTTCCCTGTGCAACTTCAGTGCTCTTCATTCACATCGGGTCTGTAGTGTCTTGCGGGTCTCAGGCTTGTTCATGACTCGACCGACTCCTGCTGATGACACGGACCCCCCCGGTTCTTCTCCCTTTCTCATTCTCCTGTGGTGCCGCTGGTGTTACACATGTTTATGGACATGGTAGAAAGACTTGTTGTTGCATGGTAGTTTGTGGTAGTGTCAAGGGCACTTCATCACAGAACCAAAGCTGAGGAGCCACTCCAATCCTTCGAATAACCACAGAATCATCCAGCACAGTATCTGGCCTTCCTGTGCATTGCCTACGTAAACCTCCCCATCAACAGGAGTGGGAGCCAATCAGAGGCGTAGACATGGTAGGGTCTGAGCGGGCAAGGCCCATTGAAAATCTGTAAATGCCCACTCAGCAACACAGTATGAGTATTTACAGATGTTAATGTCACTGCGGTGGGCCCAACTACATTAGCTTCAGTCCCCGCTTGTTAGACAATCCTGGCTACGCCTCTGGAGCCAATGCAGAACAGCAAGAAGGCCCCCCCAACCTGGTCACGCGGAACCCCAGAGACAGAAAGTACCAAATGTTTATGACCCAACAGATTAGTGTGATCCATGGCATATCATGAGTTAAATAGACCACTGATATTTGCAACCTAAAGATATAATCGGTATCCGCTGTGTCACCGAAAACTGGATTTGGGGAAAACAGCACCAGAATTCTCCATGAATTGCTCCCAGAGAATTTACAATTACTTTGACAGAAGAGGCAGAATTGCTTGTTTTACAATGAGAAGATCGCCTTTGCTGAAATCTATGAAGTACTGGTCTCGGGATGTCCATGATTTGGTCGAAAACGAAATGTCTGTGGGAGAAAAAAACGAAAGTTATTTGAACGAAACAAACTTTCGGTTTTGTCTTCCATGGACCAACACTCACATTGTGATGTATGCCACAGTGATGGTACAGAGAGAAGCCCAACATGGGGGGAGAGTGTGGGAGTTGGGAGTACAGAGCTTGACGAGCAAATAGGGAGCGACTGTGATGAGAGGATAGAGAGAAGATCGGAGGAGGAGGCAAGGAGCAAGAAAGAAGAGGAGAACGGGATGAGTGAGCAAGGAAGTGAGGGGTGAAGGGTTGAGAATGGAGTGGGGAGGCAAGGAATGAGAAAGGAGCAGAGGAGTTCAGGAGTGAGAAGGGAGTGGAGGAGGCGATGAGTGAGAAAGGAGTGGAGGAGTTAAGGAGTGTGAAACGAGTGGAGGAGCCAACGAGTGAGAAAGGAGAGGAGGGGGCAACAAGTGAGAAAGGAGTGGACGACAGGAGGCGTGGGAAAGGAGCAGACGGGATGGGGGGCGAGAAAGGAGTGGAAAAGGCAGTGAATGAGTGAGTGAGTGAGGAAGGAGAGGAGGGGGCAAAGAGTGAGCGAGGAGAAGACTAAGCAAATAGAGCGAGAGGAAAGATGGAGTAAAGATAATTCGATTTATCTTAAAATCTATTTGGAGTGGGAAGGGACAGCCATCTTAACACGGTCCATGAGCCCATACAGGCGATCCCAGGAGGAAGCTACAGTGAGCTCAGAAATGACGCCATGGTCGGTATCTCCAGGGGCCTCGAGTTAAGATGGTCGTCACTTCCCACACACACCGAATCTCATGGGATTTGTTGCGATAAATCATATCCCATGTTAATTTTCATAAAACCAGTACAAAATACCTTTCCTTAAAATCGCAAAATATCAACTAACCCAAAAGTCTGTTTTCATCCGATGACATTTCAATTTGTAATTGCAATTCCCAAGCTCTCCCCTTATTACCACGTGGATATATTTTCTTCCCAGCCCGTGACCCAACTGTCAACCATTCAATACTACCAACCCCAAGCCAAGAGTATTTTTATATTACTACCTTGCTCAAGTCCTTGACATTCTCCCAGTCTGGGGTCTTACTGATCCTCATCACAGAAATATTTCACTGGCTCTGTGCTGAGCACCTCACACTCAACCAGAAGGTGGGACCAGGCTCTGCAGGGAATGCCTACTATTAAGCACCGCCTCACGGTTTAGACCCCCCCCCCCAATAATCTCATACTTAGGTTTTTCATTATACTAATCCATCACCATGTGTTTTAATGGACCTGCGGGATCACAGCCCCAGCATTCCATAATCATTCGTGTACTCTTTGTGTGCTCCCTTAGAAAGTTGAGCTCTGAACTTCAGTGTGTCCAATCTCTACTCGTCTGTTTGAAGCCACAGGGCAACAATCTTCCAATCAAAGTTCAATTTTTACATCTAAGCATAGATTTAAAAGCTGCATGCCTCAAGGTGTCATTTGAGCACATCTCGAATCCTGCATGCAGCCATACACTACAATGTGTAACTTTAAATATATTGAGCCCACCCTCAAGCTTACTTATCTACGAACTCCTTTGATATGATAATAATAACTCTACAAACAAGGCGCTTAGAATTACCCACAGCGCGTGGTACTCATTTACCGACCTCGGAAGGATGAAAGGCTGAGTTTGGCACTGCCGGGATTCGAACCTGTGTCAGCAGGCTCTGCCTAGATGTCAAAGCGAGCGCTCTACTCGCTGTGCTATCAGAGCAGCCGATGATATGATGATAATTCATTTATAACGCGCCTGCACACAGGTGATTCTAGGCGCGAATTTACTCTTAAAGTTCGGCACAATGCTTTCATGATCCGGCTTATCAGAGAATCAAAGTTTCACAGACTTTTCTCCGCACTGTTGTTCTTACTAGTTGATGTCTTTCCCTTTCCCTCCTTTCATGGTTTCCCCTTTTTGGGGTGCACAACCGCTGGGGCAGTCAGAAGTAGTACGCCAGCCAGTTTTCTTTGCAAGGCATTTGTCACACAAAATTGCAACAATTCGTATTTTACACACACACAATGGGTAAAACTGTTCAGTACAAATTCTGTCATTATAATTTTTGAACAATTAAAACTTTTTGATACATTTAAAACTGCATAACAAGGCCCTTTGGAAATCATGGACGCATCCAGCACTGCTGAGCCTGGGGGGTGCATGGTTTCATGCACCCCCCCCTCATACTAGGAACAGTCCACGCTGTATTGATTATGTTATTGATATTTTATTTCTATCGCGCTCGTACACAAGTGTTTCAGAGCGCGACGGTGGCAAGGGAAAAGAACAGGGGGGAACAAAAACAACAATCTTACTAGGTCCAGTGACATTGAGAACGCGCAAGTGCATGGGAGAGGGGGAGGGGAAAAGTGCATGGAGGGAGAAGTGGAAAGTGTGAAGCTGAGGAGAAACAGATAAATAGCAATAAATAAATAATACAGGCAACAAACAGTGGTAATGCAGCCAGAAATTTGCAAGTGCTAGATTTAAGGCAGCAGACACGGTAGGTCTGATAAGTGCAGGAAGAAAAACGGGGGGAGGCTTTATGGGTACAGATACAGACCCCAGTGCAAGGGTTGGCCCGGAGGCAGTAGACGAGGGTGGTAGGGGGAGCAGGTACCTGGGCCCAGAGGACAGAGGGTGGCCAGGTGCACAGTGCCAAGAGAGAACAGATCAGCAGGGGAGAGGGGGAGCGAAGGCAGAAGAAAAGAGGAAGGTCTTGAGGTGCTTCCGGAACCGGAGATGGTTCTCCTCAAGTTTTAGAGTGGCAGGGAGGCTGTTCCAGAGGGAGGCCCCAGCCGAAGACAGAGAATTACTGATCTCTGTCTTCGGCTGAGGCCTCAGCTGACTGATCGCAGCTGGGCGACCCCACACCCGTTGCCCCCACTTCTCTGCAGCTACCAGCTCAGCGGCAACCAGTGAGCGCCCACGTGACAACTTTGCCGGCACCCGTACAACACTGGGGGCAGCAAAAATTCTCCTCAACTGCACTAAATATTCTGGAGTCCAGCATACGTTTCGGAAAATATATCAAAAACACTTTCACCCGGGTTATTTTGTATCACTCCTGACATTGGTTCTAACCTAAAAAGATTGGTGGCTGGGCAGGGAGCAAAGCTCCTGGTGGCCACGACTGAGCCCCAGGGTCTGCGGGCCCGCCAGCAATAAGGAGAATGCCGCCCCCTCATGTGTTGTCATTACATTGTGTCGCTTTCCAGGTGTGCTCAAGATCTCCAACACTTCCAGCACTGCCCGGGTGACCTCATGTCCACCCTCATGCCCATTGGATTTCCCTGTCCTTGCAGATTACAGGCTGGGCAGCGTGGGCATGGGCAGACCATGCCACTTTTCAGACAGGCCTATGTGCTCTGAGGCTACTGAAACTTTGCAACATAACAACATAACATGTACCAGAGAGAATTCCCATCAGCTGGCCAGATCTTCATCAGTAAACTGACTGATCAATATGTAGCTCGAGACGCCCAAAGTCTAACCACATTCATTCCATGGACATATGCTTTGGCCAAGTGCCTGACCACAGACAGCCATTGCTTCTAGAAAAGGTTGTACGTAGAGGCCGCCATTGGTGGATGCTGGAGGTGGATGAAGCCCGTCGTGCATTCATGAACCTTTGAGGCAATTTGCGCTTGATGCTCTTTCCAGGTTGGTTATTGGTTGGTTATTAAATGTCACACCCTAAATAAATATATCATTTGAAAGAATTACCCTTTTCCTCCATCCTCTAGGCTTCATTAAGCGTTTCAGGTCGAGTAGCGTATGATCTTATAGTACTTGTCTCGGGAGGCTAGCTCGGGGGCAACGTGCTCGCCTTGATAGCAAGACAACGTGGAGGCACACAGGTTGGATCCCCGGGTCGGCGCTTAGAATCATCTGGGTATTAAGTATGTTATGAATAACCGATTACAATTACTTTACCATCTCTTTATCCCAACCAAGACCCAGTGGGAGGACCTATATTTAGATTTGAAAAGCGGAGGCTCCAGCACAGATCCCCGGTGAATGGAGGAGAGCACAGGGCCAAAGCCCCGGAAGCAAGACCACGCTTAGCAACAGAGGTTTGAATCCCGGATCCGCGCTTAGAAACTGAACTCAGGTGCAGTATTAGGCGTGCTATAAAAAAAACAATTAAATAAATAAATCACTGCTTCAAGCCTTCATCAGTAGGGATTTCCCGCTGTCGATTGCCTGACTCTGACCAGACTCTGACCACGGGGTCCGGGTCCAATAACAATCGTGGTGTCAGGACTACAGGTGCACAATTCCAGCTGCCGATCTCCTCCATAGTTCCCCTCTCTTTGCTCTAGCCGATGCAGAAGGGAACTCTATGAACATGGCATAAAGTTCCCTAGCACCCCGGCCACACACCGTGCAGTCCCCCCACCACACCCGAGACTCAGTGATCTGCTCTGCACTGTCTCCTCCCCGGTTGCTTGTACGTACGTGCCTTGCTCTCAATTGCCACCTCCCCCTACTCTAGTGTTAGCTCCCACTTCCCTCACTGTGTTCCCCCCCCCTATGATTGTAAAGAGCTCCGCTGCTTTCCAAAGCTAGGCCCAGGCTCAATAAATAACTTAATAATAATAATAATCATGAACTGCCTGCTTTAATATTAGTGATCCTACCCATTCCTGCCCCAAAAACCAGCTCAGCTTGCAGTGGCCAGAATATATGCCCGTCCTTGATCCTTTGTGTCAGCTCTTGTAAAAGCATCTTTGTAGATACCTTTGCCATCACATCAATTAATTCTAGTAATCAATAGTTTATTGGGGTGGTCCTACTGCCCTTCTTGTAAGTTCTTTGATCGTGTGGAAGACCTTACTCCTCCTGTCCACCCAGAAGCTGCACTTGGAGAGTGCACCACTTTACCCTACATTAGTGGGGCCAGTTCTATAATGCCGTTACCTAAACCATCTGGTCTCATTGCCCCGGACCTTTTTAGTGCCTTAATTATGTTCACTATTTTCCGATAGAGTGCCTCCTTAAATGTCCAGATTTCATTCTGAGTATATGTTAAACCAAGTGTATCGGCCTCATTACTAGTGCGGCTGTGCCGGGGAAGAAGTGGTTCTAATTCCGTTACCCCCACTTTTCACGCACCACTAAACTAGACGTTTGCCAGTGCGGATTGACTGATTTACCTCCAGCCAAGAGCTGGAGATAAATCAGGTCCCCACCAGCAAAAAACTGTGGTTTCGCTGGTGCCGGTAATACCGGAAATCCCCCCAAGGATTCCAGGACTCCATGGAATGTGGAATTGCCGCTGTTGCCAGCAGCAGTAATATCCTGGAAATTCTGGGATATCAGGCGCTGGTAACGATAGGTCCGTTTGCCGGTATGCCACAAGAATTACCGGCAGGATACCGGCAAACTAATAATGAGGGCCATATCTTTATCTTTCAAATGTTGTTTCTTGGAAGTCTCTTGAATTGATATTGATAGTGATATTTTATTTCTATCACGCTCATACACAAGTGTTTCAGAGCGCGACAAGGCAAGGAAGGGGAACAGGGGAGAACAAAAACGGCCATCTTACTAGGCCCAATGACATTGGGAACGTGCAAGTGCAGGGGAGAGGGAAGGGGGACCGTGCAGGGGGGAAGGGGAAGAAGTGGAAAGTGCTGAGCAAGGAAATAAGACAACAGTAGTGGTAGTGCAGCCTGCAAGTAGCAAGGGCCAGGTTTCAGGCACAGACAGGCGGTGTCTGATAAGTGCTGAAAAGGGGGGGAGGGCTGTAGGTTTACAGATACAGACCCGAGTGCGAGGGTTGCCAGGAGGCAGTGCGTGTGCTTGGCAAGGTGAGCAAGTACCTGGGCCCGAAATCAGAGGGTAACCAAGTGCACGATGCCGAAGCAGATGACACTTTTCCCTCATCCAAGCATTGGTTGTAGAATCCTTAAAGCATGGCTAGCTTCACAGACTGCGCTCAATCATAAGTTTGCCACAATTATGTGGTGTCAGTTGGTACAGTTAGAGAAGTTAGAAAATGAGTCCATTGATTTGAGACACACCTTGTGAGTTATAAGAAAGGTTCCTGTATTTTGATATTAACAAAAAACACATGTAGTGCTATCATACATAGTATTGACAAAAAAACAAATGAACGGTTGAAAGGGTCATACTTTGACATCCAATTAATCATACATGAATAGACCCCTGTCACACTTAATTGGCCTATCCATACATTAAATGTGTTCTGAAAAGAGATAGATTTGGTCACGCCACATAAATTTGGTCACGCCACACCAACACGTGTTTCAACCTTGCTAGGCCGTCTTCAGGGCGTAAGAGATACTATAAAATGATCCAATAGTCAAATAAAGTATTGGTTGTAACTGATACTAATATTCTCCGTCGTTATTGGTCATTCACCAAAATATATTGGAAATGTTTCTACCCATAATGGATGATGGCTCTTGCCACCGTTGCTCGGTCCTTTGCGCCTTATCATTTTCTTTGGCAATTTCTAGCGTCTCCTGTTGTGTTGCAGGGGCGGGCTACGACATTCTTTGCACCTTTATTTAAGCAGCACATGTGGCCTTCTAAGCTTTCGGAGGTCACTGAAAACCTGGCCATTTACCCCACCATCAGCTGACATCATGACTCTGGAATGGATGCACCGAAGCCTCGTTTAAGCGCCAAGATGCAGCAAGGCGATTGTTTGCGCTCTGCAAATGAGTATAAATAAATAAATAAATAAATAAATAAATAAATAAATGCCCGTGGGTCATTTAAACAGCTCCTCAAGCCCTGCTTTGATTGTGCTAATATTACTTTAACTACCAGGGCATTACTCATTTGTATGCCCCTTCTTTCAGTTTGCACACGCTCGTTAGCCCTAACTTTTTCAGAGATGTGCCCATGCAGTTATCATGTGTTATGTACTTCTGGCCTATCAATCATGCTGTGGCTCAGTCACTCATTGGCCGCTCTGGAACCTCCCCTTCCTTTCTGCCTCAGTTAAGCATCCTCAAATTCCAGGATTGTAAGCAGCACCAACAACGCTGCCCTTTTAAATTACTTTTCTGATCCACTAATTCTGGATCCTTTAGATCCCGCATTTCACCCATACCGGCTACGTCCTCATCTTCGACTAATGTGGGAGCGCGTCTGGCTTCCAAATTGGCAATAAAAACGTGTACACGTGTGTTTTACCCATTTGTTCGTTCATCACTTAGGGCCTGATTCATGGAAAAGTGTGCGCCGAGAACGACACTGTGTGAGCCTGCGCGCAGAAAAAAAATATGTGCTCTGCATATTCATGGAATTGTTCGCGCAAAGTAAACGTATATGCAAGTCTTGGCCAGAAGGCCCCAGACACGCTGCCACGCAAAGCAAAAACAACCAAAACAGCCACCTTTGCTTGCTCCCCGTGTGCAAATAGATACACCCTTCAAAGAGTGCGTGGGGTCCCCCACAAGCAGGCCTGCTTCTCAGGGAACCTGCGCGCAGGGTACCACGCAACTGTTACGGGCACCCCAATAACATGCGTATTATTTATCGTACCTCAGGTAAAACTCAGAATCTACGTGTGAACCCCCATAAACCATTTCTGCACCCCACTACACTGTGTACGTGCACCCCTAAGTTACTTCGGAACCCTGGCTGCGTACACGCACCCCTAAATCCAACACCTCATCTTACCTTTGCGTGATGATTCCCGTCCTCAACTGTACGCCTGACTTCGGGTGGCGGATTGGATGAGGGATTTGCGTGGCCATTTCCTGGCTAAGAGGTTGCGCGGTCAGATCCATGAATACATATCATTTACCTTGTTTTTCCTCATTCTACGTGTACCACCCCCTCCCTGCTTTCTGCGCAAGCCACGCACCCGCTTTGCGCGGACGCTCGTGCAAGGCACTCAGCCTCTCGCAGAGCAGTGCCGTGCCTGCGCAAAATCCCTGCAAGGTACAAAAAAGTGCCACGCAGTCGATTCCAGGAATCGAGAACCGGGATTTCACGTGCAAAGTCCCTATTTACGGCGCAAATAATTCCATGAATCAGGTCCTTAAGCTATTGAAGCAAACATATGTACCTTATCGTTTTATGAAAAGCTTTAAATGGATTAAAAGTTCTACAATTTCATTGAAAATGTTTTCTCTGATACAAAGTCTTTTTAATATACATATTCCTGAAGTAGGAAAAATGAAGGCCGGTTCATAGTATTCTGTAGTCTTTGCTGCACAGTAACTCCGCGCACCCCTCCCCTCTCGCGGGGGGTGGGGGGACGTGCGTTGTCTGGTGACCCCTCCCCCCCCCCTGCCACGTTTCCTTCTCACTTGCCCACCCGGCCCCCTGACTCCACCTCAGACAATAGGAAGCGGCATTTGCCTAATTAGATCAGCTCTGGGCCGGGCAGGACTTGACGCCTGCTCGGACAGGCCCTGGATGGCACGGCATCGCCATGTCCCTGAATGGGGCTGGGAGGTATCAATGGGCAGCAACACCGAGGAAGACGCTCACCCACACGGGGGCTACAAACCACGGGGAAATGCGCGCCTCTAACAATGGCGACAACACGAAGCAGAGCTGACTAGAATGGGGAGGCCTCGAGGACGTGTGGCCTCAGAGATGGGGGAACAGCCAACACCACTCCATGAATGCTGTCCGCTGTATTCATACCCAGGACAATGACAGTAATGTTATCAACCTTGTCAGGATGAAAGGCTGAGTCGAGCCAGTTGGGACGTGAACTTGGGCACTTGGTCTGGCCCCTGAGTTAGCTGCAGAAAATAAACATATATGAGCATGCCCTGTGTCACTTGGGATATGCCCTGTGTCACTTGGGATATGCCCTGTGTCGCTCGGGGTATATGCAGGCATGCCCGTGTCGTTCGGGATATATGCAGGCATACCCTGTGTTGCTCGGGGTATATGCAGGAATGCCCTGTGTCGCTCGGGGTATATTCAAGCATGCCCCGTGTCGCTCAGGGTATACGCAGGCATGCCCCGTGACGCTCAGGGTATATGCAGGCATGCCCCGTGTCGCTCGGGTATATGCAGGCATGCCCCGTGTCACTCAGGGTATATGCAGGCATGACCCGTGTCACTCGGGATATATGCCCTGTGTCGCTTGGGGTATATGCAGGCATGCCCCGTATCGCTCGGGGTATATGCAGGCATGCCCAATGTCGCTCGGGGTATATGCAGGCATGCCCCGTATCGCTCGGGGTATATGCAGGCATGCCCAGTGTCGCTCGGGGTATATGCAGGCATGCCCTGTATCGCTCGAGGTATATGCAGGCATGCCCAGTGTCACTCGGGATATATGCCCAGTGTCACTCAGGGTATATGCAGGCATACCCCGCGTCGCTCAGGGTATATGCAGGCCTGCCCAGAGTCACTCAGGGTATACGCAAGCATGCCCCGTGTCACTCGGGGTATGCACAGGCCTGTCCCGAGTCACTCGGGGTACACACAAGCATGCCCCGTGTCATTTAGGGTATACACAGGCCTGCCCAGAGTCACTCAGGGTATACGCAAGCATGCCCCGTGTCACTCGGGGTATGCACAGGCCTGTCCCGAGTCACTCGGGGTACACACAAGCATGCCCCGTGTCATTTGGGGTATACACAGGCCTGCCCAGAGTCACTCAGGGTATACGCAAGCATGCCCCGTGTCACTCGGGTATGCACAGGCCCGTCCCGAGTCACTCGGGGTACACACAAGCATGCCCCGTGTCATTTGGGGTATCCGCAGGCCTGCCCAGAGTCACTCAGGGTATATGCAGGCATGCCCAGTGTCACTCAGGATATATGCAGGCATGCCCCATGTCACTCAGGATATATGCCCAGTGTCACTCAGGGTATATGCAGGCATACCCCGCGTCGCTCTGGGGTATGTGCAGGCCTGCCCAGAGTCACTCAGGGTATACGCAAGCATGCCCCGTGTTACTCGGGGTATGCACAGGCCTGTTCCGAGTCACTCGGGGTACACACAAGCATGCCCCGTGTCATTTGGGGTATACGCAGGCATGCCCCGTGTCACTCGGGGTATGCACAGGCCTGTCCCGAGTCACTCGGGGTACACACAAGCATGCCCCGTGTCATTTGGGGTATACGCAGGCATGCTCAGAGTCACTGAGGGTATACGCAAGCATGCCCCGTGTCACTCGGGGTATGCACAGGCATGCCCCGTGTCACTCGGGATATATGCCAAGAGTCACTCAGGGTATACGCAGGCCTGCCCTGAGTCACTCGGGGTATACACAAGCATGCCCCGTGTCATTTGGGATATGCTCACCCAGTCCTGTTTCTTCCTTTACATTCTGCAATATGTACGTTTTCGGCGGCCATGATGAATCCAGGACTACAAGGCCAACAATGCAAAGAAAATCCCGGACTGGATGAGCATCTTCCGAATGGCAGGAGGGACCTGTCTCTCTGCCTCTAGCTCTTGACTTCTCCTTCTCCTTTCTTGTTCTTAAGCTGCTAGCCAGACTTTCAGCAGGTTATGGAACCAGGATGACATACAACATAATGGGCCCCCCGAACTGCACATTATAAGGATGTTTTCTGTCCTAAAAAACGTACCCCAGGTACAAAACATGCATCAATCTATGTAAAGCCAACACGATAATGCATGGCCTTAGTTTGACAGTCGAAAGATGCCTCGTTGGTGGGGGCACCTTTTGGTTCCATGGGCAGGCCCCTGAGGGGGCACCAGCATTCTTAATGACTCCAGGTTAGTTGCACTTGGTGAATATTTTCAGTGGAGTGGCATACAAATCTTCCTGAATTAGCAGAACTGACTGTTGGGGTTCCCTATCTGTGAACATTTTTGAAAGAATGGGCTGGAGTGGTAAGTCTGAAAACACATTTTATGAGAATATGGGGTAAGAAGCCCCTAATGTACAATCAGTTCTCTGGGGTAACACATGAAAAAATCCAACAGATACCAGTCACCAACAGCACACAGGAACACGTTTCCACATGTTTATGATGCTGGACCTACAATATATGCCAGCCTTTCTACTGTAAGTTATTTTTATGATGCTGTACCACAATATATGACAGCGTCACCAGGGTAAATCACTTTCACAAAATGACACCCAATATATGTCAGCTTGGCCACTGTAAATTACTTTCACTGGGTCCATAATACATGCCTGCAGTGCCAGGGTAAATTTCTTTCATGCAGCTTGGCTTAAACCACGATATGTCAATCATACTGTAGCTCACTTTTCATAATACTGTACTAGAATATATGCCAGCATTCCTACTCTAACTCAATCTCGAGATGGTGTGCTCACAATGTATGCCAGCATTATCAGGCTAAATCACTTCCACAAAGCTGCGCCCACAAATATGCCAGCAATTCCATTATAACTCACATTCATTAAGTTGTTTTTACCCCACAATATGACAGAAATGATGCTGTATACCAATTCCAAGATGGCGCGCCCAGAATATATGCCAGCATTCCTACTGTAAATCACGTTTATAATGTTGTGCTCACATTATATGCCAGCACTCCCAGTGAAAATCACTTTGATGAAGCGCTGCCCACAATATATGCCATCAAAACCAGGATAACACATTTTCATAACTCTATTCCCACAATATGGCAGCAATCATTTTGTAAAGCACTTTAATGAAGCTGTGCCCAAAATATAGACCTAAGCTCCACCTCAGTGATGATGAGTGAGGCTGAAACATGTCTGGGGTTGCTTGTGATCTTGTGCAGAAGGGATGGGCCAAGCAGTTTGGGCTCTGCTGCCCTTTTGGAGCCTTATTTGCATGTGGTCTTCCACATTTCTGTTATGACTTGGCAGGCTGAAGAACGATGATGTTGAAAGTTGCCAAGAGCTATGATATAGGTTAAGATTAATCCTAAACCTTCCAGCCATCACCTTTTTTGTTTTGCTTTTGTCACCTTGGGTGGTACAGCTATGGCTAGACATGGGTCCTGGGATCCACCTCACTGATGACACCCAATGAGGCGGAAACATGACTAGGGTGGCTTTCGGTCTAGTGCAGAAGGGTTGTTACCCTTCAGTTTGGGTAAGAGTGCCCCTCTAGGGGTATGACGAAGTTTAATTTTCATATGGTCTTACTCTTTATGCTATGGCTTAGCCGGTTGTCAAACGATGGTCTAGAGGGATACCCCAGAACTAAGCCGAAGGTTAAGATCAATTCTAAACCTTCCAGCCATCCAAAATATGCGACAGCAATCCCACTGTAGGTCACTTTCATGATGTTGTGCACACTATATTTAATATTAAGAGTATTGTGTGTTTTATACAGCACCAGCTCATATATGCCAGCATTGCCAGCACAAATCACACTTTCATGAAGCTTCAGCCATAATATATGCCAGCAATAGCAGGGTAAATCTCTTTCATTAAGCTGACCCCAAACCAAAATATATATCAACATTCCCACTGTAGCTCACTTTCATGATGTTGCACATACAGAATATTTCAGCATTGCCAGGCTAAATCACTTTTATGAAGCTGCATCCACAGTATACGCCGGCAATCAAACTATCAATCATTTGTATGATGCTGTGCCCACAATACACATCCTCTTCCTACTGTAAATCCCTTTCATGATAATGTGCCCACAAATATAGCATCACGCCAGGGTAAATCACGTTCATGAAGCTGAATCCACAGTATACGCCGGCAATCAAACTATCAATCATTTGTATGATGCTGTGCCCACAATACATATCCTCTTCCTACTGTAAATCCCTTTCATGATAATGTGCCCACAAATATAGCATCACGCCAGGGTAAATCACGTTCATGAAGCTGAATCCACAGTATACGCCGGCAATCAAACTATCAATCATTTGTATGATGCTGTGCCCACAATACATATCCTCTTCCTACTGTAAATCCCTTTCATGATAATGTGCCCACAAATATAGCATCACGCCAGGGTAAATCACGTTCATGAAGCTGCATCCACAGTATACGCCGGCAATCAAACTATCAATCATTTGTATGATGCTGTGCCCACAATACACATCCTCTTCCTACTGTAAATCCCTTTCATGATTATGTGCCCACAAATATAGCATCATGCCAGGGTAAATCACGTTCATGAAGCTGCATCCACAGTATACGCCGGCAATCAAACTATCAATCATTTGTATGATGCTGTGCCCACAATACACATCCTCTTCCTACTGTAAATCCCTTTCATGATAATGTGCCCACAAATATAGCATCACGCCAGGGTAAATCACGTTCATGAAGCTGCATCCACAGTATACGCCGGCAATCAAACTATCAATCATTTGTATGATGCTGTGCCCACAATACATATCCTCTTCCTACTGTAAATCCCTTTCATGATAATGTGCCCACAAATATAGCATCACGCCAGGGTAAATCACGTTCATGAAGCTGCATCCACAGTATACGCCAGCAATCAAACTATCAATCATTTGTATGATGCTGTGCCCACAATACACATCCTCTTCCTACTGTAAATCCCTTTCATGATAATGTGCCCACAAATATAGCATCACGCCAGGGTAAATCACGTTCATGAAGCTGCATCCACAGTATACGCCAGCAATCAAACTATCAATCATTTGTATGATGCTGTGCCCACAATACACATCCTCTTCCTACTGTAAATCCCTTTCATGATAATGTGCCCACAAATATAGCATCACGCCAGAGTAAATCACGTTCATGAAGCTGCATCCACAGTATACGCCGGCAATCAAACTATCAATCATTTGTATGATGCTGTGCCCACAATACATATCCTCTTCCTACTGTAAATCCCTTTCATGATAATGTGCCCACAAATATAGCATCACGCCAGGGTAAATCACGTTCATGAAGCTGCATCCACATCCACAATGTAGTCCAGAAATTATACTGTAGAACAGTTTGATGTTGAATTAATCTGTTTGCTAATGTCCCATCCACTGCATTTTGCTTTCAGAAATGATGGTGAAACGCACTCCCATCATATTTGCACTAGCACATACGTACAGGCTCACAGAAACCAACATGCACAGAGACTCACTCACACGCACATGCTCTTTTGCAAACACACACACATACATTGCTTAACATTCCACACATGCAGATGTATAGGATCACATGGGTGATCTGCTGCTTCAGGCATGAAGTTCTCTCCGGTGGGTCCCAGGAGCAGGAATCGAGCTGCGGGAACTGGAAGCGGAAAGACTCAGGAACATGTTGGACACGTGTTGTGGGCTGGATATTGGCTGGTTGCCTAGCAACGGTAATGTATGGGTTCCAGGGCCCAATCACCAAGTCACTCCTGCACCAATTTCTTCATGATTATTTAAGCTGCAGTGCACGTGACCGCAGGGCCTATTCAGGAGAGAGGGGGGCTCTATGGGGGAGGGTCACGTGGTCTGTCCCCTTCCTGGCTCTGCCACTGAGGTGCCTTAAAGTTAGAAATCTGTTGTGTAGTTTTGAAGGGCTGTGTTCTGTTTTGGAAAGTGCAACTGCATGTGAATTATTGTGCCAGCCTGCATTTCCACTGAGCAAAGGAGGACCTTCTGGGGGGTGCAAAAATTTCATTTCCTGTCTGAACGTCTTCTCTGACATCACAGCTAGAGGTTTGTAACACAATTGAACAGAATGAAAGAATAATGAACTATATGACAAGAAAACCACGTATGTGATGCATAACAATTGATCAGAACTCAAGCACTGGATCATAGCATAGGAGATGTCTTGTCATGAAAGGGAGTATGTTTTTTGTTTTGTTGGGGGTGAGAAATATGGGTGATCAATATATTGACTCATCACAGCCCCAATACCTACACTTCAGGAACTGGTGCTTATGTGTGTGAGTTCATGGCGGTGACCGAAGAAAGGGTGGCAATGCCTTTATGTTTGTACGTGCATAGGATCACAGGACTTGTGGCACAGTGGTAGCTGTAATTAGTCAAATAAGCATTGAGGGTTCCAAAGGAATGGGGACCTTCCAGGACATGTACGGAGGGAGGTTTCTGTCGGCATGCAATGGCCGCATGCATAAGTTACTTTAGGGAAGGAAGTAGATGGCGGTGGCTGATGTAATCATCGAATTGCGCCTGAAAGTGGCTCAGAATTGATATTGACTGACCTCATGTATCAAAATGTTGGGCTTTACAAAAGGGAGGAGCTGAGGCATAGGCCTGATTCCCTGGGGATTTACGACCAATCACAGGTCACTAAACTGTGCAATGGCAGCTGGTTGCCTGGGAGTAATCCTCATCAAACAGAAGGAATTGATTTTTTTTTCAGTGTTTGCATTTGAATTAAGAAGAAATCACATTTGAATATTTCAATCTTCCTATTCACAATCTCCAAATCCTTATACAGAGAGATACCGGTCAACACTGCCTTGTTCAGTCGTTGATGCTATCTGGCCTTGTGCAAAAGGCCCAAAGTAAAATAAACCTGCCCTTTTCAAAATGAACTGTGCTTTACTTTCTAACACTTGAAGATGTTTCGCCCTTGCTGAATGCTTCATCAGGAACATGGTAAGATGTTTCCATCCTGCTTACTCTTAAACACATGCCTGAGCCAACCCACACCAGAGATCAGGGAAACTTACATTGTGTTGCTTCCTGGCTTTTCTGTGTTCCACAACAGCCACCCCGTACAGGGGTAACCTCAAAATGGAAGCGGTCGCTCATGAATAGGGCGAAGTCTATTGTACACCCGCCCTCTTTGAAATGCCCCATAATGCTGCAACCTTCACCAGTGAAACAGTACTCACCCCTTCCTCAGTTAGAAGGGAACTAAAGTGTCTAAAGGCATCCTCATAATCTTGTCTTTTATATGTTAAGGATTCCTTTCTCTTCAAAGCACTTTAAAAATAGTTGTTATTATTGCCCAATTAAATGGCACTAAATGCACCCTCCTTAGAAGAATGACGGGGTGAGTCATATTTGTTGTAATGTCCCAGGAGTGATAGCCTGGATTGAAAAGGAAGCAGCAGCATTTCTATTTTAATTTGGAAGAAATCTAGTGAAAAAGGTATTTTTTAATTAAGAAAATAAAATAAGCCAATTGTATTCTGTTCATTGTGTACCCAAATCCTGCACTGACTAAATCCACCTCAGCTAATTGCCTCACTGTCCCTAGGTTTAAGCCCCAAAGGGCAGGAGGGAGTAGTGTCCCGGTTCTAGCAGCCAAAATATGGATCTCACTACCTACTGCCAAAAGAGCAGAACCATCTTTCTACAAATTCAGAAACAACGCCAAAGGCTTGGCTCCTTCAAAATGAATGTTAAGAGCTATGCCTAATGACTGAAATGACTGTAACTAATGCGCTGATGTAACTGTAAATATACCTGTGTTGGAATGTGATTTTATTATTAAACTGTAAATATACTGTCTGCAATTGTAAGAAATGTGCCCAGATGCCTCTGGGCTTGGCGTGCTATATAAATAAAATACAAAGACAAATACCACCCCCCAGACTAGCATATCAAGTCACAATTAGAAAAGGAAGGAAAGAAACCTCTACACATAGCTCTCAAGTTGCCCAAGCTTAATTGTATTGTCCTAGATTCATTGGGGGTCATTACGACACTAAAGGTAGCCATGCCGCTATTTGAGGCATGGCTACCCCCATTCCGGGTACCGGGTCCGGGTTCCTGGAATGGGGAAATACCGGGCCGTTTCGACCTTGAAGGGCCTGGTATTTTCCCATTCTAGGAACCCATCCCCTTTCCCATTCGATCCCCCATAGGGCTCAATGGGAATGGGGAGCATGCTAACAACGTGCGCGTTAATGACGGGCCCGTTGTTAGCATGCTGGTCTGCTTGCGGGACCCGCTAAGGATGCCTGGTAAAACCAGGCGTCCTTAGCGGGTCCCGTGAGGAGAACTCGTAATGAGGCGGTAGGGGGTTAACGGGGCCAGCAGCTCTACCGGCCCCGTTAACCCCCTACCGCCAGGGTCATAAGGACCCCTATTGTATTGTAACCATATTCTCCCATGCTTGACCTAGATTCATTGTATTGTAACTGTATTCTCCAGTGCTTGACCTAGATTCATTGCATTGTAACCGTATTCTCCCATGCATGACCTAGATTAATTGTATTGTAAGTGTATTCTCCCATGCTTGTCCTAGATTCATTGTATTGTAACTGTATTCTCCCATTATTGTCCTACATTCATTCATTGCTTAACTTTTATTTCACTTGAGTGGCAAAATTTAAATACTGCAACCAAAAACGGCCCTGCTTTGCTTTCCCTTTCACATGAACAGAAGCATTTAAACACTGCAACCAAAAACGGCCCTACTTTGCTTTCCCTTTCACATGAACAGCGGTCCTTTAAACACTGCAACCAAAAACGGCTTGGCTTTTTCTTTTGTGCTCATGTAAAATTAAATAACCATGGAGAAAAGGGGCCTACCCATCATTATCAGTGGAGAAGCAGCAATGTAAATACACCAAATAAGGAGAGATCAAAGAATCCTGTGACATGCTAAACAGGATGTTTAAACATTAAAAGCAAAAACGGCCTGCACATGTATTTGTAAATGAAAACGGCTTTAAAAAGCCACAATGGAAAAAGATAACACTGCTCACAGGAAATGTCAGAAAGCAAAACCTGATGTGGGTGGGTAACCAAAGCAAATGTATATTATGTTTCCCCCACAAGACTCCAGTGACAGTTGGAGAGACACTTCTGGCTGGGGCAGGAAACTTCACAGTTAAAAGCTTCACTTCCAGCTGGATGTCGCACCTACCAGCGAACAACCCTGCAATACAATGTGATGCTATGGGAGGCATCATAATTCCCTGTTCTGCAGACATGATGGCTGGAATGCAGGGATTTCAAAGAAGGCAATCCTTGGCTAAAACATGACAAAAAGGTGTGAGTTCTTGTTGCACCCACTTCAAAGAGCAAACTGTCAATTTCAAAGAGACTCGTAAAAACCCTCTGGTCACAGGCTGACCCAGGAAGACAGATGGCTGTGGGGGATGAATCGGTCCTCCCTCATGTGGAACAGACACTCCCAATTGACATTAAAAGACTGATTTTGTTTTAGGCACTTTGCGCAGCCATCAAACTGAGGATTAATTTTGATTTTATGCCATTTTTCTTGTCATTTCCAGATGGTTTTGGGGCTATAAATTGCATTTACCTGGGACTGTGGGAACTGTAATTGCCAGTTAGGCTAGTTTTCTGGCTGATCTGAACATATTACAAATGTGAGGGTTAGTGAAAGGTGGAAAATGAAATTAGGAATATGCGTGATGACTTACATATTCATAACTGTTGTAAATTTCATGAAATTGACACAAATGTGCCACATGGCCATGCTACATCGTACGGAGTTGGCGGTCGGCTTATCTAATTCCCCATGGCCAGCTCAAATGGAATATATGTGTTATATGGCGGTGGCTAGTACAATTATGAAGTTATGATATATAACTAGTTTTTGACAAAATGTTTTAAGGAGAACAAAGGAGGATAACAAATGTAAAATGACAGATGGTGCTCTCCTCCCCTGAACCAATACTGACTGGGGGCGGAGAGAGAGAGAGAGTGGAACTGTCCAATCCTAGCAGCAGGGATAATTACAGGATACTCCCCCTAGATTGTAAATTAGTGATGTCATTTCTGCTATATAAGGGGGGCTGTACTAGGACTTGAGACACACACACGAAACCCAGGGAGACAGAAGAAGGAGGACGGAGAGAAGGCTGCTGAACCTTACCAATATTTGAGAGTGCAGTGACCAGACCTTTGCCCTATCTCTCCACAGTGTCCTGAGAGCCAGCTGGCTTTCCCGAATCCTAAACGAAGGCTTTCTTTGTAAGTAGCATATAACCCCACCCCTAAATTGCATAAGCCCTTCATTATAGTAGTAGTACATCCAATATTTCCCTATTGAAAACCCCAAATTTTCTGTGTAGTTCAGTCATCTCCCCATAGAAGAATCTCTTGTTTGCCTGTGTATGTTAGCATATCTCCTTTGACAAACCTCTCAGTTGTCTGTAAATCCTTAGTATTTTTTGTAGGTAAATCGATTAATTCCCCCATTGAAATTCACGGTACAAGATTATTGCAATTCAAAATCAACCATCTTGTTCCTGGTGTTTTTATTTAGTTATTATAGTCATTAAAGTGTTGCCTCAAATTAATTATTCTCCTTGTAACTAAAAAACTAATTTGTCTGTGTATTGTATGCATTAACAAATTAATTCCTATTTGTATCTGTCAGTTTAAACCCCAACTGGGTGAATTAGTGTGAGCAATCTTTTTGCCTAGAGGTCTACCTGTTATGAGATGAGCCTCTGTCCTTGTCACTAAAAACCGATTTTCCTATTGTAAGCTATACCCCTTCCCTGAGCTGCCTGTCATTGTAAGCCTAAGTATAAACACATTTCCGTTTGCCACTATATTTTCCCTTTGCGTTTGCTTTCTCCCAAAAAAACGATTTTCCTACTCTATTTATATTTTCCCTGTTTTGCTGATTAGTATTCTCTAAAATTGTGCCTATCTCCTAAGTGTAAGCAATACAAATGTTCTTCTATTCTGTCCCCTAGCAGTTGTGAGAAATAATCAAAACCCCATTCTTCCATTTTGCTCCAAAACAGGTGTTCCCTTTCTTTGCTGGCTTCCCATCTTGTGGTGGTGGGCTTTGCCCCAAAACCGATTTCCCCCCTATGTTCCTACTCCTTGCCACTGCCTTCCATTCAAAGAAATCATGTTTAATTGATGTTTGGGAGGATTGCAGGGGAGTGCTAAACAGTTGGTGCTATCACTTTGTGGTAAATTGTTATTTTTCTGTTTTGCCATTAAAAGTCTGAATTAACTATAATAGGATATCTTAACCTGGTTGTTTTGTAGAGATTATTGCATTTAGTGTTGCCACCACATTGGTGGCTGTTGTAATTGTTTGATTTTCCTTTGACATTAAATAATAAATTAATAAATATCTTATTGATACACACCGGCCTGGTTCCTGGTCCATTGTGGCACAGGGTGTTTGTCGAGGTGGGTGCGAGACGGGTTGGAGGCCTAATCAAAAGAATCAGTAGTATATTAAAAATAAAAATCATTTTATTGGGTGCTACATTCATTGTAGGGGAAGGAGTTCCCTGGTGGAGTGTGCTGTGCTATAAACCGTGACAAGATTTTTTGTATTGTAGCCGTATTCTACCATGCTTGTCCGAGATTCATTGTATTGCACCTGTATTCTTCCATGGTTGACCTGAATTCATTGTATTGTACCCGTATTCTCCCATGCTCGACCTAGACTCATTGTATTGCACCTGTATTCTTCCATGCTTGACCCAGATTCATTGTAGTGTAACCGTATTCTCCCATGCTCGACCTTTATTCATTGTATTGTAACCGTATTCTCCCATGCTTGACCTAGATTCATTGTATTGTAACAGTATTCTTCCGTGCTTGACATACATTCATTGTATTGTAACTGTATTCTTCCGTGCTTGACCTACATTCATTGTATTGTAACCGTATTCTCCCATGCTTGACCTAGATTCATTGTATGTAACTGTATTCTCCCATGCTTGACCTAGATTCATTGTAGTGTAACCAAGGTCTCCCATGCTTGACCTAGATTCATTGTATTGTAACTGTATTCTCCAATGCTTGACCTAGATTCATTGTATTGTAACTGTTTCTCCCATGCTTGACCTAGATTCATTGTAGTGTAACCGTAGTCTCCCATGCTTGACCTAGATTCATTGTACTGTAACCGTATTCTCCCATGCTTGACCTAGATTCATTGTAGTGTAACAGTATTCTCCCATGCTCGACCTAGATTCATTGTATTGTAACCGTATTCTCCCATGCTTGACCTAGATTCATTGTATTGTAACTGCATTCTTCCGTGCTTGACCTACATTCATTGTATTGTAACTGTATTCTTCCGTGCTTGACCTACATTCATTGTATTGTAACTGCATTCTTCCGTGCTTGACCTACATTTATTGTATTGTAACTGTATTCTTCCGTGCTTGACCTACATTTGTTGTATTGTAACTGCATTCTTCCGTGCTTGACCTACATTCATTGTATTGTAACTGTATTCTTCCGTGCTTGACCTACATTCATTGTATTGTAACCGTATTCTCCCATGCTTGACCTAGATTCATTGTATTGTAACTGTATTCTCCCATGCTTGACCTAGATTCTTTGTAGTGTAACCGTAGTCTCCCATGCTTGACCTAGATTCATTGTAGTGTAACCGTAGTCTCCCATGCTTGACCTATATTCATTGTACTGTAACTGTATTCTCCCATGTTTGACCTAGATTCATTGTAGTGTAACCGTAGTCTCCCATGCTTGACCTAGATTCATTGTACTGTAACCGTATTCTCCCATGCTTGACCTAGAGTCATTGTACTGTAACCGTATTCTCTCCTGCTTGACCTACATTCTTTGTATTGTAACCGTATTCTCCCATGCTTGACCTAGATTCTTTGTATTGTAACTGTATTCTCCCATGCTTGACCTAGATTCATTGTAGTGTAACCGTAGTCTCCCATGCTTGACCTAGATTAATTGTACTGTAATCGTATTCTCCCATGCTTGACCTAGATTCTTTGTATTGTAACCGTATTCTCCCATGCATGACCTAGATTCATTGTATTGTAACCGTATTCTCCCATGCTTGACCTAGATTCATTGTATTGTGACTGTATTCTCCCATGCTTGACCTAGATTCATTGTATTGTGACTGTATTCTCCCATGCTTGACCTAGATTCTTTGTATTGTAACTGTATCCTCCCATGCTTGACCTAGATTCATTGTAGTGTAACCGTATTCTCCCATGCTCAACCTAGATTCATTGTAGTGCAACCGTAGTCTCCCATGCTTGACCTAGATTCATTGTACTGTAACCGTATTCTCCCATGCTTGACCTAGATTCTTTGTATTGTAACTGTATTCTCCCATGCTTGACCTAGATTCATTGTAGTGTAACTGTAGTCTCCAATGCTTGACCTAGATTCATTGTACTGTAACCATATTCTCCCATGCTTGACCTAGATTCATTGTATTGTAACCGCATTCTCCCATGCTAGACCTAGATTCTTTGTATTGTAATTGTATTCTCCCATGCTTGACCTAGATTCATTGTAGTGTAACCGTAGTCTCCCATGGTTGACCTAGATTCATTGTACTGTAACTGTATTCTCCCATGCTTGACCTAGATTCATTGTATTGTAACTGTATTCTCCCATGCTTGACCTAGATTCATTGTACTGTAACCGTATTCTCCCATGCATGACCTAGATTCATTGTATAGTAACCGTATTCTCCCATGCATGACCTAGATTCATTGTATTGTAACAGCGTTCTCCCATGCATGACCTAGATTCTTTGTACTGTAACCGTATTCTCCCATGCTTGACCTAGATTCATTGTACTGTACCTGTATTCTCCCATGCTTTACCTAGATTCATTGTAGTGTAACCGTAGTCTCCCATGCTTGACCTAGATTCATTGTACTGTAACCGTATTCTCCCATGCATGACCTAGATTCATTGTAGTGTAACCGTAGTCTCCCATGCTTGACCTAGATTCATTGTACTGTAACCGTATTCTCCCATGCATGACCTAGATTCATTGTACTGTAACCGTATTCTCCCATGCATGACCTAGATTCATTGTATTGTAACCGTATTCTCCCATGCATGACCTAGATTCATTGTATTGTAACAGCGTTCTCCAATGCATGACCTAGATTCTTTGTACTGTAACCGTATTCTCCCATGCTTGACCTAGATTCATTGTATTGTAACCGTATTCTCCCATGCTTGACCTAGATTCATTGTAGTGTAACCGTAGTCTCCCAAGCTTGACCTAGATTCATTGTACTGTAACCGTATTCTCCCATGCATGACCTAGATTCATTGTATTGTAACCGTATTCTCCCATGCATGACCTAGATTCATTGTATTGTAACAGCGTTCTCCCATGCATGACCTCGATTCTTTGTACTGTAACCGTATTCTCCCATGCTTGACCTAGATTCATTGTAGTGTAACCGTAGTCTCCCATGCTTGACCTAGATTCATTGTACTGTAACCATATTCTCCCATGCTTGACCTAGATTCTTTGTATTGTAACCGTATTCTCCCATGCTTGACCTAGATTCATTGTATTGTTACTGTATTCTCCCATGCTTGACCTAGATTCATTGTAGTGTAACCGTAGTCTCCCATGCTTGACCTAGATTCATTGTACTGTAACCGTATTCTCCCATGCTTGACCTAGATTCTTTGTATTGTAACCGTATTCTCCCATGCATGACCTAGATTCATTGTATTGTAACCGTATTCTCCCATGCTTGACCTAGATTCATTCATTGTGACTGTATTCTCCCATGCTTGACCTAGATTCATTGTATTATGAATGTATTCTCCCATGCTTGACCTAGATTCTTTGTATTGTAACTGTATTCTCCCATGCTTGACCTAGATTCATTGTAGTGTAACCGTATTCTCCCATGCTTGACCTAGATTCATTGTAGTGTAACCGTAGTCTTCCATGCTTGACCTAGATTCATTGTACTGTAACCGTAGTCTCCCATGCTTGACCTAGATTCATTATAGTGTAACCGTAGTCTCCCATGCTTGACCTAGATTCATTGTATTGTAACCGCATTCTCCCATGCATGACCTAGATTCATTGTATTGTAACCGTATTCTCCCATGCTTGACCTAGATTTATTGTATTGTAACCGTATTCTCCCATGCTTGACCTAGATTCATTGTATTGTAACTGTATTCTCCCATGCTTGACCTAGATTCATTGTGGTGTAACCGTAGTCTCCCATGCTGGACCTATATTCATTGTACTGTAACCGTATTCTCCCATGCTTGACCTAAATTCTTTGTATTGTAACTGTATTCTCCCATGCTTGACCTAGATTCATTGTAGTGTAACCGTAGTCTCCCATTCTTGACCTATATTCATTGTACTGTAACCGTATTCTCCCATGTTTGACCTAGATTCATTGTAGTGTAACCGTAGTCTCCCATGCTTGACCTAGATTCATTGTACTGTAACCGTATTCTCCCATGCTTGACCTAGAGTCATTGTACTGTAACCGTATTCTCTCCTGCTTGACCTACATTCTTTGTATTGTAACCGTATTCTCCCATGCTTGACCTAGATTCTTTGTATTGTAACTGTATTCTCCCATGCTTGACCTAGATTCATTGTAGTGTAACCGTAGTCTCCCATGCTTGACCTAGATTCATTGTACTGTAACCGTATACTCCCATGCTTGACCGAGATTCTTTGTATTGTAACCGTATTCTCCCATGCATGACCTAGATTCATTGTATTGTAACCGTATTCTCCCATGCTTGACCTAGATTCATTGTATTGTGACTGTATTCTCCCATGCTTGACCTAGATTCATTGTATTGTGACTGTATTCTCCCATGCTTGACCTAGATTCTTTGTATTGTAACTGTATCCTCCCATGCTTGACCTAGATTCATTGTAGTGTAACCGTATTCTCCCATGCTCGACCTAGATTCATTGTAGTGCAACCGCAGTCTCCCATGCTTGACCTAGATTCATTGTACTGTAACCATATTCTCCCATGCTTGACCTAGATTCTTTGTATTGTAACTGTATTCTCCCATGCTTGACCTAGATTCATTGTAGTGTAACCGTAGTCTCCAATGCTTGACCTAGATTCATTGTACTGTAACCATATTCTCCCATGCTTGACCTAGATTCATTGTATTGTAACGGTATTCTCCCATGCTAGACCTAGATTCTTTGTACTGTAACTGTATTCTCCCATGCTTGACCTAGATTCATTGTATTGTAACTGTATTCTCCCATGCTTGACCTAGATTCATTGTACTGTAACCGTATTCTCCCATGCATGACCTAGATTCATTGTATTGTAACCGTATTCTCCCATGCATGACCTAGATTCATTGTATTGTAACAGCGTTCTTCCATGCATGACCTAGATTCTTTGTACTGTAACCGTATTCTCCCATGCTTGACCTAGATTCATTGTACTGTACCTGTATTCTCCCATGCATGACCTAGATTCATTGTAGTGTAACCGTAGTCTCCCATGCTTGACCTAGATTCATTGTACTGTAACCGTATTCTCCCATGCATGACCTAGATTCATTGTACTGTAACCGTATTCTCCCATGCATGACCTAGATTCATTGTATTGTAACCGTATTCTCCCATGCATGACCTAGATTCATTGTATTGTAACAGCGTTCTCCCATGCATGACCTAGATTCTTTGTACTGTAACCGTATTCTCCCATGCTTGACCTAGATTCATTGTATTGTAACCGTATTCTCCCATGCTTGACCTAGATTCATTGTAGTGTAACCGTATTCTCCCATGCATGACCTAGATTCATTGTATTGTAACTGTATTCTCCCATGCATGACCTAGATTCATTGTATTGTAACAGCGTTCTCCCATGCATGACCTCGATTCTTTGTACTGTAACCGTATTTTCCCATGCTTGACCTAGATTCATTGTACTGTAACCGTATTCTCCCATGCTTGACCTAGATTCTTTGTATTGTAACCGTATTCTCCCATGCTTGACCTAGATTCATTGTATTGTTACTGTATTCTCCCATGCTTGACCTAGATTCATTGTAGTGTAACCGTAGTCTCCCATGCTTGACCTAGATTCATTGTACTGTAACCGTATTCTCCCATGCATGACCTAGATTCATTGTATTGTAACCGTATTCTCCCATGCATGACCTAGATTCATTGTATTGTAACCGTATTCTCCCATGCTTGACCTAGATTCATTCATTGTGACTGTATTCTCCCATGCTTGACCTAGATTCATTCATTGTGACTGTATTCTCCCATGCTTGACCTAGATTCATTGTATTGTGACTGTATTCTCCCATGCTTGACCTAGATTCTTTGTATTGTAACTGTATTCTCCCATGCTTGACCTAGATTCATTGTAGTGTAACCGTATTCTCCCATGCTTGACCTAGATTCATTGTAGTGTAACCGTAGTCTCCCATGCTTGACCTAGATTCATTGTACTGTAACCGTAGTCTCCCATGCTTGACCTAGAATCATTGTAGTGTAACCGTAGTCTCCCATGCTTGACCTAGATTCATTGTATTGTAACCGCATTCTCCCATGCATGACCTAGATTCATTGTATTGTAACCGTATTCTCCCATGCTTGACCTAGATTTATTGTATTGTAACCCTATTCTCCCACGCTTGACCTAGATTCATTGTATTGTAACTGTATTCTCCCATGCTTGACTTTATTCTCACATGCTTGACCTAGATGCTTGACCTAGATTCATTGTACTGTAACTGCATCATTGCCTGCCCTGCTGTAGTTTGCTCCCTGCTTGTATCTTGTTCCCTGGTTGCCCTAGATTGTTAGTCACCCAACTGCATGTGGTCCCTGGCTATCCTAGATACATTTTCCCCCACTGTATTAATTCTCTATCCCACTGTATTGTGCTTTCTGATTGTCCTTGATTAATTGTACTCTAACTCTGCCTTCCCCCGGGGTATCCTAGATAAATCTGTAGCTTCTGTATTAACTGCTTGCCCCACTGCATTTTGCTCCCTGGTTAAATTGTTCAACCCATCGTATGTTGGTGCCTAGTTACCTTGGATGAACATATTAATTGTCGCGCCACTGTTACTTGATTGACCGCTGTATTTTGCTCCCAGGCTGTGAGGCCCTCATTATGAGTGTACCGGTGCAGTAATAACATGATGGTATTACTGCATACCGACACGTTAGCGCACCGGCACACTCCAAGTTTGCCGGTCGGGTGGTGGATTTACGTCCAGCTCTGAGCTCAAACTGCCGGCATGGGAATCCATGGAATGGGGATTTCCCAGCGTTTCCACCAATTTTCCACCAATTGGAATCTGCCGGTAATTCGGGCACACAGAGTGGCAGAAACAGTATTAGTTTGCCAGTAATACTGGCAGGATACCGACAAACATGTAATGATCCCCTAAGTGCTTGCCCCAGTACATTTCTCCACCTGTTGTTGTAGATTAACGGTCATCCCCATGCTCCCTGGATGTTTTACATTAATTGTTGCCAATTGTATGCATTGTCGTCTTGTGATATCCTGTATCTTGCTCTCTTGCTCTCATCTTACCAATTGGCCTTGATTAATTCTCATTGGACTACATTTGCTCCTTGGTTGCCCAGGATTGTTGACCCACTGCATATGGCTGGGCACCTGAGGTTAATTTTCGCTCCACTGTATCTCACCTCCACTGTGCACTAAACTAATTGCAGCCTCTGGTATTTTGCTCCTTGCATTTTGCCCCCTGGATTTTGCTCCCTGTATTTTATCCTTTGATTATTTTACATCAACCGTTTCCCCAATTTTGCAGTAAACTGCAATCACCCCAGGTGTTATGTCATGTTAAAAGGTCTTGTACCGCGCACTGTTGCCACCCGCGTGGTTTCTTGGCGCTCTGGCAGATCTGTAATGCAAGGGGCGAGTGGGTGAGATAAATTAGTAGGACCAAGTGGGAGAAAAGAGTAAGAGGGCTGAGAGGTGCTGTTTGCAGCTTCAGTTCGGTTTACACTCTTCACTGAGTGTAGGTGTGTTTTTCGGTTTGGTAGCCACCATGTGCTCCTGGGCGGGGCTATGCGTGGTTTGTTCCGTTGTTATGGTGTAGTGAAGTGCGTGCGGTTTGTTGTGCTGTAGAGGTATGGTTGTATTTGGTTCACAGTTTGAGAGTTGTATGCAGAAGGATGTTTTTTTTAGTAGGCTTGGTTAGCGCAGTAAAAGAGAGAAGTATAGGGGTGCACAGACAAGTAAAATAAAGGTTTGAGAGTGGAAGGATTGTGAATAAGAATGTATCAACAAGAAATAGTGTGCAAATGTTATACAAAGACTTCTGGTGCAATCGGGCTGTCGTCACAAGGCCACTTGGGACAGAGAAAACCAAACAAATCCAAAGCTGTGTATTGCTACCCAGCAAGCCCAGATGCACTCAACAGGGACAATAAGTACCCTCTATTTTAAATCAAAATTCATTTAAACATTTGGCGCCAACAGGGCGTAAATTCTACGGTGTACAAGCACCGCCTAAGTTTCTCTAGTTTCCAAAAGAAAATGTCATTACACAATTTAACGGTGTTAATAAGGATAAATTGTAAACACAGGTGTAAAATGAATGGAACAATCAGAACCAAGACAGAGTTAACTTTTGGATTTTAGTTTCTTACAAACTGAAGAGTTCTACTGAAAAATCTTGTTTCTTTTACTCTCCACAGAGACTGTGCTATGACTTAATGGTTATGAATATGAAAAATGAAGTCTATCCCCTGAAGATGGTTCTTTGAACCGAAACGCGTCGGCCTCATTTGTTATATCTAAATATGAGACTTCATTTGTAAATTGTTGAATGGTTGAACCTATGCATTTAGAGCTTTGTAAACTGTAAACTGTAAACTGCTATACAGATTTGCAATTGTGCTGCTCTATACAAGCTGTTTTCTATCTACGCCGTTTGTTCCTACTTGTGTTATATGGAACACCCACAAGTGCTCTCTCCATATGTAAATAGAGTACACTGATCGTACTACTTTTTGTTTATTCATGTACGGTTTGTTGGATTAAGAGGATTAAAATCCAAAAGTTAACTCTAATGTCTTGGTTCTGGTTGTTCCATTCATTTTACACCTGTGTTTACAATTTATCCTTATTAACACCGTTAAATTGTGTAATGACATTTTCTTTTGGAAACTAGAGAAACTTAGGCGGTGCTTGTACACCGTAGAATTTACGCCCTGTTGGCGCCAAATGTTTAAATGAATTTTGATTTAAAATAGAGGGTACTTATTGTCCCTGTTGAGTGCATCTGGGCTTGCTGGGTAGCAATACACAGCTTTGGATTTGTTTGGTTAGCGCAGTACCCTATCCTACCTCCTCCATTTTGACTATGCTGGCTGGAGCTAATGGGAGGTGTAGTCCAACACATCTGGAGAACTAAAGTTTGCAGACCCCGGAAAATGTTTTGTGTCTTTCCCAGAAATGGAGGTAAGATGTGAGGGTGATAAAGGAGATTATTCCACAGAGAGGCAGAGAGGCACCTGCCTCATGCAACTAAAAGAGTGGACTAACATATGCCTTACATACGCCGCAAAAGTCATACATGGCAGGAAAATGATTTCAGAAGTTAAAAAACAATTCTATTAATGTAAAAATGTTCAAATATAAAAAAGAAGTCAAATCAAAATAGGTCAATGCAGGTTCCAATCGCGCAGTTCTGTTGAAGGAAATCCATGATTCGTATGTGTTAATTTTAATAAATTCTTCTATGATAAAATGTCAACATAATAATAATCAGTTACCATTTCGCTCAGCATTATCACCAAATAAATACTACATGCCCAGATGACTGAAACTGATGTGATTCTAAACATGGCTGATAGTGACATCTACTGGGGAAGAGCAGTATTGTCACTCATCCTTTCATTGACTTTTTAATGTGGAGAAATCTGGCCAGTCACACTAGAGTCCCAGATCTGGGCCATTGTTTGACCCCAGCTAGCCACTGCGCTCCTAAAGCTCTTGGTTCAGGGCCTGATATGTTTGCCATTGGGTATGATATGTTTGTCTCCCGGCCTGCTATGTTTGACTTGGGGTCTGATATCTTTGACTCTGGGCCTACTATGTTTGGCGTTGGGACTAATATGTTTTACTCCCGGTCTGCTAGACCTCTGGGCCTGCTATCTTTGACTGGGTCTGATATGTTTGTCTCCCATCCTGCGATGTTTATCACTGGGCCTGATATGTTTCACTCTGTGTCTGAAATGTTTGTCATTGGACTTGATATGTTTGTCTCCCTGCTTGCTATGTTTGACTCTGGGTCTGATATGTTTGACTCTGGACCTGTTATGTTTTACTCTGGGTTGGATATGTTTGACTCTGGACTTGATATGTTTGACTCTGGGCCTGATATGTTTGACTCTGGGTCTCACATGTTTGACTCTGGTCCTGATATGTTTGACTCTGGGACTGATATGTTTGTCATTGGGCATGATATGTTTCTCTCCCCGCACCTGCTGTGTTTGACTCTGGGTCTGATATGTTTGACTCTGGACTTGATATGTTTGCCTCTGGACTTGATATGTTTGACTCTGGGCCTGATATGTTGGACTCTGGGCCTGATATTGGTGAGTCTGGGCCTGATATGTTTGACTCTGGGCCTGATATGTTTGTCATTTGGCATGATGTGTTTCTCTCCCCCCACCTGACATGTTTGACTCTGGACCTGACATGTTTGACTGTGGTCCTGATATGTTTGACTCTGGTCCTGATATGTTTGAATCTGGGTCTTATGTGTTTGTCATTTGGCATGAGATGTTTCTCTCCCACCGGCTGACATCTTTGACTCTGGACCTAACATGTTTGACTCTTGTCCTGATATGTTTGACTCTGGTCCTGATATGGTTGACTCTGGGTCAGATATGTTTGGTCATTCGGCATGATATGTTTCTCTCCCCCCACCTGACATGTTTGACTCTGGACCTGACATGTTTGACTCTGGACCTGACAAGTTTGACTCTGGACCTGGTATGGTTGACTCTGGACCTCGCATGTTTGACTCTGGTCCTGATATATTTGAATCTGGCCCTGATATGTTTGACTCTGGGTCTTATGTGTTTGTCATTTGGCATGAGATGTTTCTCTCCCCCCGCCTGACATGTTTGACTCTGGACCTGACATGTTTGACTCTTGTCCTGATATGGTTGACCCTGGGTCGGATATGCTTGTCATTCGGCATGAAATGTTTCTATCCTCCCCGCCCGACATGTTTGACTCTGGGCCTGACATGTTTGTCTCTGGGCCTGATATGTTTGACTCTGGGCCTGATATTGACTCTGGGCCTGATATGGTTGACTCTGGGTCGGATATGTTTGTCATTTAGCATGATATGTTTCTCTCCCCATGCCTGACATGTTTGACTCTGGTCCTCACATGTTTGACTCTGGGTCTGATATATTTGACTCTGGGCCTGATATGTTTGACTCTGGACCTGACATGTTTGACTCTGGTCCTGATATGTTTGACTCTGGTCCTGATATGTTTGTCATTTGGCATGATATGTTTCTCACCCCCCACCTGACATGTTTGAATCTGGGCCTGATATGTTTGACTCTGGGCCTGATATGTTTGACTCTGGACCTAACATGTTTGACTCTAGTCCTGACATGTTTGACTCTGGTCCTGATATGTTTGACTCTGGGCTTGCCAATTTTGACTCTGGGCCTGCTATGTTTGACTCTGGGTCTGATATGTTTGACTCTGGGCCTGCTATGTTTGTCTCTGGACCTGCTATGTTTGACTCTGGGTCTTTAATGTTTCACCCTGGACTTGATTTGTTTGACTCTGGGCCTGATATGTTTGTCATTTGGCATGAGATGTTTCTCTCCCATCGGGTGACATCTTTGACTCTGGACCTGACATGTTTGACTCTTGTCCTGGTATGTTTGACTCTGGTCCTGATATGGTTGACTCTGGACCTCGCATGTTTGACTCTGGTCTTGATATATTTGAATCTGGCCCTGATATGTTTGACTCTGGGTCTTATGTGTTTGTCATTTGGCATGAGATGTTTCTCTCCCCCCGCCTGACATCTTTGACTCTGGACCTGACATGTTTGACTCTTGTCCTGATATGGTTGACTCTGGGTCGGATATGTTTGTCATTCAGCATGATATGTTTCTCTCCCCACTGCCTGACATGTTTGACTCTGGCCCTGACATGTTTGACTCTGGGCCTGATATGTTTGACTCTGGGACTGATATTGACTCTGGGCCTGATATGGTTGACTCTGGATCGGATATGTTTGTCATTTGGCATGATATGTTTCTCTCCCCCCGCCTGACATGTTTGACTCTGGACCTGACAAGTTTGACTCTGGACCTGATATTGACTCCGGTCCTGATATGTTTGACTCTGGGCTTGATATGGTTGACTCTGAGTCGGATATGTTTGTCATTTGGCATGATATGTTTCTCTCCCCACGCCTGACATGTTTGACTCTGGTCCTCACATGTTTGACTCTGGGCCTGATGTGTTTGACTCTGGGCCTGATATGTTTGACTCTGGACCTGACATGTTTGACTCTGGTCCTGATATGTTTGACTCTGGTCCTGATATGTTTGTCATTTGGCATGATATGTTTCTCACCCCCCACCTGACATGTTTGAATCTGGGCCTGATATGTTTGACTCTGAGCCTGATATGTTTGACTCTGGGCTTGCCATTTTTGACTCTAGGCCTGCTATGTTTGACTCTGGGTCTGATATATTTGACTCTGGGCCTGCTATGTTTGACTCTGTGCCTGCTATGCTCGACTCTGGGTCCGTAATGTTTCAGCCTGGACTTCATTTGTTTGACTCTGGGACTGCTATGTTTGACTCTAGGTCTGCTATGTTTGACTCTGGGCCTGATATGTTTGACTCTGGGTCTGTAATGTTTCACCCTGGACTTGATTTGTTTGACTCTTGGTCTGATATGTTTGACTTTGGGTCTGCTATGTTTGACTCTGGGATTGATATGATTGACTCTGGGACTGCTATGTTCGACTCGGAATCTCATATGTTTGACTCTGGGCCTGCTATGTTTGACTCTAGGCCTGATATGTTTGACTCTGGGCCTGATATGTTTGACTCTGGTACTGATATGTTTGACTCTGGGTCTGATATGTTTGACTCTGGGACTGATATGTTTGACTCTGAGCCTGCTATGTTTGACTCTTGGCCTCCTATGCCTGACTCCGGGTCCGATATGTTTGACTCTGGGACTGATATGTTTGACTCTGGGTCTGATATGTTTGACTCTGGTCCTGATATGTTTGTCATTTGGCATGATATTTTTCTCACCCCCCACCTGACATGTTTGAATCTGGGCCTGATATGTTTGACTCTGGGCCTGAAATGTTTGACTCTGGAACTGACATGTTTGACTCTGGGCCAGAAATGTTTGACTCTGGTCCTGATATGTTTGACTCTGGGCTTGCCATTTTTGACTCTGGGCTTGCTATGTTTGACTCTGGGTCTGATATGTTTGACTCTGGGCCTGCTATGTTTGACTCTGGGCCTGCTATGTTTGACTCTGGGTCTGTAATGTTTCAGCCTGGACTTCATTTGTTTGACTCTGGGACAGCTATGTTTGACTCTAGGTCTGCTATGTTTGACTCTGGGCCTGCTATGTTTGACTCTGTGTCTGTAATGTTTCACCCTGGACTTGATTTGTTTGACTCTGGGACTGATATGTTTGACTCTTGGTCTGATATGTTTGACTTTGGGTCTGCTATGTTTGACTCTGGGCCTGCTATGTTTGACTCTGGGTCTGTAATGTTTCACCCTGCACTTGATTTGTTTGACTCTGGGACTGATATGTTTGACTCTTGGTCTGATATGTTTGACTTTGGGTCTGCTATGTTTGACTCTGGGCCTGCTATGTTTCACTCTGGGCATGATATGTTTGACTCTGGGCCTGATATGTTTGACTCTGGTACTGATATGTTTGACTCTGGGTCTGATATGTTTGACTCTGGGACTGATATGTTTGACTCTGATCCTGCTCTGTTTGACTCTTGGCCTCCTATGCCTGACTCCGGGTCCGATATGTTTGACTCTGGGACTGCTATGCTCGACTCTGGGTCCGTAATGTTTCAGCCTGGACTTCATTTGTTTGACTCTGGGACTGCTATGTTTGACTCTAGGTCTGCTATGTTTGACTCTGGGCCTGATATGTTTGACTCTGGGTCTGTAATGTTTCACCCTGGACTTGATTTGTTTGACTCTTGGTCTGATATGTTTGACTTTGGGTCTGCTATGTTTGACTCTGGGATTGATATGATTGACTCTGGGACTGCTATGTTCGACTCGGAATCTCATATGTTTGACTCTGGGCCTGCTATGTTTGACTCTAGGCCTGATATGTTTGACTCTGGGCCTGATATGTTTGACTCTGGTACTGATATGTTTGACTCTGGGTCTGATATGTTTGACTCTGGGACTGATATGTTTGACTCTGAGCCTGCTATGTTTGACTCTTGGCCTCCTATGCCTGACTCCGGGTCCGATATGTTTGACTCTGGGACTGATATGTTTGACTCTGGGTCTGATATGTTTGACTCTGGTCCTGATATGTTTGTCATTTGGCATGATATTTTTCTCACCCCCCACCTGACATGTTTGAATCTGGGCCTGATATGTTTGACTCTGGGCCTGAAATGTTTGACTCTGGAACTGACATGTTTGACTCTGGGCCAGAAATGTTTGACTCTGGTCCTGATATGTTTGACTCTGGGCTTGCCATTTTTGACTCTGGGCCTGCTATGTTTGACTCTGGGTCTGATATGTTTGACTCTGGGCCTGCTATGTTTGACTCTGGGCCTGCTATGTTTGACTCTGGGTCTGTAATGTTTCAGCCTGGACTTCATTTGTTTGACTCTGGGACAGCTATGTTTGACTCTAGGTCTGCTATGTTTGACTCTGGGCCTGCTATGTTTGACTCTGTGTCTGTAATGTTTCACCCTGGACTTGATTTGTTTGACTCTGGGACTGATATGTTTGACTCTTGGTCTGATATGTTTGACTTTGGGTCTGCTATGTTTGACTCTGGGCCTGCTATGTTTGACTCTGGGTCTGTAATGTTTCACCCTGCACTTGATTTGTTTGACTCTGGGACTGATATGTTTGACTCTTGGTCTGATATGTTTGACTTTGGGTCTGCTATGTTTGACTCTGGGATTGATATGATTGACTCTCGGACTGCTATGTTCGACTCGGAATCTCATATGTTTGACTCTGGGCCTGCTATGTTTCACTCTGGGCATGATATGTTTGACTCTGGGCCTGATATGTTTGACTCTGGTACTGATATGTTTGACTCTGGGTCTGATATGTTTGACTCTGGGACTGATATGTTTGACTCTGATCCTGCTCTGTTTGACTCTTGGCCTCCTATGCCTGACTCCGGGTCCGATATGTTTGACTCTGGGACTGATATGTTTGACTCTGGGTCTGATATGTTTGACTCTGGTCCTGATATGTTTGTCATTTGGCATGATATGTTTCTCACCCCCCACCTGACATGTTTGAATCTGTGCCTGATATGTTTGACTCTGGGCCTGAAATGTTTGACTCTGGACCTGACATGTTTGACTCTGGGCCTGAAATGTTTGACTCTGGTCCTGATATGTTTGACTCTGGGCTTGCCATTTTTGACTCTGGGCCTGCTATGTTTGACTCTGGGTCTGATATGTTTGACTCTGGGCCTGCTATGTTTGACTCTGGGTCTGTAATGTTTCAGCCTGGACTTCATTTGTTTGACTCTGGGAAAGCTATGTTTGACTCAAGGTCTGCTATGTTTGACTCTGGGCCTGCTATGTTTGACTCTGTGTCTGTAATGTTTCACCCTGGACTTGATTTGTTTGACTCTGGGACTGATATGTTTGACTCTTGGTCTGATGTGTTTGACTTTGGGTCTGCTATGTTTGACTCTGGGATTGATATGATTAACTCTGGGACTGCTATGTTTGACTCTGAGTCTCATATGTTTGACTCTGGGCCTGCTATGTTTGACTCTGGGCCTGCTATGTTTGACTCTGGGTCTGATATGTTTGACTCTGGTACTGATATGTTTGACTCTGGGACTGATATGTTTGACTCTGGGCCTGCTATGTTTGACTCTGGGCCTCCTATGCCTGACTCTGGGTCCGATATGTTTGACTCTGGGACTGATATGCTTGACTCTGGGACTGATATGTTTGACTCTGGGTCTGATATGTTTGACTCTGGGACTGATATGTTTGACTCTGGGTCTGATATTTTTGACTGTGGGCCTGATATGTTTGACTCTGGGCCTGATATATTTGACTCTGGGACTGATATGTTTGACTCTGGGACTGATATGTTTGACTCTGGGTCTGATATGTTTGATTCTGGGACTGATATGTTTGACTCTGGGCCTGCTATGTTTGACTCTGGGTCTGATATGTTTGACTCTGGGTCTGATATGTTTGACTCTGGGACTGATATGTTTGATTCCGGGCCTGCTATGTTTGACTCTGGGTCTGATATGTTTGACTCTGGGTCTGATATGTTTGACTCTGGGATTGATATGTTTCGCTCTGGGTCTGTTATGTTTGACTCTGGGTCTGTAATGTTTCACCTTGGACTTCATTTGTTTGACTCTGGGCCTGCTTTGTTTGACTCTGGGTCTGATATGTTTGACTCTGGTTCTGATATGTTTACTCAGGGTCTGCTATGTTTGACTATGGGTCTGATATGTTTGACTCTGGTTCTGATATGTTTGACTCTGAGTCTGCTATGTTTGACTCTGGGATTGATATGTTTGACTGGGCCTGCTATGTTTGACTATGGGCCTGCTATGTTTGACTCTGGGTCTGATATATTTGAGACTGGTTCTGATAAGTTTGACTCTGGGTCTGTTATGTTTGACTCTGGACTTTATTTGTTTGACTCTGGGCCTGCTATGTTTGACTTTGGGTCTGATATGGTTGACTCTGGGATTGATATGATTGACTCTGGGCCTGCTATGTTTGACTTTGGGTCTGATATGGTTGATTCTGGGTCTGCAATGTTTCACCCTGGACTTCATTTGTTTGACTCTGGGCCTGCTATGTTTGACTATGGGCCTGCTATGTTTGACTATGGGCCTGCTATATTTGACTTTGGGTCTGATATGTTTGACTCTGGGTCTATAATGTTTCACCCTGGACTTTGTTTATTTGACTATGGGCCTGCTATGTTTGACTCTGGGTCTGATATGTTTGACTCTGGTACTGCTATGTTTGACTCTGGGACTGATATGTTTGACTATGGGTCTGTTATGTTTGACTCTGGGTCTGTAATGTTTCACCCTGGACTTCATTTGTTTGACTCTGGGCCTGACTTTGGGTCTGATATGTTTGACTCTGGTTCTGCAATGTTTCACCCTGGACTTCATTTGTTTGACTCTGGGCCTGCTATGTTTGACTCTGGGTCTGATATGTTTGACTCTGGGTCTGTTATGTTTGACTCTGGGCCTGTTATGTTTGACTCTGGGACTGATATGTTTGACTCTGGGTCTGTTATGTTTGACTCTGGGTCTGTTATGTTTGACTCTGGGACTGATATGTTTGACTCTGGGTCTGTTATGTTTGACTCTGGGTCTGTTATATCTGCTTCCCGACCTGCTACGTTGGTCCCTGGGCCTCACATGTTTGTTTCTGTGTCTGGTGTGTGTTCTCACGTGTCCCCCGGGATGGTTTGCTCTAACAGTCTGTACTTCTTCTGAGCAGGAGCTGTCTCATGTCGCGAGGTAAGATCGCTGTTTTCTTTTTTGTTCCCCCTTGTGCCCCTCCCTTTTTACCTGGTGGTCGCGCTCTGAAACACTTGTGTATGAGTGCGATATAAATAAAAAATAATTTCTTTTCATTTCTCGTGGGTTCACCCTTGCAAGATCACAAACTGAGTCGCACAACTATGTGTAATAACAATGGTGCGCCGGTTGTGGAGCTATACAAAGCCCTAGATGTTGTGGGGGTGTCCTCGGTTGTGATGCCGCCCTGGGCTGTGCTCTTCTGTGTGGCGTTTGCAGCCGCTCTGCGCGGTGCTTATGTGTTGCTCTACCTGCAGGTGACGGTCTCTTCTTACACTGGCATCATGGTTTGGGGGTCAGGTGCCCCTTCCACCCACCCCAGTCCCTGGCAGCAGTCAGGCGTTTCCCCCACACAGGAAGGGGCCGCCTTTACACCTGAGTGGAATGTTTGCCACTGGGTGCAAAGTCTCCACGCTTTGATCTGTTTGCAGCAAGGTGTCAGCTTTGCACCTGTTCCCGGGCTTTGCACCTGAGTGACATGTATAGAGCGGCCTGAAATGCCACTTGAGTGAAATGTTTGCCACTTGCTTCCAAGGTTGCACTTCCTGGGCCGCTGGCAGCTGGGTGGCAGTCCCACAGGTGTCACGTGAGCCGCATTCTACGGCAGAGGCGTGGGGGGCGTCGAAACTTTGACACCTGACTTCAAAGTTTGGAGGAAGGTCATTAGAGCGCCCACGTTGCAGTGGGAAGGGAGCGGGGTCGGGGCGCAGTGGGGATTAAGCTGTCACCTCGGCTAACATGTCAGTGTTGCACTTCAAACACAGCACTTTATATCGGCGAGATTGTGAAAATGCACCGAAACCGGGAGGCGAGGGATGGTAGGGGGTGCTTGGGCCCAGATTGGAACCTAAGTGTTAAGCGGTGGAAACGCTGCAGCTCTGGCAATGCACATTGTACCCCGTACCCCCATTTATTAAAAGAATGGGTTAATAACCAGTCGTATACTTTCCAATGGGGACATTAGGCAATGGCTCGAAGGCTTCTCCAATGTGCTAGTTAGCATGGACACTTATTTTTTAAAACAATTTAAATACTTTGTGCACTATGACGGGGATAATACCGATTTCTTTTTTAATTTCATTTTTTCGCTCCCCGTTTTCAAAGTCTTCCCCGTTTGGTTCCGTTTCCTTCTGGGGTTGGAAGGAGGGGAGGGGGGCTCCAGTTTCAGCCAAGGTTACACAGCCCAGCTTCACGTGTACCCACAGGCAGCTTTGCTTTCGTTTGCTGCCTCTGCCACGCCAGTGCAAGCCATCACTCCCTGGCAGGAGGAGACATCGCTCCCTGTCGGGAGGACCAGCCCAGAGTCGTGATAAAACCACTTAGTGATCAGGGGGTCTCCCCTGCCGATATCAGGAAGCGCCCCTTGCTGACACCTGCAGATCATGAAGTTCCTAATGGAACCCTTCTCCCTGAACATAAGAATACACTAGGTCACGTCAGTGAGCAAGCCAAACATGCTCTGATTACTTACTGGTAATCTTCATTACTCCTAGTCCTACTCTTCCTCCTCACCGTACTTACCTCATGAGACCCCTGCCTCTGACACAGGACCTTCTTTTATTTCTTTGAATCCCTATAACTCCTCCCCCATATCCACGGCACCCAGTTTCATATTACCAAGCCGGAGCATAGGAACTTCTCCGCAGGGAGAGAGAGGAGGGTCGTTAGTACTGTGACGAGGAAGAGCAGGTCTAGGAGTAATGAAGAGTACAGGTAAGTAATGAGAGCATTACCTCCACGTCCACTCTCCTTGTCCCAGTACTTACCTCTTGAGACATACCATAGCAGCAATGGTAGAAAAGGTCCCAATGAGACACAGAGACAAAAACACACCTTTAAGAACTCCAAAATCACATCCCCACTGACAAAACCCCAACCCCGAAGGAACCCTCCCCCAATAGTGGTTGATGAAAGTGCTTTGATCAGCCTAGGTCGCAGCCCTACAAATCTCCTGTAGAGAAACCTCCCTTGCATCAGCCCAGGGAGCGGCCAAACCCCTGGTGGACCACGCCTGAATGTGCGGTACAGGGAGCCCAACGCCACATAGGCCATGGAGACAACAACCCTGATAGACCAGTAGACTATCAGACTTGTGTAAGAGGGCAGTCTGTGCCAAATACTTCAACTCCACCCGCTGCACATCAATGGAATGCCAAGCTACCTCCTCTGGCATTTGCAGATCCTGAAAAAGGCAGGGAGAACCAAATACTGAGAGGTGTGAAACCGAGACACAACTTTAGGAAGGAACTTTAGATCACAACTCAACACCACCGAGAATCAGGACAAACACTTTGGGCCTCATTACAAGGTTGGAGGTAACCTCCAAACTTGCAAGAAAGACCGGCACCCGTGAATTGCGATTTCACGGGTGCCGGAATCAGGTGATTCCCATTGAGCCCCGTAGGGCTCAGGGGGAAGGGGGATGCATGTAGCACCGGCACTGTCCATAACGGTGCCTGTGCTACAGGCATGCTGTGCTCGCGGGTGCCTTTCGTTCCGCCAGGTCAGACCTGGAGGAATGAAAGGCACCCGCGAGCATAACTTGGAGTCTGCCGGTCCGGATACAACGGTACCGCCAAGCTTACCAGTACCGTTGTATGCGGACCGGCAAGCTCGTAATGAGGCTCATGCCTCCGGGTCACCATGCCCACAACTCCTTACCTCACCCCGGGCCCGAAGGACCCAGGCTGCGATGCCCCACAGAAACCGGGCAAGGCAATCCTGCTCAACTGAGCCTCACAGGGAGCACAGGAGCACTGCTGCACCTGAAGGAGCTAAAGGCCCCGCCACACAGCCCCACCAGGGGGCTAGCAATCGTCGATATCCGGCGCCCCACACCAGAAAAAAAATCCAACCTGCTGCAGGCAGGAACAATTCAACTGTGTGACGTGGCTATGGGGAGGAGTTATAGCGATTCAAAGAAATAGAAGAAGGTCCTGTGTTGGAGGCAGGGGCCTCATGAGGTAAGTACTGGGACGAGGAAGAGTGGACGTTACCTAGTACCTAGTAGCCCTCCCTGGTAGCTACCCTGCAGTTGAGAGCCACAAAGCAGTGCATTGTGGGTATGCAAATTCACCGCAAAGCGTGCATATTTAGCTGCATGCGAAAGTGGGTTGATAAAGCGATGTGTAAAATAGTGCCTCATATCAACTAATGACAAAGATCTCACACGGAGCAACACATGCTGGCTTTTCTGCTAGTAAGCCCACCCAGAATGCACTGCTTTGTAGCTCTGAGCTGGAGGTGGACTTGCAAGGATGGATGGCTCGTTAACTAAAACGGCCTATCCATCGATCACTTAATGAATGATACTCAATGTATTGATCCCAGAAAGGATTAATTGAATTAAGAATGGTTGCTTCATGCAGACACACAAACACGCGTGTGGTTCATGACTTGGGGGGATCTGTGACATGTCCCATTGCTATTTATCACACGGACAGGGGGAAAGACCCGTGTGGTCTTGAAAAGGCAGCAAACTAAAGTGTATAAAAGGTGTCATCTGGGCCTTGGCATGTGCTGCTTTAGATCTTTTACTTAAAAAAAGAACCACCTGCACTGTTTTTTTTGTGGCTGACATGGCACTGCAACCTTTACAGACCCTACGTTTACACGTAAACACATATTCTTTGTGTGCGACCGTGCATGGATTCAGTCTTACTGCACAGCTACTCGCTCCCTCCCAGCATCTCATCTGCCCCCTTTCTTCTCCTTACCCTGTCCCACCACCATTGCATTCCTCTCTGGGGACAGCTGAGCACTCCTAATCCCATCCAGCCCGTACCACCTATCCTACATTACCATCCCACTCCTCTTTGCCTCAGCTTTCCAGGGCCTCTTTGCTCAGGAACACCCTTGGCCTGGCACCATTGCGCCTGTCTCTGGGCTGCCCATGCGTGTTGCCGCACCGATTGCTTTCCTACCCCCTACCCTGCCTCCTTCCTACCCACCAGAATGACCAAAGATACCCTATCGGCCAATCTGCCTGTTAGTGGGTGAGCCTCACTCAGTCCCTTCCAGCCCTCATGCTTGCAATAGTTCACCCAAGTAGGACGCATACCTGCCTACCTTTGCTAAAGAGAAACCCAGAGGATGACCTCATCGGACACCCTACCAGCTTTTACCCGAGAATCCATTAAATAAATAAACATCAAAGGACGCCAATCAGAGTGAGATTTACGCTCATTATGCTCATCGACCAATACCTTGATGTGAATGGCTACTATCGGTCTGTTTGTAGCCAATCACATCGAGGTGTGGGCGGAGTTACTGGAAGGACGGGCAATCCCGGAGACTGCACGATCTTCCCCGGAGACCTGGAGAAGAGCGTAAAATCCCAGAGTCTCCAGGTTCAACCCGGAGACTGGTTTCGTGGGACGGCAGGCGTAGATGTCTGTCCGGAGCTTTCTGTGCCTAGAGACCCAAGTTATACCTCGTTGAAGCTCACTGAGGCCGAAACATATTGGAGTTTCTTGTGGTCTTGCGCAGAAAGGATGAGACCTACCTCGTTTCCGCTAGATCGCCCCTTGTGGGGGTGGCACCAAGCCTGATTTGGTGTGGTCTTTCTCCTTCTGTAGTGGCATAGCAGGCTGAAAAACAATGGTTTGGAGGGTTGCCCAGAATACGTGCCAGTGTTAGGATGCATGCAGAACCTTCCAGCCACCGGTCTTCAGCTTCGGGGTCTCTCAGGCACCCCAGGGAATTTGTCAGCCCACTGGCGCCTAGCCCTCCTGCCTTCTCTTCCCTCCACCCCCAGCTACTACAGAAAGTGAACCCCATCCAAACCGTGTTGGCAATCACTGCTAAGTGGTGCCCATGAAGACACAGGTGCGTAGAGTTCCCAGACATATAGCTACTGACAAGCAACATTTTAAAAAGCCTTTTTGTGACTGATTAGGGTAGGATTTGATGTGTGATGTGGAAAGGCTGCAAAAGAGAGGTGGTTTACACGCACTTGTGTGGATGCCGCATGGCGTGGCGACGAGAGAAAGAGGGCACATCCGGGTGGTGTGCCAGGCTTGTGGCCCAGAAAAGTTGCACAATTTGCACATTGCATACGTGTATTGTTTTTCATAACACCACTGCAGACCCACAGCAAGAAACTCCAGCACACCCAAGACACACACCAAGGCACAGCCGAGAAGCCTACACCACGCAGCCAGGCAAGAGCACCGCAGAGGTGGGGTGCTTGATGGGAATGAACCCGCAGATGAAGGGGAACAGAGCAAATGATCCCCGAGCCGCCAGCTTCGCTGGTGAGGTGATTGTTGCCTTTCTCAGATGAATTCTGGTATTTGTAGTTTGGGATATCAGAATACATTCTGAAACGGATGGAACATTAGGGTGACCAGATAAAAAAAAGATTTCCAAATCGGGTCCTGGAAAAAAAAAAAAGGGACCATAGGCGAAAGCCGGGTCGGGCTTTATAAAATAAAAAAACTCCCGGGACTCCGGGATGTTGTGTGATTTCCCCATCTTACTATGGTGTGTGTACTTTTCAAGCAATGAAAGAACGTGTGCCATTTTTAAACTATTATGTTGAACATTTCCTTTGATCAGAGTTCAACTGGTAACTCTACCCCCTTGGAACTCTGCCCCCTCCCACACTGGCCCTTGTAGGATCCCCCCTCCTAATTTTTTCCATTTACACCACTGAGCAAGCGCCGAGGTAGTCGGAAGAGGTCTGCATTCGTATGAAATGTGCCCGCATGAGCACGCGTGAAGAAGGTGTATGCGGGCAGCCCACACGCAAATACAAAAACAAGCTCATGAGAAAAGAATAAACCAAGTACTTTACCCCACCTTGAAAGGCAGAAATGCTGCACTGCTCACCATCAGAGAGATTAAGATATCAGAAGACTGGGGGCCCGATTCATGGACTATTTAGCGTGGTGCAAAGTGACTTTGCACTGCCATCAAACACCCTGATTCAGTGCAAAATGCCTTTGCACCAAATTTGCATCAGTGAAAAGTCACTTTGCACTACAAAAATACACTTTGCACCACTCTTTATTTATTTATTTACGTGTTTCAGTAAAAAAAAGTTACACATACATTTCTAAAATGCACATCTTATACAATAATTTAATAAATACATCATTCATGATAATATTCTCATTAAATTCATATCATACATACAATTATCCTGATTAGAACAACATGACCTTTAAATCAAAATAACCACATTCAATTCACTTATTTTCTGTCTGCTGTATAAACATTAACCGAACCCTATGTAACGCCATCTTCAATGATAGACTAGGTGAGTTTAGGCAGCGTGACCAGAACACCATAGGCCCGATTCATGGAATTTTTTGCACGGTTCAAGTTGACTTTGCACTGCTGAAAAGTGACCTTGCACTGCCCACACAAACCCTGATTCATGGAACTGTGCAAAGTGTATTTTGGCTGAGCAAAGACAGTGAAAGTAGTAATTTCTGCAATAAAAAATGATTTTGCACTGCAAAAATACTTTTTGCACACTCCCACGAACCAAGGATTGTGTCAGGAGTGCAAAGTCACTTTTCAGCAGTGCAAAGTCGCTTTGAGCAATGCAAAAAATTGAATGATTCCAGCCCATATCTTTAATCCAGGTCATAGACCAGGTCTCCCAATAAACGAACACAGTCTGTACCCATTCCTCTACACTCTGTTAACACATGTCGGGGGGTTTCACACAGCAGGATTCAGACGCAGAAGTATCTCTTGGTTTCTGGTAGCTTCGTGGCTGGCCCCTAGTTGTTAGACCCGGGGGCGCTTCAAACGCACCAGTAATATGAACCGTTGCAGGTTTTTTGAAGGACACCCCTACCTACCGCTCCACCCCTACCTACTCATCCTTCCGCCACTCCCTGAAAGCCCATCTCCTTCACTCCCCCCTGACTTCCCTACCCCCCCTTCCTACCCTTGCCCGCCCTCCTTTGTCCCATCCTCTTCCCTTGCCCCTGACCTTAAATTGGTAACAAATACTATTTAAGGTCAATGAGAACACCAGACCATTCACCCTTCCCTTCCCCTCCCCCGCTACCTCAAATCCTACGCCGTAACTCCCATCACCTACCCCCTCCTCTACCCTCCACCCACCCTCTCCCCCCTTGTAAATAGTTCGACTTATTGTTCTAATGACCTGTTAATGTTTGTAAATATACGTCTCTCACTTTGTACCTGTTGTTATATTGTAGAGCGCTTTGGCTTAAAGCGCTATATAAATTCAATAAACATAAACAAACATAATTTCAAATAAAGTTGGGCTTGTTTATAGGTTTAACTTAAGTTGGACACAAACCCACATGATTTTAATGTAGCGAGATAACAATCACGTCCCCAAACCCATAGTTCCAATCTCTTCTCTAAAACTCATGTAATGCCATAATAGTTCTCTTCCCACTTAGAGGACCACTCAATTCCGGCCAAAAGAGCACTCATTTCCCCATATATGTGGCCTTCCTATCGGTCACCATCACATGACCCAGCGAGTGTTGGTGCTGCCGTATTCTGCATATCTAGCTTTTAAAAATAACAAAGTGGCCCTCATTACGACCCTGGCGGAAAGTGACTGACCGGACCGCCACAGCGTAAATAGCGTTTCCGCCATTGCACGAAGGAGCAAAGTGCGGCCCATTCCGACCCATCGGGCACGAGCACCACGGCATGGCGGAAGTGCAAAGTTCGCGATGGCGGAAATGAACCCAAAACGGCCCACACCGCCGCCGTACGGCGCCCTAGGTGCAATACCGCCACCCATCACAGCGGACACCGCAGTGTGCGCCTACCGGAAAGTACGGTGACCGGAAATATACGGAAACGGAAGTTAAAACATGGGCCCGGAACGGGAAACATCCCGCCGTACACCTATAAAACCACTAAAACCACACAACCACTAAAATCACTACCCTGAGACACACCCCAACCCGTCATCCACCCTAGCGAAACCAAGAAAAATGGGAAAAGTAGCGAAGAAAGCGTGCGACCGCAAGCGGCAGGTCCACTTCTCCCGTGAGGAACTCACCGTGCTAACAGAGACCCTCCAGGAGAATGCTGCCGTCGTCTTCTGCACGCAAATGACCAGGACGGCACTTGCAAACAAGAAGGCCATATGGGCTCTGGTGGCACAGCGGGTAAGTGCGGTGGGGACCACACACCGCACCCCACAGCAATGCCGTAAGCGATGGGACGACCTGCGGATACGCGTCCGCAGCATACTCTCTGCCAACCGCAACATTGCCACAGCCACCGGGGGAGGTCCTGAATCACCCATCAAGTTGACCCCCGGGGAAGAAATCTGTGCCTCCACCATCGGAATGGAGAGCATAGAGGGAGTCGGAGGGATGGAGAAAGGAGTGCAGACATCCGAAGATTCAGGTAGGTGGGCCAAATAAAACAATGCCAAATCCACAAAGTCCATCCATGGGAAGTACCATGCGTCCACATAGTGCAACAGAAACACATGTCCAGGAGAACGTCCACACACATCGGCCTGATAGCGCACGTTAAAACCCACAATAAATACATAAATAATTAAAAACCCCTAAAACACGCACTACACGTGCAGCAGGCACACCCTAACTGCAGGCTGCCAAACAACTGCACCCTCACTCCACACACAAATGAAAGCACCTCCAAGGCCCCGACCCAAATCACCCTCAGGTACCACCCCAATGCATGTGATACAATGCCATTCCAATTCCCACAGACCCATCAATAACCCTCGCCCTCCTTTACTCCACCACAGGGTCCGATGCAAACGACGAGCTTCAGGACACCCCTACCAGCACACCTGCAAAGAGGGCCAAGACCAACGGCCAAAGACCCTCCACCTCAGCTGCACGCATCAAGACACGGCAGCAGCACAAATCAGGTGGCAGCACAGAGGAGGGAACATCAACAGGCACCCCAGCAGCCAGCATGCCCACAACACCACCACCACAGGTCCCCCCAACGGATGCCACAGAAGGCACTGCCTCCGGTGGCAGCAGCACCATAGGTGACACCCCATTGATGGCAGCATGCTCCGACACAGAAGACGGGGATGTCGAAGTCAGATCCATCCATGACCTGTCCCAATCCCCCTGTCTGTCCCATCCCGTACAACATGAGGATACCACACAGGGGCACCCACAAGACGACGACTGGCCATCCCCCACAAGCCCTGTGGCAAGGCAACATGAGGACAACAGCCCCTCTGTGACACCCCCGCAAATGGCCATGGCCCAGCAGAGGCAACAGTCCCTCGACCAGTTAATCGTGCAACAGCAGCAACTGGCCACGCTCCTCAAGGACCATGCCGATGAATGTGGGGGCACTAAGGCAGACATAGAAACATCAACTGAGACACTTAGGGCAGAAATGGAGAGAGGTACAGAGACACTAAGGGCACAAATGGAGAGAAGCACCGAGAGCCTGAGGGGAGAACTGCATGCGACGTCCAAGGACGTATGTGCCGAACTTGCCGCAGTGCGCCGTGTGCTCACTGAGCTCTCGCAAACCCTTAGGGACATGCATGGACGTGAGCAGGCAGAGACATCATCCGTTGCAAGTTCCGTCCAGGGCAGCCCCCAACGTAGATCTGGGAGGAACCTGCGCTCCACAGGCAGGGGTGCCCCTGATACCCGCAGAGGGGGCTTGCAATAGCGACTGCCCACTGACAATGAGCATCTTTGGACACTGGTGTTCGGGGGGGAGGTAGGAGGGTGGAGGGGGTGTGTTGGGCTCACTTGGGTGGCGGGTCGATAGGGTGTACAACATGATATCACATATGCCATAAAAAGTGCACGATCAACCAATGAGATGTGTGGACATTGATCTTTGTGTACTAGGCCATCATAGGCGTACAGTCCATATTGTGCATGTCCCAGACACACACAGTGCCACGAGTCCCGTGTCCATGTATCAGCCACCAGGCGTGAGTGCTAGAAGCATACATCAATGAGATGCTGACGAATGTCACGGGCCTCCGGTGCCTCGCAGACTCCTTGAGGTGCTGCCACATCCCCACCCTCATCATGACCATCATCAGGTGCTTGCAGTTCTGCGTCAGGGGGCATGGGCAAATTTCTACGTACGCACATGTTGTGGAGCATGACACATGCCATCACCATCTTTGCAACCTTCTCATGGCGGTACAGGAGTGCCCCGCCAGACCTGCTGAGGCAGCGGAAACGACCCTTCAGTAGGCCGAATGCCTGTTCAATGACTACACGGGTACGTGAGTGGGCATGGTTGTAGTCCTCCTCATGCTGGTCCCGTGGGTTCCGGACTGGTGTGAGGAGCCATCTCTTCAGTGGATATCCAGCATCACCTGTATGTGGACGAGAAACGTATGATGTGGAATGCCATTGCTACGTACGCACACCCCCCCCCCTTCCTGCCAGGTCATTGCCGAATCACATACCCCACATTATCATGCATGTAATGAGACTCACCGAGTAGCCAGGATCTGTTCCCTGCGTGTCGCTCCATGTAGCGTGGTATTGTAGAGTTCCTCAAGACCATAGAATCATGGGTTGATCCAGGGAATCGGGCACAACAATGTGTAATGATCCTGTTGGAGTCACACACCATTTGTACATTCAGAGAATGAAATTGTTTTCGGTTGCGGTACTGGGCCTCCATGGCATGTGGGACGACCAATTCCACATGGGTGCAGTCGATGGCACCAATGCAACCCGGTATGCCGGCAAGTGCATGGAATCCCACTTTTGTGTTGGTAATTTCCTGCTCCGAGCGTGGTAGGGAGATGTAGTCGTCTGCGTGCTGCAGGAGGGCATCGAGCACTTGCAATAGTGTCCGTGAGAACAGTGGCTGAGAAATGCCATGCAACTGTCCGACTGTGTGCTGGTAGGTGCCTGTGGCCAGGAAGTGGAGTACAGACACCCCCTTCAGTAGGGGTGGGATGGCGGTTGGGCTATCTATCATGCTGACAAGGTCAGCCTGTGTCATGTCCACAATGGCGGCTATGGTGTCCCGGTCCAGACGGTAGAGGGTGTGGATCTGCTCATCAGTGAGGTTGAACGGATGTGCTCAGAGGCGTGGGATTGCGGGCTGCCTGCGTGGTGGTAGTGGCTGTGCTGGCGGCCCTTGCTGGCCCTGCCTTGGCCTCCTCCTCCTCCTGCGTCTCCTCCGTGCGGCCGGTTGTAGTTGGTGTTCGTCTTCTTCTTGGAGTTGGAGTACTTGCAGTGCTATCAGGTCCCCCAGGGCCAACATCGCGAGTCCTGCCGGTAGCATTTCGGTGTGGTTGTGGGAGGAGACTGGCTGTGCAATTTATGTGTTTTCAGGCTGAATGGCCTCCACCTGTGGTGATTCATTCCACCTGTGCAAACTGCTCTCCCCTTTGGCCGAGCACGTCCCGCGCACAACGCTGCAATTCGTGGAATGGCATCTTGCTATTGCAATCATGTATTTGTACCCGATGGCCGTGTAACATTGGTTGATATGTTCATTCTGCTGTGGTCCCATTGTTTCACATACTATCTGTGCAGTCGCGAACAGAGTTGTGAAGGGTCAGTGGAACGTAGTACTCGAGTAACGGTGGACCCTCATGCATCACTGCACCGAGGTTCAACGACGGGCGGGGCGTCCCATTCGTGGCACACACAGCCGCACTCGATGGATTAATTAGTGTTTTCAAACGGCCACAGATGCCTCTTCGACGTGATGTTGCAAATGAGGAATTCGAAGGGCGGCGCTTTCGGTTTTCAGCTAGCGGCGAGGAGATGCCCACAGGTCTGACTGCAAATATAACGTTCTATTGTTCAATGTCCTTGGGACAGGGGCCATGGCGAGAATGCAATGATTGATATGAATAGTATGGGATGCGCAATAGCGTAGTGGACGATAAGGCAGGACGTTCCCAAATACATGTTACTTCACTACACTGGAATTACGGGCTGGGGCACTGTGGATTTTGCAGGCTGCATAACGCACAGACTCAATGGATATTTCTAATGTTATGTGAGTAAATATTCAGGCGTTTTAATCCCGGGATGAGGGAATGATGAATGGATGCATGGGCAGGTGATTTGATACAGAGTTTGCCATGTACAGGGCTTCTTGGGATCTATCCGCCTCCCCTACGCTATGTGATGCAGGGCTGCCATAGTGGGGCCATCGTCTATCTGGCCTTGTTGAGCCCTCCCTGTCTCGACGCGCCCTCAGACACTTGTGTCCATGCACGTTACCAATCCCATCAGATGGATTCTGTTTTCACAGGCGCATGCACAGGTACACTCGTTTGTGATGGTGTTTACACCTCGATATAGATAGTTATGAGTCGCAAGTGGTTTTTGGGTGGTGATGGACCTTTGGAGTGGGCTAGCATGCATGTGGCTGTGGATTTAGTGTGATCATTGCAGTGAGTTGTTGGAATGTAGTACTGATGGCCATTCTGTTCTTTTTCTTTTCTTTTGGTTGACAGGTATCTCCTCCCCTTTTGCCACTGCCATCTGTATGCCACTCCTGCAGATGGGTTTTACTCCCGACACCTGCTGCTTCGTGTTAATCAGTGGAGCAGCATTACGATCTTATGGGACGATCGCCAATGGGCCACATGCCCTTACGCAGTACTGGTGGCTCGGAGCAACATTTCGGCCTTTCAGCTGGACTAGTGCCTCCCCATTGGGACGGCCCTGCGGTTCTGTGCGCTTCCATGTTGCCTTTTCGTACGTGAATGTGGCTCTGTGTACCATGAGGGAACAGGGCGTCACACAAGTAGTGGCTGGTCATTTCTTGCGGATGCAGCCCACAATGGTGAAATGTGTTTTGGAGTTCATGGCCTGATGGCTGTATGGGCTTGGTGATTTTGATGTGCATTAAATTTCTATTCTGATTTGGCCCGTGTAGCGTTCTTCTTTGCAAGTGATGTGGCATATGCCTATTTGGGGGGCGATGTATTGTGAGGAGATCTGCACTGGGTTCCAGCTTCGGAGTTTAGTTGCGTGGTACTGTACTGGGCGCGTTTGCCTACGAAGCCCGTGAGGTCAGGGATGGGGGCTGCCAATATGACAGTTTGAATGTTGTCATGCTCAGGGGCGGGGGATTGGGTTTTGTGTAACAGATGCCGGTCAGCCAGGTGGACTGGTGGAATGATGTGATTTTCTGAATATTGCTGGTCACAGGTGCCTGTGTTTGCGTGCGTTTCTTGGTGGGGGACTGTGGTCATGTCCATTGGGATGGCTTCTGTATTCGTGCCATCTGTGCCCTGCAGCTCCCATTGGCCCCTGTTGTGTTTCTTTTGTTCGTTGGCATGCATGGGTGACTTGTACATTTCACTGGTTGCATTGTGACTTCATTGCACCTACGGGGAGTTGTACTTTGTGGGCAGGGAGCGGTGTACGGGCACTCAGTGGGGCCGTTTACGGTTGATTCGCGATGCCGTACTTCTCACCATGGCGGAATGGTGCATTCCGCCATGCTTGATGGCGTTAGGTACATGTCCGCTAGGGTCGGAATTGGCGTACCGTTGCGCCATGGTGGTGTTTACGGTTTGGCATGGCGCGCGCGCGCGTGCTTGGTGCAGTTAGCGTTGGCGTTCACTACGGTGTCGCTAATGGCATCGTACTTTGCGGTGACGGGTCATAGTCGCACCGAGCGCTATTCGATGGCGGTATTGCATTTCCGCCATCGTTTTCCGAATTCCGCCAGGGTCGTAATGAGGGCCAGTGTGTCTTTTCAGTACGATAGCCTCTAGTGAAACTAACCCCAACTCTGGCACGCTCTGTGGATCAGGGTGTCTGTTGGCAGTGCAACGTCACTCTGCACCAGTGCAACATCACGTTGCACCACTCTGTGAATCATGGTGTCTGTTGGCAGTGCAACGTCACTCTACACAAGTGCAACATCACTTTGCACCGCTCTATGAATCAGGGTGTTTTGTGCAATGTCACTCTGCAACAGTGCAACATCACTTTGCACCGCTCTGTGAATCAGGGTGTTTGCTGGCAGTGCAACGTCACTCGGTACCATTGCAAAATCACGTTGCACCGCTCTGTGAATCAGGGTGTCTGTTGGCAGTGCAACGTCACTCTGCCCCAGTACAACATCACTCTGCATCAGTGCAAGATCACTTTGCACCGCTCTGTGAATCAGGGTGTTTGCTGGCAGTGCAACGTCACTCTGCACCAGTGCAACATCACTTTGCACCGCTCTGTGAATCAGGGTCTCTTTTGGCAGTGCAACGTCACTCTGCACCAGTGCAACGTCACTTTGCACCACTCTGTGAATCAGGGTGTCTGTTGGCAGTTCAGCGTCACTCTACACCAGTGCGATGTCACTTTACACCGAATCAGGGTGTCTGTTGGCAGTGCAACATCACTTTGCAACGCTCTGTAAATCAGGATATCTGTTGGCAGTGCAATGTCACTCTGCACAAGTGCAACGTCACTTTGCACCAGTGCAATATCACTTTGCACCGTTCTAAAAGTCCCATGAATCAGGCCCTATGTCGTGCCATTCTACTACTATTTTCATTGCTGTTACATAAGAAGGTCAACTTGGCCTAAACCATGAGGTGACCGATGAAAGGAATTTGAACATCTGCCCTGGGGTATCTCAGACAGGAGTGGAGGTATTTAGTCAGAGTTAATATCGAATACCTGGGAAATGCGCAGACAGCAGGCAGGCAAGGTGACCCAAGGAACAGGGCTGTGACACGTGAGTATGCGTCCCTTGTGACTTCATGCAGGTTGTTTGACACTAAGTGTGTGATAGTGGGGTAAAAAGGCCTTGACAGATTTATTGGAGCCCTGACGCCCCTCCTCCTCTCGCAGCCATAGTACCCATGGAAGCCAGAGCTACCTAGGAGGTGGTACCTGCTGGTGCCTGCTTGCATTTCTAGGAAAGTCATCCAGAGCAGGAGAGACTGAGGAGAACGTGAAGCCGACACACCCCCATTAGAGCTCAGTTTGGAAAAAAAGAGAGTAGTTGCAGGTGTATCATGTCACCTGCAAACAAAAATTCTAAGCCCGGTGCAAATAATTAAATTGACTCCGGAACCAACTGAGTTTTAACCGCATTTGGCTGCATTCCTGATCTACAGAACTTTTAAGACATTCAGGTAAACAAGTTTGAGCAGGCAGATCACTGCTGCAGTTCGTCACTAGTCACTGGGACTCTTTGAGAGAGGGAGGAGATTGATGTGGGGTAGTCACTGGGACTCTTTGAGAGAGGGAGGAGATTGGTGTGGGATATTCACTGGGACTCTTTGAGAGAGGGAGGAGATGGTGTGGGATGGTGTCTGGGACTCTTTGAGAGAGGGAAGAGATTGGTGAGGGATGGTGTCTGGGACTCTTTGGGAGAGGGAGAAGATTGGTGTGGGATAGTCACTGGGACTCTGAGAGAGGGAGGAGATGGGTGTGGGATAGTCTCTGGCACTCGTTGAGAGAGGGAGGAGATGGGTGTGGGATGGTGTCTGGGACTCTGAGAAAGGGAAGAGATGGGTGTGGGATGGTGTCTGGGACTCTTTGAGAGAGGGAGGAGATTGGTGAGGGATGGTGTCTGGGACTCTTTGGGAGAGGGAGAAGATTGGTGTGGGATAGTCACTGGGACTCTTTGAGAAAGAGAGGAGATTGGCGTGGGATACTCACTGGGACTCTTTGAGAGAGGGAGGAGATTGGTGTGGGATGGTGTCTGTTGCTGTTTGAGAGCGGGTCTGTTTTACTTTGTTTTCTAGTTAGGTCTTTTTGGGCTTGTAAACTAAACATCATTGCATTGTTGGAGGTGGTGATCAAAGGCAGTGGGCATGTGAGGCAGGTTGATTGGCTGTGTGATGCAATGCACCACCTGCCTGAGAAGCAGGACAGGGAAGGAATTTTGGCTGGACCAGCTTGTTTGAACAGGCACCCTCACACACAACAAAAGCAGTTGAATTGTTTTGGGGGAAATAGGAAAAAATGTGGGAGTGCTGGAAATTGTTGAAGGTTGTGGTTATCACAGGCGGTGCACCTTTGTGGTAGGTTGTCTGAGTGACACAAGACATCAACTGCTTGAAGCAGTTGATTCCGGATGGAACTTGATTTGACATGTGTGAACATTTACGCTACTTTCAGTATTTAAAATGACATCGGAGTCAATATCCTACAGCACTACCTTGAATTGAAAGAGGTACTGCGTCTGTGGAGTTTGAGGTAAAAGGCAACACCAAATAAAATATCCTCAGAGCCAGCGGCCAAATGTGGGAGGAGTAGAGGGAGGCGCTATGGAAATGTTACATGGTTTGCTGCAGAAAGCAATTTCTGGCGGATGCAATCATTTTGGGTAGTAGATTAGTACAACGTCAGTCATTAACCACATGTAAATCCACCACGGCTACAAGAAGTAGTGCATGCATGCAAACTCTGGTTTAGGTGGTTGCTACTTCTCCTTCCAATGTCATCTCTGTTTTAGCTGTTTCTGCCATTTCACTGCAGCCGGCCCGACTTCCCTAATATCAGAGTCTGGCACACCCGAGGGTGCATCTCATGACCCCTGCATGCAACAGATGACCACACATGTCCAGCTTCTGCAGGGGTCTGCTGAAGTGAGGAGTCTGCCACTGGATCTGTGGGTGGAGGGGTTTGAATCTGCAACTCTCCGCATTAGGCCAGCAGCTAGAGGGCCATGCCCATGTTAGAGGAGCAGAATGTTTCTCAGCCTGGCACACCCACTGCATATCCCATCCCTTTCACTCCTTTGTCCTCTGATTTTGATGATGCTGATCATGAGGGTGATGATGATCAGGGCTTTGCCTACACCCACTCGTCTCATTACAGTACACTGGGAGAGGTTTTCACTGCGACAGTCGCTGATATTGAGTGCAACACCATCAGTGGCCTATAGAGGGTGTTGGAGAACAAACACAGTCTTAAAGGGCACCTACTAACACCACAAACCCTTGCACGCCGTAAGGATGCAGAAATACAACCACAAAGGACTTGTCCTGTGTACACTCTCTTTATGACACCTCAGACATCGCAAGGTGGCAGTAGTATGCATCAATGAACAGATGATCACAGCAATCATTGCCACCTCCTGCACCCGTGCAGCTTGTCGAGCGCCATGTTCCTTTTTCTTCTGCCTCTGCTTTACAGCCAAAGTCACCTACTGTCAGTCCACAGTAGATATCTATGGTGTGGGATTTCTTTGTACAGGGACCACAGCAGTATCTTGCCACCTAGAGTCTCTGCCAAAAGGGTGTGCTCCATGGGAAGGAGGGGACATTGTGCACAACAGTGAAAGCATACTATACAGCATGCCTCAGGAGCCGGCGGACACTCAGCAGCATGCGGGCACGACCGCATGCAGTTTACCCAAAACTAGGCGTGTTAGTACTGCTTTTACGTAGTGTGTCTGCCAGCGCCTTCAGCAACACTAAAAACTAAGCAGCAGTAGGGAACAATGTCTATGCACCAGCCCAGCCTCAGCGAGTCATTTTAGCGCAGTCAGAAATATGGCTGTAACCATCCACGTGTACAGCTGTCCTCTAATAAATTGGCGATAATGCTGGCAGTAGACCTTCTGCCATAGGTCTTTGTTGAAAGCTGATCAGCATTTACCATTAGAGATCTGATGGCAAGAGCTGAAGCACACTGCCTAATTCCCAGCGGACCTTCCCTTCACCTAAGGTTGTATGATGCAGTGGTTCTTATGGTGAAAAAGAACTTAGGCAGGTCAGAGGGTTGGCGAGTCTACTGATTGCATGGCTGTAACTATGCATTGGGCCACATTCCCAAAGCAGCTGCATGCTGTTCACCAACAAGCCACTTTATGTTTGCAAGACTCTGATGGCAGAAGCCACCGAGGAGCAGACATCCGGGATAAAATGGTGCAGGTGGTGGCAGAGCGGCTATCTATCTGGCAACTAGCGTGGGGCTTTGTGAAGCTGACAATGGCCTCATGGTCATTGCTGCTCTAAGGCTGGGCCACAAAATGCATGTGCCATGCTTTTCACATGTTCTCTCACTTGTGGTGACATATTTTGTCAACAATTGCTCCCATGTCCATGATATGATAGGTTATTTATACCAGAGGTTTCTAAGCGCAGACCCTGGTATCGAACCTGTATTTCTCCACTTCGTCTTGCTTCCAAGGTGAGCGCATTGCCCCTGAGCTATCCTCCCGAGACAATGATATGTTTTCAGTAGAACACAAGATCTGCTCTAATTTCAGCCATCTATACCGCACAAACACCCACACCACCAGCTAAACATCTCTACACCGATCCATTGGAATTCAATATTGCTTCTGCTTGATGGCCTGTGTGAGCAAAACAATGCTGCAAGGGACGGCAGCTTCAGTCACAGTTAAGCACTGGGTGAGGTCTTCTCGGTTGAAGCTTCTGTGCAATGTCTGCAGTTTGTACCTGCTCTTTACGGAACCCATAAAGCCTTTGAGCCAAAGCTCAGTGTCACTGATTGAGGCACTGCCATTGATCTTCTTGCTCAAAATGACCCTGTCAAAAAGAGCAACAGAACATAAAAACAAGGGTGAGTCAGACATTTGTCAACTTATAGGAGAATTGCTGGCAATCTTTCAGAATGACCCACTTATAAAACACAGGAAAGAAAACAATGAGTATCTTTTGGCATCAATTGATGACCCCCATTTTAAGCTAAAGTGGCTACATTCCAGACTGTGGGCAGTAGGGGGAAGCATACAGAACACATAGTTGGAATATGCAAGACTAAACTTAAGATGTGCTTGCAAGATCACTTGCTTGCACAGCAGAGACTTGAAGGACACACAACAACAGCATCAAAAGAGCATCCCCAACAGCTTGTAAGAAGTCTGTATTCATCTGGTAATGCTGGCTAACAGGGCTAACAGGTACACAGATGGTGGATGTGATTTTGAGAAACATATGCCTGTGGGGCAACAATGATGACCAACTGCAGGATTGGTTCTCCAAGCAGTCTGTTGAAAAGTGAAAATCCCAATATGCCTTCAGTCCTGAAAGAGCCCCCAACCAGAAGAAGCAGCAACGACAACATGGCCGCCGATCCTATGAGCTTGTACCAATCCCTACTGCTCCCACCATGGATAACTACCACGAAAGGTACCCTGCCCGCAGACCATACAACCCTGCAGTAACACGAACCCTGCCTAGAGTGGACGAAGAGACACAAGACAGCGCTGGCAACAACTGCATGGACAGACTTGACTAAACCACCAAGAAGCCATGCCTCAAGTTGCTAGAGACAACACAATGATACAGCTGCGTTAGACACAAAGCACACGTGCAATCCGCACGTTCGGGACCCTCACACATCCAATCTACACGAAGAACACACAAATACAGCTCTATGAGTTAGAGGACAGTGACATATACATACTGTCAGCACGTTTATTGTTTTTTCACTAGGCTTGCTACAGCAACGCAGAAACGCAAGAAGCAAAGAAGAGCTCATGTAGACGCTTGCACATGCTTACAGGCAACTAACCCTATGGTATGACAGGAGCACTCGAGGGTCCTGATCAGCTGTGATATACAGTAACATATGGACACTATAGAAAACACATAATAGAGGCCAGACCAGGCCATGATCGTCTCAGAAATCTCAAGCCTCACACGATGCTGTGTAAGCAGAATTACCGCGCCTGAAGCAAGACACTGCCAAGGCCGAAATGTTGCAACCGACATTCCTCACGAAAAGCCAAGGTGACACCGGCTGCGGCAAAGAATATTCCCTGAAAGTCCAGACTAATTCAAAGCCATTGAGCTCTCAAACATGGTCCACCAACACGTGACCCAGCCGAGCTGATACTACGCCAAGACTTGGAGGCTGGGATGGAGCAGCCGTCCCACGTCCAAGACAGTGGTCACAACAAGTTGCTACTTTTCAGCTACTCAGTACGCTGGGAATGGAGCGCTCTGATGGCATTAGTTATCCATACACCATTGTAGACTACTGGCACATAGTTGTACCTTAATGACACACAGTGCACAGGTATTGGGAACAGGTGTCTCGCAGGTTGGGAACAGAGTTTGTCTCAGGCTTGGGGGTTCGCAACTTTCGGGGAATATCCAAGTACACCACCTGACACAGCTGCATCCACTAATATCGTCTCTATATAGGTTCCTATGCTGGAACTACCACTCAGTGGCCTATCCTGAGTGGCGATAGGTTTGAGGAGGGAACCTAATGAGTGACGCAGAATGTGACGTCACATGTCATGAAAAAGGGCCTGCGAGCCTGAGTGCGGCAAGATGTGCCTGGACTTCCCTCCGTGCAAAAACAAAAACCTGCATGTTTTGTTTTAATAAAACCGCAGTATAATTCTTGCTACTTGTGTGAACTCGAATTTCCTGTGTTAAGTAGGGATCGTTCATTCAGCAGGCTGGGACCGTGGATGTATATGTAGATGTGTGGTATTCCTATGAATTGGACGTTTTAGTTTGGTGCATAGATGACGTATTCCCATCAGAGTTAGCTGGAGCTATCTTAGATTGCGGAAGGTGCATTAACTGGTTAAGTCGCCCCAGAGAGAGATGTGTCACACGTCAGGTGACGCGGCGGGTGCAGTTTAATCACATGACAAGTAACGTGTATACTTCACTCCTGGGAGGTGGGATGATGGCTGTGGGATTTTAGGGTTATTGTGTGTTATTTGACATGGGGTTAAAGCAACGGGTCCTTGTTCTGTGCGTGCACAAAATGGTTTTCATGTATTCAACTTAGCTTGGTGACGTCACCCATAGGCCCGTGCATAGGACGGGGTGTTGTAAACGGTGAAGGGCTAGCAGTGTGACATTGGAATTAGTAGATAGATGAACCAGTGGCGGTGTGTGGACGGCACATGCTCATGATTGAGGTGGTGTGCCGGACAAAGGCAGCTCTGGTGAAGGCGGGCGGTACACAGAGTACGCTGCATAAGGTACTGAGCCGTGGAGGCTCGCAAACAGTCAAAAGAAACAAAACTGTATACAATACAAGAATCTTTTTTCCCCGTGACAGCGGAGCATCGAAAACCTCAATTAGAGGTCAGGTAAAAGGTAAACGCTGCCATGCACTCGCACAGAGTTGGAGGGGCGTTGTATAGTGGAGCTTCACTCCATAGTCACTCCCATCCGACACCTTTGTAACACTCTACCTCCCTACAAAGACAAGATAGTAAAATATAGTATACAATGGTCCAAAATTACGGAATGAAAGATAGCAAGACCATGGCCGCCGAACAACAACAAGGTTCAGGAAAGGAGGCCGGCAGCACCAGCCTCGATGAGGATGGGCTGCGGTGCACAAACGTTCACAGGAATAGGACCAGAAGAGTGGGTGGCAGCGCAGATACTTTTGAAATTAAAGGGGGCACGAAAGGAGAGGCAGAAGGGTCAACAATGGCAATAGAAGGTTTGGAATTGGGGCACAGATGTAGAGGAAGGACACAGCAGCTAGGAGAAGAAGAGCAACTCCAGAGAGAAGAGGTAGCAAGACTATAAGAAGAGGACAGGGAGCGAAGAAGGGAGTTGGCAAGAGAAACCGAACTGCAGGAGCAGGGGCGAAAGCAGCTTTGGATTGGCCCCTCAGCCTTTCGGCCCGTGGCCGGGCTGCAATCGTCCCTGGGGAGTGGGGGCTGGTTTCTGGGCATGCCTGGGCCGGTTTGGAAGAAAATAAAATATCATTTTTTTTCCCACATTTTTTTTTCTTTTCCAAAAATCCTTTCATCCCTCTTAGGTCGATTAAATGAGCCCCAACACAGTTTGGGTGACATTGGGCCTCATTACGACCCTTGAGGTAACCATGGCGCTATTAGCTATTAGCGCCATGGTTGCCTCCAAAACCTTACCGATTCCGCCATGGTGAATGGAGCAATTACCGCCCCATTCCAAGGTTGGCGGGGGCGTTAATTCCGCATTCACCAACGCCCTTCCCCATTCCCATTTTAGACTGCTAATCCCTTACCGCCCGGGTCGTAATGAGGCCCATTGTATGCATATTTTTTCTATTAAAAAAGAGCTTAAGCGTAAGTGCTATACAATAACATATCACTTGGCCTTGGACGTCTGCTTGGATTCACAGTAATTTGGTGTACTTAGGGGCAATGCTATTCGATGCCACTTTCTGTTTTGTCAAGGGGTGAAAGGTTGTGTTTCATCGCTTCCCGGGATGTCACTTTGGGGTGGGGTCAAATAACATCACTTCTGGTGATGTCATCAGAGGTCAATGGTCGTGAGGCGAGGGGTGGGCCACTTTTTTGACGCGAGGGGTGGTCTACTTTTTTTTGAGTTACCGGGCCTATTTCTTGTCCCAGTCCGACCTTGGGCGAAAGGCACGTCTGGCGGTAGCAGAAAGGGAGCGGAGGAGGTTAATGGAAAGTAAAATGAGGGTGGAAAATGTAGAAGAGGAGATGGAGAAGAGGAGGGAGGAATTAGAGAAAATGGGAGGAAGAGAAGGAGAGGGAGATGGCGTTATGGAAAAACAAAATATTGCTACAAGAAATGCGTAAGTATGAGGAGAAAAGGTCAAAGGTGCTGAGGTCGGCGAGGATGGCAAGAGAACGTGATGGAGAGGAGGAGGATGTGCTGGCAATTAGAAGGGTGGGTGACGCGATAAAAATAGAGTTAGACAAAAAAAAGGCGAGATGACGAACCACAGCGGGAAGGCGATAATACAAACTCATCTAGGAGAGACGCAATAGACAGCACAGATACACTCAAGGTAAGCACGACAAGTAGTGGTATCGCACCCAGGGCGATACGGGAGGAGGTGAACAAGTGTAAACTCACGGACATTGATCTTCACACAGTAACGATACGCTACCCAATCACACGCAAATTATAATATTCAAATGGCTTCTGGAGCGACATGGACGAGTCCGACAATGATGGCGACCACAGTGACGAGGGGGCGGGGGGCTGGGAAACTCTACCTGGCAGGAACAGGGGAAGGGATGTCGTGGGAGTGCAGATCGCAAGTAGGGAGAGAAGAGGGACGGGACACAGACAACATAATTCAGGACGCACCAGGAGGAGCTGCTTCCCAGACATCACACAACTACGGGCTCAGGGACCTCCCATGGCACAGAAGAGATGGGGCCACATGACACAAAATAGGGGACATTCGTGCCCAAGGGGAGCACTGACAGGGGCACGGGATGCAACACAGCAGACACACGCAGTGGGCATGGCAGATACAGGTGCGGAGGACAAGGACGAGAGGGGGCAAATACCGATAAGGCAGTATAGACGGATGTGAAGATGCAGATGAGATATAACCAAGAGGCACTAAATGTCTGAAGAATGGAATGCAGAAGAGGGGTTCTAGGTGAAGGAAAGAGGGGCACCTCTCTGATAAGCACATGCATTGCTGTAAACTACTTTTATTTGCTATCCTAAAGCCTACTTTCTGTAGGATGATGTGCTGTTCAAACAGCTCTTCAAACAGGACTGTTTGTACCCAACAAGACTTTGCCAGTGTTGTATTTATAACACTGCGACGTGTCTTTAATATGGGGATTTGGTCACTGAGATAAGTGCACAAGTGAACATGCATTTTAATGTGGTGAAAGATTGGCCAATAAAATGAGGAGACACAAACCAGAAATTAAAAGGGGACAGCAGGAAAAGGCAGTTCGGAATGCGGGAAAACCGGGAGTATGGGGGGTCATGGGCCACCCATAATGGTAATTTTGGAAAGAACAATGTTTGTGAAGATGAGGATGTTAATCCTCATCTGAGTAAATGTGTAGGTCACCTGACACACATATACTCCCGAAACCGGCTGCCAACGGGGAAGCTCTACAGGAAGGTCCATTGTCCGGCTCTGCTGCATGATTCGGCCACAAGAGTTGGAGACCTTCAGCCACCAACGCAGATCTCATTTCAAGATCCAGCAGTGTCAAACCAGTGACTAGTCCGCATTGAGTCACAAGAACGGCAACACTCTCACACGCAATGAATTGCCACATCACAAAGGCGACTATTTCTCAGGCAGTTGCCCTGTGCTGCACACTGCCTCTGCAGCTTGATGCCGTGTTAAGGAACATTTTCCATTTTCTCCCCCACATAAATGGTCCATATTTGTATTATTAATCATTTTGACCCCCGTTATTGTCAGGACATTATTAGCCACTTAGGCATTAATGGCCTCTATAATTTCAGCTGTTGCTAACCTGCAATACAACATCTGTATCGCACCAAAACATTGAAGCCAATTTATTTGAATCCCAAAACAACACGTTTTATTTAACGCATTTTCCAAAATGTAGATGGGGGATTGGGTAAGGGGATTAATTACGGTGCTGGGGGTTTAATCAAAGGCCAAAACAAACAGACCGGAAAGGCCTGCTGGAAAAAATGACCTGCCAGCCTTCAAGAACCTTCACATTGAAAATGGGCCTTTGGAGGCAGACTATGTGGGTGTCTTTCTGCAGTTGAAATCCGGAGAAAGCTGAAAAATGTCATCAGAGTGCAGATTGGAAAAGCACATCACATTACAGGCTGAGAGATAAATGCAGCATTTTCACTGAAATGGTCGCCCATCAAAAGGTGTTGCACTATGACAACGCAGACCCACTTTTCAGCATAAAAACAAACAGCAGATAATCAAAAATATATTTTATTATTGACTGAAATAAACAGCCCTGTACTTTCAGCTGTCATATTTAAAAAACAATGTTGTGTTGAAAGAACGAAGACATCCACCAATGCAAAAGCACATTGAACCATGATCAGTAAAATAAAGAGGTATTTCAAAGAATAAAGGCTGATGTAAGAAAATGCAATATGTGAGTTCATTTCAGCCAAGGGAAATCTATGGGTCCCTGGGCAGAATTTGCAAATGGCTTCCCCCACTGCAAGCCTGTTGGCCTCTGGACCTGGAAAGGGAATTCGTTGGAAGCTCTTGCATCCCAGCTATTTACAACTGCAATAAAGTGACTAGCAGCTCTGGGTAGGTGTTGAAAATGAACTTCCCCCACTGCCAGACCTGTTGTCTCTGAAGGCTCATGTCTTTGCAGGGCAAATAGCCTAGCCCGTGCCTGACTGGATGTTAGGGAGAATTCTCCAGAATGGCTAATTTCCCTTACCTTCTGGGACCCTCAGCAGCTTTTCTGGATTTCTAGGGTTTACATTTTTTACCTGGTTAGCCTCAAACTCTAACCCGCTGGACCAGTTTTATTTTTATTTGGTTGCGGTTGGGTTTATTCGACATTTCTTTTTGTAAAGGTCTTTCTCATGTTTTACTCTGTGCGTCAAACCAGGTTTGGTTCCTTTGTTCGCCGTCCTTTGGCGGGTTTCTGCACAGAAGCCCTCCTTAGGCGCCTGAATGTCTGAGGGGGACAGGATGTGAGCGAGGGGTTTGAGACTCCCTAGACAGGGTCTCCTTGGAGACCCATTTTGCACTCTGTGTGAATGGTTGTAGTGACTGTCCCACCAGGACAGCCACCCTGCTGAGTGATTGACAGTGTAACGCTCACCTTGTATCCACGGAGACGCCTCTGGTCTGGTCTGGGATACCTCTGGGCACTCTGCACCTCCCCGGACTTCGTTCAGCCAGAAATCAGTTCTAGAAGATAGGAAGGGGGTTTAGAGACTTCTCCTTGCTTCCCACGGCCCACCTCCCAGTTCTCCCATGTGTTCTCCCCTTGGAACTCTGCTCACCTTGATTATTGTAATGCCGCACTCTCCGTCCTGCCAACTGGGCAGGGGCGCGTCGCTGTTGGCTTGATCGCCGAGTTACTTCACTGGCGTAGCCTGGAGTCCAAACCGGCTGCGACTCCACCTTTCAGGTAAGTCATTAGTGATTTTGAGTAGAGTCTATATTGAAGATTGTCCAAATAACCTTCTCCTCTTGTTTTGCAGATGTTGGCGAAGATGGCTGAGGCCGACAGGTGAGTTCGAGAAGGTGAGTATGCGCTAGATGCAGCGCTGAAAACGTCCTTGCAACTGACTAATCTGTACTTGTTTCTTCGCAGGTCGCGATGAATTACTGAAGCTACGACGAACTGGAGTTGAACGCCCAGGAAGATGTTCGGACAGGCGGAGGCCTTCCAGAAGAGATGGTAAGTAGCTCCCAGCGTATGCCTCTTCATCTTGGAATGTAGCTGAGGACCGATGGAAGAGTCCTCGAAGGCTCCAGCAGGATGGAAAAGCTGGAGCTGAGCAGGTAAGTTTGATGATGTTCTTCTCAGGTAGTTCGCCCGAGCAGGCCAGGATTCTGAACAGGACCCGGTGACCGTCACGCTGCAAAGCAGAATAATGCGAAGCGTGTGCCTCGGGTCGGGCATGGTTTATATACCCAGCAGGTATCCCAGGAGCCTTCGGGGTGGACCCGCCCTGAAGCAAGACTGCTTGTTGCAGTTCCTTGATCATCCTTGTGGGGGCAGCCATGTTCGCCCATTGTCCAATGGTAACCATGCTTGGCGAATGAGCCTTGTGCCAACGGTGCCAGGATTGCGTCCAAGGCACTCGTAACGGGCTAAAGTGGGGCTTCCTGGCCTTAGGATTGTACTGAGGTGGAGGCCATGGAGCCCAAGACCCATAGTCTGGGTTCAAGGTCGTGACAGCACTCCCCCCTAGACCCCTCTCACGGGAACCCTCCTGCCCGGACATGGCTTGTCTGGGTGCACTCGATGGAAACGTTGAAGCAGGCGCAGAGCGTGGATATACTCACTAGGTTCCCACGTTCTGTCCAGTGGGCCGAAACCTTTCCAATCCACTAAATAGTAGAGTTTAGTCTGTATGTATTTGGAATCCAAGATGTTCTTTACTTCATACTCTGGTTCTCCATGAATGATTACAGACCCAGGTGGGGTAGTGAGCCGAGTTCCTAATTTTACAGGCTTTAGAAGAGATACGTGGAAAACCGGGTGAATTTTCATGTGGGCAGGCAAAGACAACCTCACAGCAGCGGAGTTGATGACGGCTTCCACAGGGTATGGTCCTAGAAACCATGGGTGAAATGTCTGCTTCCCCTTAATGGGTATTTGTTTAGAAGCCAGCCAGACCTGATCCCCTACTTGGTAGTCTGGAGCCTTGGCGCGATGTTGATCTGCAAATGCAAAAGAACAATGTTTGTGAAGATGAGGATGTTAATCCTCATCTGAGTAAATGTGTAGGTCACCTGACACACATATACTCACGAAACCGGCTGCCAACGGGGAAGCTCTACAGGAAGGTCCATTGTCCAGCTCTGCTGCATGATTCGGCCACAAGAGTTGGAGACCTTCAGCCACCAACGCAGATCTCATTTGAAGATCCAGCAGTGTCAAACCAGTGACTAGTCCGCATTGAGTCACAAGAGCGGCAACAGTCTCACACGCAATGAATTGCCACATCACAAAGGCGACTATTTCTCAGGCAGTTGCCCTGTGCTGCACACTGCCTCTGCAGCTTGATGCCGCGTTAAGGAACATTTTCCATTTTCTCCCCCACATAAATGGTCCATATTTGTATTATTAATCATTTTGACCCCCCGTTATTGTCAGGACATGATTAGCCACTTAGGCATTAATGGCCTCTATAATTTGAGCTGTTGCTAACCTTCAATACAACATCTATATCGCACCAAAACATTGAAGCCAATTTATTTGAATCCCAAAACAACACGTTTTATTTAACGCATTTTCCAAAATGTAGATGGGGGATTGGGTAAGGGGATTAATTACGGTGCTGGGGGTTTAATCAAAGGCCAAAACAAACAGACCGGAAAGGCCTGCTGGAAAAAATGACCTGCCAGCGTTCAAGAATCTTCACATTGAAAATGGGCCTTTGAAGGCAGACTATGTGGGTGTCTTTCTGCAGTTGAAATCCAGAGAAAGCTGAAAAATGTCATCAGAGTGCAGATTGGAATAGAACATCACATTACAGGCTGATAGATAAATGCAGCATTTTCACTGAAATGGTCGCCCATCAAAAGGCGGTGCACTATGACAACGCAGACCCACTTTTCAGCATAAAAACAAACAGCAGATAATCAAAAATATATTTTATTATTGACTAAAATAAACAGCCCTGTACTTTCAGCTGTCATATTTAAAAAACAATGTTGTGTTGAAAGAACGAAGACATCCACCAATGCAAAAGCACATTGAACCATGATCAGTAAAATAAAGAGGTATTTCAAAGAATAAAGGCTGATGTAAGAAAATGCAATATGTGAGTTCATTTCAGCCAAGGGAAATCTATGGGTCCCTGGGCAGAATTTGCAAATGGCTTCCCCCACTGCAAGCCTGTTGGCCTCTGGACCTGGAAAGGGAATTCGTTTGAAGCTCTTGCATACCAGCTATTTACAACTGCAATAAAGTGACTAGCAGCTCTGGGTAGGTGTTGAAAATGAACTTCCCCCACTGCCAGACCTGTTGTCTCTGAAGGCTCATGTCTTTGCAGGGCAAATAGCCTAGCCCGTGCCTGACTGGATGTTAGGGAGAATTCTCCAGAATGGCTAATTTCCCTTACCTTCTGAGACCCTCAGCAGCTTTTCTGGATTTCTAGGGTTTACATTTTTTACCTGGTTAGCCTCAAACTCTAACCCGCTGGACCAGTTTTATTTTTATTTGGTTGCGGTTGGGTTTATTCGACATTTCTTTTTGTAAAGGTCTTTCTCATGTTTTACTCTGTGCGTCAAACCAGGTTTGGTTCCTTTGTTCGCTGTCCTTTGGTGGGTTTCTGCACAGAAGCCCTCCTTAGGCACCTGAATGTCTGAGGGGGACAGGATGTGAGGGAGGGGTATGAGACTCCCTAGACAGGGTCTCCTTGGAGACCCATTTTGCACTCTGTGTGATTGGTTGTGGTGACTGTCCCGCCAGGACAGCCACCCTGCTGAGTGATTGACAGTGTAACGCTCACCTTGTATCCACGGAGATGCCTCTGGTCTGGTCTGGGATACCTCTGGGCACTCTGCACCTCCCCGGACTTCGTTCAGCCAGAAATCAGTTCTAGAAGATAGGAAGGGGGTTTAGAGACTTCTCCTTGCTTCCCACGGCCCACCTCCCGGTTCTCCCATGTGTTCTCCACTTGGAACTCTGCTCACCTTGATTATTGTAATGCCGCACTCTCCGTCCTGCCAACTGGGCAGGGGCGCGTCGCTGTTGGCTTAATCGCCGAGTTACTTCACTGGCGTAGTCTGGAGTCCAAACCGGCTGCGACTCCACCTTTCAGGTAAGTCATTAGTGATTTTGAGTAGAGTCTATATTGAAGATTGTCCAAATAACCTTCTCCTCTTGTTTTGCAGATGTTGGCGAAGATGGCTGAGGCCGACAGGTGAGTTTGAGAAGGTGAGTATGCGCTAGACGCAGCGCTGAAAACGTCTTGCAACTGACTAATCTGTACTTGTTTCTTCGCAGGTCGGGATGAATTACTGAAGCTACGACGAACTGGAGTTGAACGCCCAGGAAGATGTTCGGACAGGCGGAGGCCTTCCAGAAGAGATGGTAAGTAGCTCCCAGCGTATGCCTCTTCATCTTGGAATGTAGCTGAGGACCGATGGAAGAGTCCTCGAAGGCTCCAGCAGGATGGAAGAGCTGGAGCTGAGCAGGTAAGTTTGATGATGTTCTTCTCAGGTAGTTCGCCCGAGCAGGCCAGGATTCTGAACAGGACCCGGTGACCGTCACGCTGCAAAGCAGAATAACGCGAAGCGTGTGCCTCGGGTCGGGCATGGTTTATATACCCAGCAGGTATCCAAGGAGCCTTCGGGGTGGACTCGCCCTGAAGCAAGACTGCTTGTTGCAGTTCCTTGATCATCCTTGTGGGGGCAGCCATGTTCGCCCATTGTCCAATGGTAACCATGCTTGGCGAATGAGCCTTGTGCCAACGGTGCCAGGATTGCGTCCAAGGCACTCGTAACGGGCTAAAGTGGGGCTTCCTGGCCTTAGAATTGTACTGAGGTGGAGACCATGGAGCCCAAGACCGATAGTCTGGGTTCAAGGTTGTGACAGACAGCTAGGCTGGTGTGAATAGGGGAAAACTGCTTAAAAGGCAGGCCACTGGGACTGGAAGGCAGAGTCTCCACTGGATCGAGAGAACCGAAGAGAAGCTGAAGGAAGACAACTACTGCAACTACTGGACATCTCGGTAGGTCCGAATCGCCCGAAACTTCAACGACAGAGAAGATCTGCAAGGAATCTTCTTCCCTTGAGCTTGGTGGGACCAACCAGCTCGCCAAACACCAAACACCAAATGCCGGCCTCCCTCTCCTGGTCGAATTTGCTGTGCATCACTGCAGTGAACCGGATAGCCAGGAGGAGCAGAACCTGTTTGGGTTTAAGGAGCGCACCTTTTATTTTACTTTTTTTGCTCCGCTGCTGGCTTCTTCCCTGGGCAGTGCAGGACCCTCCAGACGTCCTCCTTCTTGTCACCACGACAGTCGCTTCAGGAACGGTGAGCCTGTCTTTGTCTTTCCTCCCTTTTGAATTGCTGGATTGCCATTTTGCTCACACTTCATTTTGAGCTTAACCTGTCCAGAATTGATTGAGTGTTGTGTAGTATATTAAGATTGGGATTTTCTGCTGCTTTATCATAGTGAACTGTTTTACAACTGATGGTGTAAATAAATGTATATTCTTTCACTCAGAAACCTTGACTCAGTGTTGGTTTGAACCATAGTGGTTGCTGTCCTTTGTGTAAACTCTGTCCCCACTTCTTGAACTGGCCTTTTAATAGAAGGGTTCTGCATTTAATTGGGGCGAGGGAGAAGTGCTTTCAAAGGTGAGACCACATGTATCCAACACTAAACCAAACTGCTAACGTTTTTAAGCCTGCAGGAAAATCGAAATTGCACAGCGGTGCATATTTAAATAGATTTTGTTCATTGACCAGTGTTGACTATTCCTTGAAATCTGTATAAAGTGATGTATTGTAATTTGTGTTTTCCAAGTAAAGTGTGATTTATTTATGTAAAAAGAAGAAGAGAAGGTGTCATGTGTAGTTTTAGTGCAATCTTCATTATCTATAATTCAAATAAATATCAATATATTCCCTGTACACCGGCCTGGTTCTTGGCTCATTGGTGGCACAGCCGGAAGGGTCCAAGGGTCATGATATGCATCTGAAATATGGCTGAACAAAGAATCCATTAAAAAGTTTGTTGTGTGACACCTTGATTGGGGAGGGCACTCCCCATGTTGAGGGTGGCCTTTATAGTGGGGGTGATGTAGGGATAGCTGTAGGGGGTCACCCCCTGCATTACATTGCAGCAAAATGCATTTAAAAGATAATGTTTTTTGATGGTATGGGATTTGGAGAAAGGAAATGTGATGTTATAACGTTATAATGTGCGAATGCTCACATGAGCATCACTTTGCAACAAAAATGTGCATCTCAATAAATGCTCCAGAAAAGAGTGCATCTACCCAAAAAAGCACAAGCAAAGAATTTGGGACAATGAGTTCATTATCTTTTTGCTGTCGTATGTGCATAATAAGTTTGCATATTTCTAACTTCAGCTTTGTGGAGAGTTTGCTTTGTAAAATGGGTCGCTTATCATGGGCCCTGGGAGTAAGTGTATACCATTTAAGTGTCTCAGGCGGTAGTTGTGCCAAGAGTGATGTCTATGATTGTGTTGATGTAGAGCAGGATTATGCATTTAATTCCTATAATTGTGTCAAAACTAGCAGAGTGATTGCTGGACACCCACACGGAAAGTGTTCTACATGTTAATGTCCCCTCTCTCCTGTCCAAGTGTTCTATGGCTGCAGGGGTATGAACACCACATTGGTGCAATCAATGGCAACTCACAGTACCCAGCTACGTCGTAGAATGCCCTCACTATTCCTGCATTGGTACATGCATAATGGGGTATGCCAATGGATCATGTTGAAGGCCTTATGTAGGGCCTGTGACTAGGAGGATTATGATATTATCACTATGACGCTGCTGGTGATCTGGAAGGAGCCTCTGCCAAAGGAATACAGGGATTGCGGTGGTGGTGGGATGGCATGGATGTGCATTGTGGGTGTGGTAAGGGCCCACTCTCTCTAACGCACCATCTCCAGTGTGATAAGTGTGCCCTTTTCATCAGCCAGTTGAAATACGGTGATCCTCCTCCCATATATCATTTCCCTCCTCACCAGTCGGTGCAGCGGCGGCTGGGAATATGTACCTGGATCTCTGCGCTGATCTTTTCATACCGTGTTGTTGGTTGGGATGGGGTGCACTGTGTGCTTCTTTGATTGGAAAAATCAGTTGCACTCTTTTTCTGGGCCACTTGCTCCACACTGAGAAAGGAGCAAATGTTGAACAGCATTTTTTGGAGCAAATCCAGTGATCAGGATTTCTGAACCTGAATTTTGGTGCATATTTGCTCACTTTCTGTGGTCACTCTGCCTTTGCATGCTTAATTTGGTGCATTTGCACGATTCCACCAACTTTGCACATCTTTTGCTCACATATTTTGCTCTTTTTCTAAAGTGGCGCATCTCTGAGGGGGAATGAGATGTGCACTTCTGTGAATACGGCGCATCTATTTGTGGAGCATCTCAGGTTTACCCACTTTTTTATTTTTTGAAAATCTGTCCCATTATCTTTTACATGATTGAAAGCGGGCATCTTAAAGTGGCGTGGCCGTTTAGTATGTAGGCAGGGTTTCAAGTCCGGTTTTTACTTTTACCAAAGATGGTAACGCTAAAAGTATCACAATGCTCCTTATATGAACACCAAAGACGTTATTCTATTTCCTATACTTTTGCGTGCAGAGAAAAGCACCTTGCTGTGTTTTATCATCTCACCAGGATAGTTTCAGTTAGAGTCGACTAATACAAATGATCAAAACTTGGATTTTGTTCCATTTGCGCACACCAATTTGAGTGGTTTTGTGGCCGCAGAGGATGGGACGTCTGAAGATGACTACTCCCTCCCCCCACACCATTCCTGCCATGGAGCAGGTCCCCCTACACCTGTTGACACCAAATGGCTTGAATTTGTATTTATTTATTTATTAATGTGATATAGTTTATGAATAAACTTTACACATAAAAAATATAAATTTACATACTTCAATAAAACACAATTTAAATATCTACTTCCAATTACAGAGATGAAAAACTAATATTTACAATAAGTGGATAAAATAAGTAAGTAAAGCAAAATAAAAATACACTTTCATAAACATTACATAACATATCTCCAAACTAAAAAATCAATATAAATGAAATTGTACATATAAATGTGTACAATACACTCGATGATAGTGAGGGAAACCAATCTTCATTCTCAAATTTTCTGTTACCAAAAGCAACAAACTTCGAACAAAAACTCCATAGGCTGTACGTGCTCACACCTTCCGAGCTACAATGGATTAGTTCAAATAGAGATTCCCAATAGGCTCTCGATTACTAACCATACATTGTACATTGCAATGAAAAACGTAATATTCGATGTATTAATGCTATGCCGCCAGAAATCAAATTCTGCTATGTACTCACTATTATGGATATATCTGCCATATTGGGTCTGATATGTTGTTAGTAATTTTCGAGACCATAGGTCATCATCGGGGCTAAGATCTGTTGGTACAACAAGCGCGCAACCCAGATGGTAAAACTGCCATGTGTAATGGTGAAGCGATACACCAATGCGGTTATTTGGGCAGCCCTAATCATTCTAGTCTGCTTACATTGAATATAGTCAATATAGTTTTTATTTCAATTCCTGAATATCTATAGTTTGGTGCATACAGAATCTCCAATCACTAAGTCGTCCGAGTATGCAAGGACTGGGCAGTGTTTGTCACCAATTTTTGGAGGGCAGTTGTGTACCTTTTCAATCGCAGCAGGTAAATCATATGTAAACAGATTATAGAGTAGGGGCCGTAACGCAGCCCTGCTTGACTTCTCTATTTTGCTCAATTTAGGTGGTCATGTTCCCTTGAAGATCTGGTTTAAGGGCAACTGTGTTGTTATGATGGAGGAGCCTAAGGTAGTATAGCAGGCCTTGTGGGCAACCAAGTGACTCTAATTTTGACCATAAGATATCGCTGCAGACCAGGTCAAAGGCCGCTTTAAGGTCTACGTACAGCACCTACAAGGGAGGATTACCCATGTTCCTGGCCGTCGTAAGCAAGGTATCTAAAATGATCAAATTATGTGCCGTAGAGTAGCCCCTCCTGAAACCACTTTGAAAGCAGTTAAATATATTTTCCTGGTCCGCCCATTCTTGTAGTTTGTCTAAGATTAAACCTGCAAAGAGTTTACCAGTGCAATCGAGCATTGATAACAATCTATAATTGCTCGGGTCGCTCTCGTCACCCTTCTTATGCACTGGTATAAGTTTGGCTGTTTGCCATGAGAGAGGTATTCTGCCTTCAAATAATATTTTATCATAAAGGATCTCGAGTAGTACGGCCCAGAATCTAGGGTTACATTTAAGTGTGATGTTAGCCAGGCTGGTAGGGCCAGGTGCCCTAGATGGTTTTAACTTATTTATCTTATCAAAAAGCATATTGACCCTTTCTCTAAAGGGAGGCCTGGTGGGAGTAGTGTTGTCAGCCACCTCTCCTGCAGCATTAATATGCATATTACGATCCCTCGAAACCTTTCCCACTTTTGGGCTCCAATAGAATTAAGGACTGAATTTGTCCTGTTGCCTCTCACATCACCCAGAAGTGCCCAGATGTTACATGAGTTCTTGGTGCACAGTAACCGTAAAGTCTCTTGCCATTGGTTTAATTTCTTTCGATGTTTATTTTGTCTTAACCAGGACCGGAACTTCCCCTTTACTATTTTACAAACAGAAGGATAACATTTAATTGATGAAAATGTTTTCCTTGCCCTTCTTATGTCTGCTCTGAGTCACCTTTTAGCATCTCTAACTTCACTATCATACGGGTTTCTCATGGTAAGACCTGTTGTCACCCCTCCAATTCCAGCTGTAGCATGAGAAATTACAAGAGTAGAAATCCAATGCTCAATACTATCAATAGACATAGCCTGGAAACAACTGGTATCCCTATGATGGTCTACTGACGCATGATTTACCCTTAATTCCCCCATAGATTGTACTGTATGGTTTACATCATCAGCACTTATAGTTAACCCCAGTGAGGCATGATCGCTCCAAATATTTTTGGACACCTTCATATCCTTCACCCGGCTGGCTATATTGGCAGTAACAAAAATGTAGTCCAAAGTGATTTTAGGACCACCACTTTCCCCAAGTATGATGACCGGGACAATCACTAGATGTTCTGCCATTAATCATTTCCATGTCCCACAGTACAAAGAAGCTCAACCACTACTGTCCTTCGGGATCCACTTTCTTTTGAGACATTATAGTCTTAGATCTGAAGTAGGGATAACTGGTTATCCCCGCATCCCCAGACATATGAAAATTGGAATCCCCCACTACCAGTACTGATTTGCTTTCCTGCTTAAATATCCAATTGATCATAATATCATGAAGAGTCTCTTGAATGTGTTCAGTTTGGATATCCACAGGTGGATTATAGAGGCTTATCAATAGCATGTTCTCAGCCTTACTCTCGATGTACATCACCAGTTCAATCGCAATCACAAAGTCATCTGATTTAGTATCTATACGATGTGACTAAACATTATGTTGAATACCAACTATTAACACCCCGTTCACCTTTTTTTGCGAGGAATTGGTACACTGTATAAATTCAACACTAAAGGGGAAGTCAGCCATACCTCTTGCAAACATATACAAGTATAATTACTTATATAAGGCAGCAATCCCTTCAGGGCGATTAAGTGGCTGTAACCCCTTCTGTTCCATGAAGGGATCGAGCTACCTCAATCCTTTTTCAATACCACCAGAAGAGATTCCACAAGCCACTTTAGAATGTTCTGTACATCTGCCATCTGTACCACATTACTTGCGGGAAGCTGGGTTGCATTGATCTTACTCTTAGGTTCCAACAACACTTTCCTTGGCTTTTACAGATTTTCTTTTCCAGCATCTGCATCGATTTCAACGTCAACCTCAAGTAGATTGTCTTTATATGTATGCAGCAGAAGGGCGGTAGCTAGAAATTTACAGTGGATTGCCGATACATTTGTGTTTGGAACATTTAATGGTTCAATGTATTCGAAGTCATCCGACGTAAGGACTCTAAGTTGTGGAATAGAGTGCAATCTGATCAAGAATTCCATTTGTGTAAACCAATCATGATCGTTATTTTGGTAGAGGTTCTTGATTATACAGATACGGTTGCTGCTTATCACTGGCTTCGGCCCAGCATTCTTATGTACTGAATTCTGGCTTGACCCAAGATGAGGGATTTGCCTTACATTGTTCGGTGTGGATGAAATGTTTTCTACTGACTGTTCAGTTTGTTTTCTCAGGGATGAGCCAGCTAGTGAGGCGCCCTTCTCTTTCAGAGTTTCTCTTTTTCGCCCGCGCTGCTTTTTTCCAATTTTTTTTCATGTTTTTAATCTGAGGAGTGGACTCTGAGAGTGGTCTTTTCTTTGTTGTTGCCCTTCTAGCTAATTTCTGCTGTTTCCAGGAGAAATATACCTCAGAATTATTAGTCACATCTGGATCTACATCCAGAGGCGGAGTAGGTTCTTTGATCATCCGTATGGCTGCAGATAGATTGTTCTCGGTTTTCTCAATAGAATATTTGTCTACAGTGGTCAAAGTTGGCAAGTTAATTGTGTTTTCTAGAATACGACTACACATTTTTAATAAGATTTTTAACGCAAACTGCAGGGAGGCCATTGCGGATTGAATCTCAACCAAAGTATTGGTGCCGGAAAAAAGAATCCATGTTCGACTCCGGTTCTGGAGTTTCTGAGTGTATAACTAAGTTAGGTGACATTGATAGCCTCTCCGGAGTTGTTGTGGTTTGTAAAAGTTCTTTCACTGTCTCTCCTTTTTCTTTGTCTGTAATAGAGCTGATTAAGGCAGGAGTCATAGACCTTTGAACTGAGAGGCATAGCTCCAATAAGGAGTTGTTATCAATCACCCACTCAGAAGAATTCTCTTGCACATTACTAACACTCTGATTCACTACCTCCCTCTCAGATGTATTTGGAATCAACTCTGCAGGTGGATTAGGCGGAAAGAAGGTGGTGATCGTACCTTTACTGGTAGATATTTGCTGTTTAGATTTATTTTTGGCACCCCCTTTAGCCGTTCTATCTGCCGGTGCCTTAGAATTATTCTTACACAAATTGTAGTTATTCTGTGGTAATCTTCTTTGGGGGGGCATTTTGCTCTTTCGCTGGTTTCCGACACTCAGCTTATCAGTTCCCCAAAAGGTAGCAGAGCTGGTTTTGATGAATATTAAGTCAATCTTCCAAATTATAATACACCACTAGTAGTTTAGTCAGGATCACAGGAAAGATATTCCAGCAGTCTCCTGATCTAACCCAAAAGACTGCTGAGATGGCTAGTAGAGGGTGGAAGTGTCCAAAACCGCCACTCAAGGCACTTTAGAGACACCAATAAGAGTCTACCTCAACCTTAGACTCAATTTATGCCTCTGTTAATTTACACCACGTCTCCCCAGGTCACCTGTCAGCTTTAGCCTATCTAGAGGCTAGTATATAAAAAACTGCATAGAAACAGGCACAAGCGAGGAGGGGACTGTGGGCTGCGGATGAGGAGCGCAGAGTAAATCACCCCAGTGTGAGTGGATTTATGGACTCAATATGACTCATTGAGGAGACAGGCCTGCAAACAGACCACCAAGAAGATTCTAAAATGACCTTCAGATTAGCTATGTTATTTTAATTCTTCACCTCGAAGCCTCAGAGCCTCACGGAATGCTTCAATAATTCACACTAGTCACCACCGTGTTTAGCCGCTCCCGTGCCACTCCCCGCCCCTCAAGGGAGTGGGATCTCAGAGCTCTGCCAATACCCGGTTTGCCGACTCCCCGATTCACGATGGCTCGCGCTGGTATCGAACTGCGCAGAGTCAGAACCCCACTCATTCACTCCTTCTCAACACTCTGCACACTGCTGCACATACCATGTCCTAGTCCAGTCCAGAGCACCGGGGGTGGCCAGCAGAGGCGATGCTGGGGGGGGCCAAGGGGGCTATAGCCCCTGGTCTTCCGGCTGTAGCCCCGGATAGAATCTCAGGAGCTACAGCCAAAAGGCTGGCTAGCCCCCAGTCCTGACAGCTCTGACATCAGCATAGCCCCGGGTCTTTTCCAGATCTAGCAACACCTCTGGTGGCCAGGCATGGGAAACACAGGCTGATGTAGCGCGGGAAGCACGGGAAGAATGGGAGACACTGCTCAGTCTGCTCCGTCCACCACAGCCAACGCTCCGCCAATTCTCAATACACAACCAAAGGATGGCTAGAGGAAAGGACCTACAGATCAGCCTAGGGACCGTAAAGCCGCACCAGCTCTGAAAACAGCCGTACAACGGCCTCACACCTCACTGCTGGCCACTTCCGACAGTTCTCTACTCAGTCAATGGCTTGAAATCCACGCTGAAAAATAGAGTAGACTGATCCATGCAGGATTCCATAGGGGACGGGACGCACAGGCATACTGACCTGGAATTAAGCGGGCTGGGGCTAGCCGTGGCAGAGCCCTGGACGTCTCTGAAAAATGTTTCTAAGATGGGGCACTGCTGGGGCTCTGTAAAGTCTCCTGGTAGCCCCAGCCGATGAAGCCGCTAGAACAAGTTTTTTTTTTCTAAAGACTGAAGTTCTCATGCGCGAGACCTTCAGGCTTCAGAAAATAAGTACCTTTCTTCCATAATTGTGGCGCTGATTCCTACCAGGTATCCCTTTAAGTGAGATATGTGCGTGGGCCGGCGCCACCATTTGGAAGAAAAGATGAGGCCGCTAGAAGCAATACATGAGAGCTTCAGGCTTTAGGAAAAAAGGCCTTGTCTTCTAGCACCCTCTCCTTTACTACCCCAATGGTGGCACCGGCCACTGCCAGGCATCCTTTTAACTAAGAGATGGAGCGATCAACCAAGGATGATCGCTGCATCTCTTAGTTAAAGGGATGTTTGTCAGGGTTCAGCGCCACCATTAAGGAAGAAAAGGTGTGGCGCTGACCCCTGCCTGGGATCCTTTAGCTAAGAGATGCAAGGATCATCACCCTCGCACACCAGATGGGAGGGTGATGATCGCTGCAAAGGGATGCCAGGAGCGGGTCGGTGCCACTTACCTAACCCGCCTTCCCCCTTACATAGCCCCCCTTGATTTCACATGCCACTTGTGGTGATACTGATCAAACCGTGAGACTTCCAACATTTTTATTATTTTAGAGAAATGCTTTTGTCAAAAACTTGTTTATTTGCATTTTCTAATTTCACGATTATTTAAAAAAACGAAAATATACTTTTCTCCAATGCAAGTCAATAGTCTTCCTGCCAACTCTCCCTCCTGGCCGTTCTCAATGGGTAGGTGTCCCCACGTGTCCGGTGAAATCTAAAGGCCCCCCGTGCTCTGCTGCTGGGCGCCGTCTCCACACTCTCGGAACACTGGCCCCTGCAACCTGTGGGCAATGCCCGTGCTCTTTACGCGTCACCGTCTCTGCGCAAGGCCCCGCCCGTGAAACGCGCATTCCACGGCGGACCGACGCTATAAATACGCAGATGTGTGCCTCGCATTCCCGCCTTTATCTCCCCGCACACCTGCCCTGTGAGTGTCCCATGAAAAACCCCTCGATGAGCGCTAGGAAGCGTGTCACCAGCCAAATCCCTTCCCAGGCCCCAAGGATCAGCAGCCGCCTTTATCTCTGGGTGGGCTGCAGGCCGGGCTTCACAGGGCTGATAAGGCGCCCCATTACTGAAGGCCTGTAGAGAGAGGCAGGTACCGGCAGCAAGCACTCTTGCACCTAAGGCAGGCAAGCCGGCCAACTGGGGTTATAGTGATCAAAGTCTGAACACAACTTGTCGGCCAAAGTGGCATTGCACTGTGTTTACACTCACATGAAGGAGATTAGAGCAGGGTCATTATGCTCCATTTGTGGACAGTTTGCAGCCTTTAGAGCATAGGTAGGGCGACCAGATAAAAAAAGGGGGCAGGCCATAGACATAGTAGTAGGACTAAAGTAAATACAAATAAAACGGTTGTCCTACTTCTATGTCGCTGGCCTGTTGAAGGGTTGGGGGGGGGGGGCGGGAGTAGAACGGCAGGCAGGGGAAGGGGGAAGAAATGGGGGCGTGAAAAGCATTTCACACCCCATTCGCGCAGGAAGATTCGCGCCAGGACCCAATGTTGGGATTTTTCAATAGCCACCCACCCTTGCAAACTCAGGACAGGGTTTATCAAATTAAAAAACTCCTGGGACCCCGGGATGGAGGGCGATTTCCCGGGACAGTCCCGGGAAAACCAGGATGTCTGGTCACCCTAGCATAGGGCCTGGCAGCAAAGTTTCATCAGTGCGGGCCCTTCTAGAATTGGTGTCGCCCCAGCACCCACAATAGAAGTGCTGCAAGACACACACAACATGCATACTTCCTCGAGCTCTTCAAGGCAATAGCCAGTGTTTGCTTGCAGCCACAGCAGCATAGTCCCATACATTTCTTTTTTTTTTTTTTTATTGTAACATTTAGTTTTATTACAAAACTTTAATTGCATGTAAAATGCAGTCAATTCTTTAGGTCCTTAGCTTAATTCATTACGTTAAAGATAGATCGTTGTCTAAGATCTTTTCCAGGTAATCAATTACTGCACAAATTAATGGAGGCCTATTTCCAGATAGTAGATTAAACCACCAGTCCTAAATGTATATCCCGGGAGAAAAAAAATCTGCCTAGGAAGGACGATCAGTGTGATTAGATGTTTTAACGATTCTGTTGATTTTGTACAGAATCTGCACAGATCATCCGTTGAGTCTTTATGGTGTTTCATCCACATCGTTTCTTTTGTATTGTAAGCATTCAAACGAATTCCTAAAAACTTGTTTCGATGATACCTTGAGGGGAATCTTTCCAGATATTCTGGTAATTAGTCCCATTTATGGTGGGAGACACAGCTCGCCCAGCCTGAGGCACACATGGAAGACTGCTGTGCCACTCTCCTTGCAGGCACAGGGCGGTGCTGTCCTGCCAGGCCATAGAGGACCTTTGGGGGCCTGGACTTTCACAGCCCCGGTCATGTGCAGAGCAGTTTGACTCCAGGCTTCTGCACCTTTTAAAGCAGTCCAACAGACTAAAGCAAGTGAAGGGTGCACGTGGCGTTTGCCAGATCCTGGAAGACATGTTTTGCTGCCTCACGGATCAGGGAAATCGTGCTCAACGTCAGCACTTTGTTTAGGGTACTCTTGCACCCCCATCTGATGGTAAATGGGCCCCCCTCTTCACACACCTGGCCCACCCAGATGAACATTCCTGGAGCTTGGGGCTGGGCGCTCCCTGGGGCATCATACTAGGGGCTATAGGAGCATGTCATGGTGGCAATACATAGGACAATGGGGCATGAATTTGGGCAGTTCTTGTGGCAATGTGAGTGACGTGGGGTAATTCAGGGCATAGTAGGATGAGACAGGGGAGTTCTGGGGAAAGATGGAAAGGGAATTGGGGGCAAATCAACAAGCAGTAAAAGGTGAAATGCGCTGCGACTGGGGCCGGGCCCCTTCAGAGTTATACAGGGGCCGGACCACCCCACCTGCCAGTCCTTCAGCATCCCTTGCTAGCATGGCCCTTGGGCTCCCTTCCCTGGACTAGCCCTAACCCTAGTCCACCCTGTCCTCCGCACTTGGCCTCTTTCCCCCTCCCTTTTGCTCTTTGCACTTGCCTTCTTTCCCTCCCAGCACTTGCCCTCCCCACCTCCCTTGGTCAACTCTCTCCTGCTCTTCCCCCTATTCCCCCCCGCCCTGCACTTATATATCAGTAGGCCTCACTTAAGGCACACCCCTCCACCTCTTCCCACCATCTCACACCTGCTTGAAGTTTGGATGGTACCACACCTAAAGCTTGGTCTCTGACATGAGGGCTACCTGCATTTTGCTAGTTCAAACCCAGCAGCAGGGTCCACTTAACCTTTCATAAATTCAGTGTTGTTCAAATGAGGGTGATAATACCTGTTATTACATTGCCTAGAAGCTGAAAGCATCTAGCATGAAGCGCTATGACCTAAGTCTTATTATATTCCATAAAGCAAACTATTACCAGCACAGACCTGAACTCTTTCCCTGCCCAAAATAAACCATTTGTTGGTGCCTATCTTGCGCATCTCTTAAAAGAAATCGAGCGCTAATCTTCTGTAGGTCTTGGCTAAGCTTCACCCTGTTTTATTCTGCCTGGCTATTTCTGTCAGCGCACTTGAGTGGTCGCAGTGCAATCAGATTTTGGGGGTAGAGCCTCGGCAGTACGTGGATGTAGTGACTTCTGTGTATGTCCCCCTTTCCAAATATCCATGCTCCTGACTATTTCTTAAGAGTTAATGCTTGCAGGTATCAATGGGCCCTTTTAAGGTCATGGATCTGGCATGACTGTTTCAGCTTATTCTGAGAAGCTATATGGAGTGGTTGGTCATGCTGTGAAAACATAAAAAATTGCTATGAGGCTGGGAAGCCCAAAGGAAACACACCAACACAGGTTACAAAGAACATACAAGTGCTTTATTTAAAAGCTACAACAGTTACCAAAGTCAATTGGCAAACGGATAGCTATTCAGCTCTCAGAGTAACGTAACAAACTTCAACGAAGGTTCGATGCATTAGTAGAGAGACCGTACATTGGAATATTTGGGTCTTTTATATGTTTTGTCCAGCCTTTGGCCAACCCTCTCACGGGTTAACCATTCTTGGGATCAGGCCTAGAGTTCCTTGCCAGGTCAATCCTATAATTTATGCGTTTTGATCAGTTTCGCTGATACAGTTGTTCATTTACACATAGGTCAGCAATAAGACAAGGTCTCAGTTCGTGACCCTGACAAGTGGCCTGCAGGCATATTAATTATTCGTGTGTGCGGAGGTCACAACGGCCAGAATCTCGCTCAGAATATCATTCAGCCTCCATTTTGATGTTCAGGGTGACTTCCACATTTACAAGAGGACCTAAAATGGCGGCTAAATCCAAGATGGCGACTTACATGACTTTTCGTTAAGGTCAAGACCTTGCCGCGGAGTCTATTCACATGATATTTTAGACAACTTGGCGTAGGCCAATACACATTCAATTACTGCGATAGGAGGCATAATATTCTTTCAATTCCAACAGACCCTCCTTTTGGCCTATGCCAAGTGCTAATATCATTTCTAATACTTTTGCAAATAACTCCATGCATTGTCATCCATACATCCCAAATCATTGTCTGTAATATCTATAGCCATTAGGTCGTTAATCAGAACCTCTTGTAACACAAACTCTTTAGATGCTGTATCCGGAGCATATATTCTATGCCCTATTGTGCTCACTGCTTGGGCACAACATCCCCCTAGCATTCCACATATACTCGGAAGACATTGAAAACAGCAAAAAAGGAATAGCAGGATCCCCAAAATAACCAGAATGACAGAAAGCACCTTTCAGCCCCAAGATCGTAAATAATCCCAAAACCAGGTGCTAAGATTCCAATCTCCTACAGGGATATGTACTTCAGAACTAAGGAGATGTAAGTTCTGTATTGCTTTAAAAATTGTCGGCGAAGAATCTGGTACGAAAACACAGCAAGCGGACCCCACCAATTTGCATACTCCACCTCGTTCTGCCAGAATGACATCTAATGCCATCCGATTTTGGAGTGCTACCAATCTTATTGCTTTTTGTTCTATTGTCATATTGTAGAGTATGTCCGTGGTCCGGTTGATCGTTCTCTCCAGTACCCTTGCTAATCCCCTAATGTTCTCAGAGTTTGTTATCTGTCCCCAAAAGGGCACAACTGATTTTGCTATATCTCCCAATACTTGCCCAGGGGTATCTCCGTTCTTGTCCAGCCGCGGGCGAGCCTTAGAAACCTCCAATGTACTAGCTACAAATACCCCAGGTAACAGGATTCCTAAATAACAGGTTCCCTGCCAATCCTTGGGCAACCAGGGAAATGCTAAACTACCACCAACAAAATAAACAGGCCCCCCTACATACAGAGGCCTGTTTTCTCCAGTCAAATTTACAATGTTCACACAACCTTCAAAATCTCCCATTGGCCGAGTGCCATTTCTTTGTACACAAAAGGGGACTGAATCAGGGCTATGATTTATAGAGTAGGAAGGAGGCACGCGTCTTTATTGCCTATCAGAGCCATTTTAAAGGAAATTAGAGTTTGAAAGGGAAGAGATAGTTTATCAGACGGCCTAATAGAAGCGACGTTAGGTTTACTCCTATTCGCAAAAAGCGAGCATCCCAGGGGAGTCAATTCACGTTTCTCAAAATCATTCAAATTAGTACCATCAAAGTTCCCTGAGATGCTATCATTCCAATGGCCAAAGAATAGTGCTCTAAGAGAGGCATAGCAAGCAGTCGTTAAAGGTAAAGGGTGAATATACCATCCTAGCCCCTTGTTCCCATGTTGCGGTAAATGAGTGCAAATCCAACAATTACTCTTATTAAAAATGGCATGCGTTGCATTCATTACTATCATTAAGGTGTTATTATGATACTTTTTTCTATGTTGGGAGTCTCTATGGGACAGAGTGTGAAGGTGTACAGAGGGAGTCAAAGCAGTTGGTACAATTTCGATTGGTAGTAGAAGTTTTAGAGGATACATTTCTTCAAAATACCAAAGTCCTACAGCAGTAATTGCAAAAATACCAATTATCATTATCAAAACACAGCAATACGTTTTCGGGGCCCAGGCACATTGTTCATTGTCCAAGTTGGTCACCCCCCTATTCACAAGTCCAGTGCGGGGAGCAGCAGTGGAGGTGGCAGACATTGTAGTTCCTCAATCGACGACCCCAATGTTCGTTGCTGGCGACGCTACAGTCACGCGATTTCTTAGTCCTTCCCAACGCTAGCCAGCAGAATCCCTTTTGTTGAACAGAAACTTTCTTATACAAAAGAAAAACTTTCAACCACTTCTCTTTTCCAAATGCACGGAAAGACCTGTGCCGTAGTTCTATTTTCTTTGTCGAAGGTTGTACCTGGCGGTACCCAAGACTGTTTGATCCGAAAATAAGGTGTCGTCACGTCCTGAGGGAAGCGACGTATCAGAGGCGACGGAAGTCGCAGAACTTGAAACAGTGTTTTCCGGAAGTGATTTTTCAAAAGAATGCGGAGACGAAATGGATTGTTCCCCAAACTCCACGGGCTCAGAGAAATTCTCCGACGCACTCGCAGCGCTGTTTGCTACTCCAAGATCAGAGACTGTAGCATCAGCGAGGGGTTCTGCTTCTTCTGTAACGTGTGGCGTCGGGTGAGGAAGTTTCTTGACATGCGTCGCGTGGATCCAGTGTTTCTTCCCAGCCACCCTCATTGCTGTCCAGGTGACCAACAGCACCTGGTAGGGTCCCTTCCAACGAGGAGCGAGACAGGAAGACCTTTCGTAGGCCTTCACTAGGACCCGACTTCCAGGCTGTATATCGTGTCCTGGGCCCATGAAACGTACAGGTAAAGCTGAATAAACCTGGTGATAAATGAAATACATGTTTTTAGTTAACTGGTTACAGTAATCTACAAGCAATACATTTTCCACCTCTCTCAGGGGTTTAGGCTTTGGGAGACCCCAAATGTTAGCAGGCCTCCCCATTACTACCTCAAATGGAGAAAGCCCAGTCTTAGTTTGAGGTGTGGTACGCATAGCTAATAATACAATAGGTAAGGCATCTGGCCATTTCAGCTTGGTATCGGCACATGTTTTTGCAAGCTTATTCTTTAAGATACCATTATGTCTTTCCACCAACCCAGCACTTTGAGGATGTCTGGCTGCGTGAAATCGTTTCTCAATGTGTAACACTGTGCATATCTGCAAAATTACTGCTGCAACAAAATGAGGACCATTGTCCGACCAAATTACCCTTGGGAGCCCAAATCGAGGAAAGAATTCTTTTACCATAGTCTTTGCAGTGGTCATGGCAGTAGCATCTTTAACGGGGAAAGCCTCGACCCATTTACTAAAAGCACAAATAATTACAAGAACATATTTTAGATTGTTACACCGTTCCATCTCAATAAAATCAAAGTGAATGACCTCGAAGGGAACAGAAGGGGGCCCAAAGCTTCCCCTTCGAGTTACTGTCCCCTTTGCCACATTGTGCTGCAAGCAGATCATACAGTTCCGGACATGACGTCTTGCAGTCTCCGGAATCTTGTTATTCACCCAGACTTGTTCTAACATTTTCGTGATCTGCTGAGCACACACATGTGTAGGACCGTGTGCCATCGTAACCATTGCCAGCACATATGAATCAGGGAGCAACCATTTTCCTTCAGGTGTATCCACCCAACACCCATCATCATCTAGTTTCCCCATTCCTTCAGCCCACCTTTTAGATTCTTCTATTGTGGCATCAGTTTGAATATCTCGAACAGACCCAATACCTTCATCCATTACATAAGCATCTTTCATTTCCCTTAGAGCATACATGTCCGTGCTAAGGTCTGTGGCTGTTTGCCTGGCTATCAGGTCCGCAAAAGCGTTCCCTTTTCCCACATCATCTATGACCTTACGATGTGCTGCACATTTCATGATCGCTAACTGCCTAGGGAGCGAGAGTGCCAAGAGCAATTGCACTATCAAGGGGCCATGCTGAATCTTTGTCCCATGTGAGGTCAGGAACCCTCTTTCTGACCAGAGCCTCCCAAAGTTGTGAGCCACCCCAAAGGCGTACTGGCTATCAGTATATATATTTACTATACGCCCTTCGGAGAGTTCACAAGCTCGGGTCAATCCTATAATCTCTGCGGCCTGCGCGGAGTTATACGAAATTCTCTTAGTTTCAACAACTTTACTCAACGTAGTAACTGCGTAAGCAGCTGTAGATGTACCATCTGAAAGTTTGAAGCAGGAGCCATCACAAAACAGCTCCCCTTCTGCATTGTCCAAAGGAGTATCTATAAGATCTATCCTGCCCTTCGTTTCTTGTTCAGTGGTATACAGGCAGTCATGTAATTCTTCGTCACCGCAAACAGTGTTTTGCGTGAAAGGTAAGAGTTCAGCCGGATTAGGAACACAACACCTCTTAATTTGAATGTGAGGGGCAAACAGAATTCATTCATACCTTGTTAGCCGTGCAGAGGTGAGGTGTTGCGTTTGGGTTTTGTTCAATAGGATATCTACAGAGTGAGGTACCATCAAAATCAAATCATGGCCTAGGACCATTCCCTCACTCTGTTTTACAGACGCGGCAGCAGCAGCGACAGCTTGCAAACATCTTGGCAAAGCGCATGCGACAGGATCAAGGGCAGAGGAGTAGTAGCCGCACGGCCGATTCTTCCGTCCGTGTTCCTGTGTTAACACAGCCAAAGCACATCCATCACATTCATGCACAAACAACACAAAGGCCTTGTCATAATTTGGAGTACCCAGAACCGGTGCAGAGCATAACGCGGTTTTGAGAAGCTCAAATGATCGTTGATGTTCCGATTTCCATGGCAGTGGCAGAGAAATGCCCTTCTTCGTCAAAGCCAACATCGGTTTTATCACTAGTGAAAAGTACGGGATCCACAACCTACAGTAAGAAGCCATACCTATTAAGGCTCTGACTTCCTTCTGTGTATTTGGAACAGACATGCCAGAAATGTGTTTTATTCCTTCAGGTGTCAATCTTCTCCCCTCCTTTGACAGGAGGTAGCCTAAATAGGCGACCTCCTGACAACAATATTGACATTTTTTGAGCGAAGCTTTATGACCATTTTTAGCTAGATGAACAAGCAACAGTACAATGCCTTCTTTACAAGCACTTTCAGAGTCTGCAGCCAAAAGCAAATCATCGACATATTGAAGCAGTGTACAAGTAGGTGGCAATTCAAGGGTGTCGAGCTGCTCTTTCAAAGCTCTACTATAAATACTTGGACTTTCAGTATACCCTTGAGGTGCCCTAGTAAATTTAAATGAAAATCCCCCCAAGGTGAACGCAAACAAATATCTACTTTCCTTATGTATCGGAATGCTAAAAAAAGCATTTTTTAAATCCACAACGCTGAAGTGCGTAGCCGTAGCAGGGATCATTGTCAATATCGTCGTTACATCAGGCACGATTGGAAATTGTGGGGCGACAACTCTGTTAATAGCACGAAGATCAATTATGAACCGGTATGGGATTGCATTGTCGCCTTTCTTATATACAGCCAAGATCGGATTGTTACACAAACTACCTGTAATCTCCTCGATCACCCCACGATGCACAAAATCGGAGACAATGCATTTCAAAGCACGCTCGCCTCAACTGATAGAAACCGGACAGACAATTGGTATACCAGAAAACCCTACGGAAACATTCGTTTGCCCTGACAGTGGAATGTTTGGAACCCGAGAATGATCAATGGAGCACTTCTGTGCTCCAGTGTCTATCAAAAACTGGTGTTTCCTATTCCCTACTGATAATTCAATGTAGGGGACTCTCTGATTAACGGGAATAGGTGAAGGTTCCAAACCCTGCTTCGGGCAGTCCTAATGAAATAGAGTATCGTCGGAAGGAAGCTCTTCAGAAAGGTAGGCAGCAGAAGGGTGATCAAATATGTTCCTCGAGTCCACACCCGAGGTCTGATTTTCCCGTGAAAAAGGTTGCTGAGGATCTTGCAAAAACTGACCTCTATCAGGGCCCCCTGCTCCAAGGCGGCCCCTAGGTCGTCTTCCCATACTCCCAAACGCACTGTTTGATCTTTGTCGAAGGACGGGACACTGTGCTCGCCAATGACCTTCCTGGCGGCAATAAGCACATTGATTAATATTCACAGAACCCAAAGGAGCATTTTCTTTTGGGAGATACTGACCTCTGGTCTGTGTCGTGCCTCCTCTGGGGTTTCTAACAATTTGCTGTAATAATACTTTGGTTTTCAAATCTCCTTTCGTCTTTTCAATTTTTTCCTTCTCATTATTAACCCGGTTCTCATAATACTGAGCCATGTGCAAAACTTCAGATTGAGATTTTGCCTGCCAAGCGCTCTCAGAGGACATAATCTGTGACTGGATGTCGGGCAACAATCCACGTACAAATTTGTCCACAAACAACCTTTTCCCAGACTCTGTACCCAAGTCCTGCCCACTGAAGTCAGAAAATACCTGCTCAAATCTGTTAAAGAATTCGGTGGCGCCTTCAGTTTTCCCTTGAACACAGGCCGTAAGCTTGTCCCAAATAATTCTTTTCTCTGGAATTATAGTTTTTAATTTTGCGACAATTCTATCAGGCAAAGTAAGTATTACCTGAGGTGGTTTCTCACCTGCTGGTCTTTCCCCATCAACCCTAATCATATTAGCCCACGTATCTCCCAGCCCTGGCACATCGTCTATTGTCCGAACCTGCTTCCATACATCTACGGGTAGGAGTACAGGGAATAGCAAGTCAATATCACTTAAGGTGAACACAGAGGACTGCAAGACGGACTCTATCTCTTTGTTAAACCCTGTCGGGTTTTTCCTGATATCGGGAACTGATTGTCTAATAGTGTTCACTTCTTGTCGTGAAAACGGGACGTGATCGAATTGCGATACATAATGTGCAGGGGTATCCACAGCGGGTGCACCTGTCCCAGCATTAGTGGGAATCTCAACCTTTGGGACGAAGGTCGGAGGAACCTCTCTCATAGGCAACTGAGATGTAGGTACCTCCGGCTGCTTACTAAGTAACAGTGCCAGGTCGAGCGCTAAGGCAGCCGAAGAAGTGTCGGGGGAAAAAGCTCTTTTACAAATCCCCAACAACTCTATGGGGCAACTAACCTTCTTTCTTACACATTCTTCTTGCAGACACTGTAACATTACCTGAATTACCTTTCTTTGCATTTCTACTGTATACTGACTATAAGTATCATATACTTCATCTGGCGGATTCGATGAATCCGAGATCCATCGAATCGCATCGTTGGTACAAATTCGTACTTCCTCAGGTTCCGATCTCCGACACGGAAGGAACCATTTCTGTACATACATACTATCGTCTTCATCATCCTCATCTCGTGACTTTTCAAAGTCCTTCCTATACTCAAACAATCTTTCAACATGACCATATACTTTCTGCTCTGTGTCTCTCGAAAGTGCCAAAGCATTTAGATCTCTTAACCCTTGTGGAAGATCTGAATTTTGTAATCTACCCCACATCACACATAAATGAGTCCCCAAACCTTTGATAAAAACATTTTTCTCGGGAAAACTGTTCAAATTAGATAATGTGGAAAAAACATCAACTTGATCACCTTTCTCCATACAGTGCTTAGCCCATGCAAACAATTCCTGTTTCTTATCTACAGAAACAGTATTACGAGTGACAATCTTTGACCCTGCACCTTGATCAACTTCAGTCAATACAGGACCACTCGGGAGCGGAGGTGCAGGTAAATTTAATAAGGGTGCGACTATCGGCGCAGGAGGAAGGGGCGGTGCGATAGGTGGAGGAACAACAACTAGAGGAATAGGAACAATAGGTTGTGCAGGGGGAACAGGAATAACAGCAGGAACAACAGCAGGAATGGGCAGAGCGCCCAAAAAGGGATCATACGGAGGTGGCGCAGAGGCACCAGGCCTGCGCTCGTTTAACAATTTTTCAATAAATTCTTCAGAAACATGAAAATCTTTAGAAGGGTACATTTTCTGGATTCCGAGTGAAAAAGCCCTATCCATATTTTTAACTGATTCTGAATGTTTTTCTTTATCATATAACAACGCTTTTTCGGCATTTGTTTTATGACGGCATGCATGTTTATCCCTACTTTTAAGCTGCTGTAATGCTTCATTTTTCCAATTCTGCAAAACATCAAAGGCTGCAGGTCTAGCCTTCTTTTTTAGCAAGACCGATTCTAGGTATTCAATACGGGGGATCTCAAAACTGCCATTGATTGGCCACTGAAATTCGGAGGCATGTCTGGTCTGTCTGTGCCAAATATCATTAAATACTATACTACCAATGCCATACTTACAGTACATAGGACATGCCGGCGACCCCTCCTGTGGTGCCGGACGGCTAAATTCCAAAGATTGTCGATCGCTGCGGAACAGAGCCCTAAAGCAGCTAGACAATTTCCCAGGCATTTCACAAAAAATTGGTGTTACCTGGTCAATAATTGTGTCTGCAGATACAATACGCCAAATTCAAATTGTCAGGGTTAAATTAAGAGCCGGGTCACGACTGCACCTGACCAAACCTAAGGAGGACCTTACGGTTTACCAAAGAACTTACCTAACAAATTTTACCTTGTGTTTGGTGGTTTCGACAAATCTGCCCGCCTCAAAAAATGGACCCTCGTCAAGATGCCGTGTCAGACCACACGACTATCGTCCAAGGATCGGATCGTGCAGCGCTGCCGAGGTATCGCATCTCGTTCGGTCGGGACCGCAGTATCACACCGTCCGATCCCGGTTCGATAGTCTGCGTCAACCTTCAATGATCCGGCATCAATCTTGAGGGTCCCTATTCGGGCGCCAACTGTGAAAACATAAAAAATTGCTATGAGGCTGGGAAGCCCAAAGGAAACACACCAACACAGGTTACAAAGAACATACAAGTGCTTTATTTAAAAGCTACAACAGTTACCAAAGTCATTTGACAAACGGATAGCTATTCGGCTCTCAGAGTAACGTAACGAACTTCAACGAAGGTTCGATGCATTAGTAGAGAGACCGTACATTGGAATATTTGGGTCTTTTATATGTTTTGTCCAGCCTTTGGCCAACCCTCTCACGGGTTAACCATTCTTGGGATCAGCCTAGAGTTCCTTGCCAGGTCAATCCTATAATTTATGCATTTTGATCAGTTTCGCTGATACAGTTGTTCATTTACACATAGGTCAGCAATAGGACAAGGTCTCAGTTCGCGACCCCGACAAGTGGCCTGCAGGCATATTAATTATTCGTGTGTGCGGAGGTCACAACGGCCAGAATCTCGCTCAGAATATCATTCAGCCTCCATTTTGATGTTCAGGGTGACTTCCACATTTACAAAAGGACCTAAAATGGCGGCTAAATCCAAGATGGCGGCTTACATTACTTTTCGTTAAGGTCAAGACCTTGCCGCGGAGTCTATTCACATGATATTTTAGACAACTTGGCGTAGGCCAATACACATTCAATTACTGCGATAGGAGGGATAATATTCTTTCAATTCCAACAATGCAAGGCGTGCAAGAGAAAACCTGTGAAATGGAAGCCAGGATATCGAGGGTGCTCTGAAGACTGAGGAGAAAGTGCTGCGTAAGTGTAGATGAGAGTTGTGGGGTGCTGGCCATGGGGGAATGGGAAGCGAAGGGACTTGGGTGCAGTAGAGTGTGGGACTGCAAAGTGAAAATTGGTAGAAAGGCTGCAGAGGACAGAACAAGAGAGGAGCAAGGGAGGGGAGAGATGGGAACAAGAACGGAGTGCAGATGAAAGATAGGGATGGTTTGCAGCACAGGGTGACCAGTGTGTGCAGGGGAGAGAGGGGTGCAGGAAAGGCCAAAACACAGGGAGAGTGGTGTAGGGCAGAAATGGCATAGGAGGTGCTTCGGGTTTTGCAAATGAGAGAGAAGTACAGACAAGTGAGAAAGTGCAGAGGGCAGTGTGTCAGAGGAGTGACTTGGTGTGGGGTGCAGGGAAGGGGCTTTGGCGAAAAAAGGGTGTACAGCAGATGAGAATGTGGAGTAGAGAAGGGTACAGAGGGAAGATGTGGACAAGGAAGAATGGTGCCTCGCCTCATGTTCCCAGATAAAGGGTGCAGGGTGCAGTCACGAATGCGTCTTTTTCTAACGCTGCACGAGGACGATTAGAAGTCGCTTGTTGAAATAATTGCAGATATATACACTATGCCATATCTGTCTGCACATTGATTGGGCCTGATAACACACAAAGTGGCCCCCCTCTCCCAGGTGCAGGCCGGCATGGGGAGGATTTATTAGAGGGAACGTGGGAGCTCGGGCTTGGCGCTCTCCCACTGCCCCAGTGCCATCTGCGCCCCTGTCTGGTTCCTCTCCAGGAAGAGACAGTCACAGCAGGCTGTTCCTGCATCAACTCCCTTTTCACTCAAGCCTACCTGCAGCCTAGGTCTGAAGTCAGGACTAACCTTAAATGACGTATATATTCACCTCTGACCTGTCCTGTAGTGGGAGCAGGTGCCAGAGTGCATGTCATCTTGCCTTGCAACTTTCATGAGTTTTTGATGGATGGATGCCACGCGGGTCGCAGACTCATTTTACGCCATAACCTATTCCTTTAAAAAGCACTAGAATGATCTATAAAGGGCACGTAAAGTGCCCGTTCTGGTTTAGATAAAGCCACTGACTTAGGGATGTTTGCTACAAAGCCCTGTGTAGTTAATAACTTAATTGGAGCTGGGAACATACTACTGGTGTAATACAAATGTCTCATCCAGGGATGCCTTCATCCAATGCTTTTCTCCTTAATTGTTCATTGCACTTGCACTATCTGAAATGTCGTCAGGCTGATTATGAAAGTTATTCTTCACATTCTTAATTGTTTCAAGGACCTGTAGGAATGTAACTGTATTTCTCACATACTCCCTCCCCCCTTGAAGTTCTTTGAAACACATTGTGCACAGGCGCTATACAAATAAACAATCAATCAAAAATCAATCAATCACTCTATTAGCACTATACATTTCCTTCACTGAAGTCCTGCTAAAAACCAGCAATGTTGGCTTGTCTATATGTATTGGGCATTTGCTAGGCACTGCTATTAACTGTTCAGGTACTTGCACCATTTTGCACTGCTACCGTCAGTGGGTACCTAATACCACTAGGGCGGTGCTTGGTAAGGGCCTTTTCCATGCCTACATTAAAGCTTAAACAGTTGGCGTTGCCAAAGCTGATTTTAAAATAGGGATGCAACTGCATTTTTGGTACCCACCACCAGCGGAATAATGAGTTGTAGACAAGTTTTAATAGAGGCCACCATAAGCCATCTGGGTGACCCGGAAAAAAATAAAGCAGAGCCTCGAGATTCAAAACAGCACTTGTTCCGCTATCCATGTAAATCCAGTGAATACCCTGGTGCCGAGGTATGATTGCAGCCCATACACTGCTGTAAAGGGGCACACTCAGTTTCCATCATTGAGGGTTCAAGTGGAATAGGATAGGATAGGAAGGGCTGGCGAAACTCCACAAAGCATCTGCGCTTAAAGCGCAGGTGAGAGTATTATAAAAGATCTCTATACAGGTCCATCGCTGGGAGGATTTTATACTCTGAACTGCTTTTCTTTTTCTTCATTTTCTTCGGTTTTCTTTCCTTCTTTTCTCTTGTTTTATACTGTGATGATGTATGTAATTTAATACGCACTGCTGTTTTAATTTTGTGAAAAGTCGAGTTCTTTGACTAAAACATAACAAATAAATAAATAAAACAAAGTCCCAAGGTGTCCCCTGACCCCTCCCCCCAGATTTTATGGGTTTCCTGAGCCCCTGTCCACAACTCCCCGCCCCCCCTTCATTCTGGCCCACACCGTACACACATCTTTCATGGCATCCTGCTTCACTATTACTTGCTTGAGAGGGGCGCACCCCCCTGCCTGTCTCAGGCCACTTTTAAACTTAATTGGCAGGACACCCCTTTGGTAAGTCATGCATGCATTGCTGAAATCTTTAACGCAGTGGCCTTCAAACTGTGGGGGCTGGCCACTCTATGGGAGCCTGTAGGAAGTCCGGTGCGGCGTGATGGTGGGGGGGGGGTGTGGGGGGAGCATGCTCTTTAAAAAGTGATTAAGATGACTGTTTATAATATAAAAAAAGATTAAGGTGACTGTTTCAATAGAAAATATAAGCAGTAGAATATCCACTTATATTTTAAAGAGCCTGCCCCCCCCTTGGTAACCCTTAGGTGGAAATCCCCAGAAACGATATGTTTACTCTAAGGGGCGGGGGGGGGGGCTCGGTATGAAAAGGGTTGAATACCACTGCACGAAAAACTGCAGAAAACAAATGACTTCATCATCAGGGGCTGCTGCTGAACGCATGCCCATGAAACATTGGCGGGAAAGCTCAGAGGGTTGTGCGCCCACTGCAGCGACTTGTCTGTTAAGCTACAGATCGCATACTTCAATTAACTCGGCTTCTTGAATTTAGAACTAGATGAAAGGGACACCATGAGTTCAACGGTAAACATCTGTCATTATTTAAGTACCAAGGGACACATCGGTTTGTGGCATGCTTCACATAAATGATCGAATCAAAAACATGTAATCAGCGATAAGGCGTGGAGCAAACTTCGTGCCTAAATGGTCACAATTGCAAAGGTTACTGTTGCCGGGAGAATATGAGTTTACACCAAACAGCAACCTTGACAAAACGCAACGCAATGGACCAAATGTGATGTCTATGGATTTCATTCTGAAATGACCTAATAGGACTTGACATAAGATTTCTACAGGATATGCCTTCACCCTCTGAGCTGTCTCAAGGCCTGATGTGTGAGCCACGCCTGAGCTCGTTCTCACTAGAGCCCCTGTCATAGGATACTTTCGAATTGCACCCCGCCCCCTCCCTTCCAGTTAAGGGATTAGCTGCTGTTTCTCTTTCACTGTGATTCTGCGTTTTAAGAAGCCCACCAGGTCTGGCCGGCCCTTGTCAATATCAAAGTCTTCCTGCGCCCCTCCTTCTCTGATCCCCGCGAGAGACCTACTCTGCACTCATGAGGTCAATTAGCAGACCATAATGCCCTAATCAGGGCAAACACGGGACAGCTGAACCTGTGGGAGGGGTCCAAGAGGGGATGCCCTGAAGTTCAAATACTTCCCAGACTCGGGCCTGTGCCCCATCAGAGCTCCCCGACAGAATACGGGAAGCCCAAGCGCCCAAAAGAGGAAGGTTCCAGACTCAGGCCTGTGCCACGTCAGAGCTCCCGCACAGAATATGGAAGCCCAAGCGCCCAAAAGAGGAAGGTTCCAGACTCAGGCCTGTGCCACGTCAGAGCTCCCGCACAGAATATGGAAGCCCAAGCGCCCAAAAGAGGAAGGTTCCAGACTCAGGCCTGTGCCACGTCAGAGCTCCCGCACAGAATATGGAAGCCCAAGCGCCCAAAAGAGGAAGGTTGGAGACGTGTTGACCAAATGTTACAATTTTAATAGGCAAAGCGATTTCCAAGAGTGGGGCCACGTTAGAGTCAGAAGGGGACCACAGATGTATGTGTAATGGGGTGTTTTGTGGTGCGCCTTTGAAGGCATCAGGCCAGTAGGTTCTTAACCAAGGAACGAGCCACTGCAAGTAACGGCGGGGGTGACGATGGGTATGGCCGTTTTCGGACTCTCCCTACTCTTAGCAGGGCATTGAGTGGCAAGGAACTCTGGCCACTGTAGTTCCTTGCCATTGGAGTCTGGCCAAACCTTGAAGGGGGAGTGGAGGGTGGATCCAGCCGTCGCCGAGGGCACCGCCAGGGCTCAACTGAACGGGATCCAATGTGTTCTAAGTTTGCCAAGATTTCCAGAAGAAAGCTCTGAACCTCTCGAGTCCCCAGGGCGGTTGCAAACACCCGATTTTGCTTTAGGCGGGTGAGAGGCCATTGAAGAGTATGGGCTTGGACAGTGGTGGGTGAATCAACGAATTGCAACCGGCCAAAAAGCGTGTGAGAGGAGGGATGTGAGCAAGGGCCAGGCCCACAGAGAACTTTGCCTCTGGGCTTCTGGGACTTAGAATTTGGACGGGTGTTAACCAGTGGTGGAAGTGTACGAAAAGAAGTAGTGGAACTATGTTCCTACTGGCCAACCACTGCACCCCACTGACCCCATCACCATCCAAACCCCCAAACATACACACCTGCTATTTAAGGGAATGTTCAGTGCACTGATGTGCACGTTTACACTTCCTCCTACACTTTTATTTTAAAAGTAGAACATTCCGGAACGATTTCTTTTAAAAATAAAAGTATAGGAATGTTAGGTAAGAATTGGTGCAGTCACACTGTGTGAGACTACACAACACTTATCTGCTTGGTATTAGGTAACCCACCCTTTGGTATAGGTCTGCACTACTCAAGTTGGTAGTGTGACTGAGCAGCCAGGCCTATCTCAAGAGGGGTAAATGTGAGCGGTAGAGCTGTAGCAATGAAATCCATAAATACAAGTAGCCAAGTAACACACGCAAGGTTTCTGTTATAAATAGTTATTTATTTATTTAATATACATTTTTAAATTACGCGTTCTTTTAAAAGGGCAAGATATGTAACAAACAAATATACTTTAAAATACTTTTCAGGATCAGCACAAGTTAGTGGATACTTTTTGGATATGCTTCTTACACACTTCCTACACCTGGAGGTGACTTCATTCACAAGGACAGTAATGGCATTTATATATCCCACTAGGTATACTTTGCAGTTTCTGAGGTTGTAGAAAGGAAACGTTTAAGGAAGGGAAAAGGTTAAACAGGTTCTCCGTATATGTGAGGACACTTTAATCTTCCAATGAAATCGAGACAGGCCTTTCCCAGCAATAACAGTGTAAAACAAATTACCACCTATGAGGGACAAACAGTATTAAAGTCAATGGACTAGAAGAGTCTGCAGGGAGCCAGGACAGCCAAAGCCAATTGGAACACCGTCTATGGAGCTGAAGCACTTCTTAGAACAGTCGTGCACAAAAAGAGAATTTGTTAGAAAATCACTTTTAGGGTCAAAAGCTGTGAAAAGGGAGTTGGAATCAACTCAAAAAGGTAAGCCACTGCAATTCCCAACTGAGGAAATCTCAGCTACAAGACAATGAGGTAAGTAACCAAAGACGAAACAGTACCTCTGCTTTGAAGATGAGTGGTCCAGATGGATTCTGTCTTGCTACAGCGGTGCAGACCCTGGGTTCCTGAGCCTCAGACGTGGGCACAAGAGGGAAGACGTCTGGAGGGCCCCTGCTGCGGTACTTGCGAGGTCGTCACCAGCTATGGGCTCTTTTTAGTTCAGCGGTACTTTGCAGTTTGAGCGCTTAGTAAACAACACTGCCGTGGATCTTGGATACCGGTTGGGCTTCCTTCACTCCTTGAGTCCTGCATTCTGGTGAGGGGACTCGAGCTCTGGTTGTCCTGCTTCTGGATGGTCCTTAGGAGACTCCTGGAGCTTCTGGCTGGATATCAGATGTTGCACCCAACTGCAGATTTCTCGACCCCAGGCACTCGGTACTTGCAGTAGCGAAGAAGTAAAGCCAGTCGGGGAAGATAGTCCAGTGGAGTTCGTCTCGGCGTTAGTTGGTCCCACTAACCCAAGGGAAGAAGTCATCCCTTCCAGAGCTTCTCTGTCGAATTGAAAAAGGAGTTTCAGCACAGCAGCAGGGCTTCACCGGCAGTTCAAAGGTTCAGGAGGATGCAGCAAGCTTTGTTCACGGTTTCTTCATTGCATATTTCTCCCAGTGGTCGACTCTGCCCCTAGTCCCAAAACCATCAACTTTTGAGCAGGTTACTCCCATTCATGCAAAGCCTAGGCTGCCAATCACATGGCAGGGTGGTTGTCCAGAAAGGACAGCCAGCCAGCCAATCACGACTGTTTGCATTCAGGCATTCCTAGAGACAAAGGACAGGGGAGTTTCGGGAATCTCCCTCACATCCTTCCCTTTCGACACACTGGAGTCAGAGGCGAGACTCAGGGCTGAAGCCTGCCTAAGGCAAAACGAACAAAGGGCCCAAACCTGGCTCAACGCACAGAGTGAAACCCAAGAAAGACTGCACAAACAAATAAATGGTGAAAAAAGAAGACCAGAGCCATTTTTACGAAATGGTCACCCCTGGGTGCTATACAGCAGCTGAGGATTCAGCCTGCAGTAGAAAAGCACAGTGGTAGGAAAATTAAACCACTGCCACTGCAACGAAGCTTTGCAACCCTCTTGCTACCTCTGCGCCCAGTTACCCTTGGGTTTGGTGCGCATTACAAATAAATAAATACAAATACAAATACACCTGCCATTTAAAGTAGTGAGGGTAACATAAAAAACGTTACATGAGAATGTAGGATATGGGGTTATAAGGTAACCCCCCGGCACTCCACATAAAATGGGGTGTGCTGGACCAACAAAGAGAGAAGGTAAGTAAAGTCAATTTCACTTTACTATTCTTGGGAACTGCAGTTCACACAGGAAAAGGTAGTTAACCTTTATGGGAAATCTAAAGGGTTTCTCTGTGACACTGCACGGAAGGTGCTGTGTGTCACCATACAAAAAGTAGATGCCTATGGAGTTTGTTAGACTCCAAAAACAGTGAAAACACATAATCCGAATCAGGTCAAAACACATGAGAGTGAGAAAAAGGTCTCACTCACTCCAGGGTTAAAATTAAAAAATCCTAAAGTCCAGCCAAAGTGCTAGGGGTCTCTAAGGTTGAAGGGAATTAGCACAGAAATAAGAATTCTCCCTAACACTCACCCCCCCAGATTAAGGGACAGAAGGATTTAATCCACTCCTGGATGAATCTCCTTTTCCAGTCGGTCATACTTTCTGGAGAGACCATCAGCATTTTGATGATTACACCCTGACCTGTGTTCTATGGTAAAATCAAACCCTTGGAGGCTGATTGTCCATCTCAACAATTTTGAATTTTCCCCCTTCATCTGCATTAACCATCTCAAGGGTTGGTGGTCTGTTTGAATAATACAAGTATGGTTTAAACTTCTTCAGAGACCATACCATGGCAAAACATTCAGGCTCTATGGTTACCCACCTTGTCTCACGGTCCTTCAGCTTTCTGCTGATGAAGCAGATGGGGTGTTCCCTGCCTTTCTCATCCAGTTGGCTCAGAACTTCACCTATCCTTGTATTAGAAGCATCTGTCTGTACAATGAAGGATTGGTTGTAATCAGGAGCTATCAAGACTGGAGCTTGCCAGAGGGCTTTCTTCAGTCGTTCAAAAGCCTTAGTGCACTCCTCATTCTACCTGATCTTCTTGGGGAATTTGGGTGAGGAGATCACATTTAAGTGAGAAGCTATGGTCCCATAGTTCTCTATGAAGTTCCTATAATACCCAGTGAGACCTAAAACGGCTTTCATTTGTGTTTGAGTAGTAGGGGTGGCCCAGTCTTGTACAGCTTGTACTTTGCTAGGTAATGACGTAATTTCACCTCCTCCTACCTCATGCCCAAGGTACACCACTTTCCTCTGACCAATTTGACATTTACTAGCCTTTATGGTCAGATGGGCCTGTTCCAAAGCCTGCAAAACATATCCTAGGAGGTGAAGATGCACTTTCCAAGTGAGGTGGGCTGAACACTGCAATGCCATCCAAGTATGCTATGCAGAAGGCCTCTATCCCATTCAGAACTTGATTCACCATCCTCTGAAATGTAGCAGGTGCATTCTTGAGTCCAAAAGGCATAACCTTAAACTGGTATAAGCCTCCTGGGGTGGAGAATGCAGTTTTCTTCTTGGCATGGTCTGTCAGAGCTATTTACCAATAGCCTGAGGTCGGGTCATATGTATTGAGGATCCTGGCTGAACAAAGTTTGTCCACCAGCTCATCTGTCCTGTGGTGACTGCATTTAGAGCTGTATAATCCACACAGAATCTCAACTGTTTGGTTCCTGCTTTTGGCACTAGTACAACTGGACTAGCCCAAGGACTTGTTGATGACTCAATAACCCCAAGATCAAGCATCTTCTTGAACCCTTCCTTTATGTGAGTTCTGACATGATATGACATTCTTTAAACCCTGTTTTTGACAGGTAGACGGTCACCAGTGAGAATATCATGCTGGCCCCAAGGGGACAAGCCTGGCGTCAGTGAAAACAGGGAGGCAAACCGATTCAATAGAGCCACTCCTTCAATTGTCTCATCTGAAGTTTTTCCCCTGAGGAGATCACTCAGAGGCTCATTCTCCTGCTCCTTCTCCTCCTCCTCCTCCTCCTGATCAGATGCTAGAAGCAAAACTACTAATTCTGGTCTGGAAACATAAGCCTTCAGGCGGTTAGTGTGATTGACCCTAGGGGCCTCCTTGGGGTTGCCCAAGTCCACTAAATAGTTGACCTCTCCAAGCTTGCCTACAACCTTGAAGGGTCCAATCCTCTTGTCGTGTGAGGCCCTCTGCCTTTTAGGTATCATAACCAATAAAAGCTTGTCTGGCCTTGTGGTCATGCCAATGCTTGACCAGAGCCTGACCTGCTTCCAGGTTTTCTGAAGCTTCTGTCATCATCAGTGCATCCTCTTCCTGAGGCCGAGTACATAGTCAGTGACTCTCACTGGCTGTAGGGAAGGAGCACTCTCCAACCTTTCCTTGATCAGGGCCAAAGAGCCTCTGATTGAATGACCATAAAGAAGTTCAAATGGTCTAAAACCAGCCCCTTCTTGAGGGACTTATCTATAAGCAAAGAGAAGGCATGGCAGTAGAAGGTCCCACTTTCTTCTAAGGGGTTCCTCTAAAGCACCTATCATGCTCTTCACAGTGCGGTTAAACCTCTCCACCAACCCATTGGTTTGGAGATGGTAGGCTGTTGAGAACCTGTAAGTCACTCCACAGTTCTTCCACATAGTCTGCGTGTAGTGGGATATAGAATTTGATCCCCTGTCAGGGATGACTTCCTTAGGAAAACCTACCCTGGTAAAAAAAATACCAGGGAGGGCGTTAGCCACTGCCTGAGCAGTAACAGTTCTCATAGGTATGGCCTCAGGATACCTGGTAGCATGGTCTACCACAACCAATATAAATCTGGTGCCTGAGGAAGTTGGAGGGCCTAGGGACCAACAATGACAATCCCCACCCTCTCAAAAGTGACTCCCACCACAAGGAGGGGCTCTAAAGGTGCCGCATTATTGGGTCCACTCTTGCCAGAAGTCTGACAAGTGTGGCAGCTCCTACAGAATTTATCTACATCAGCCCCCATCTTGGGGCAGTAGAAGTACAGAGCAAAGTCTGTGCAAAGTCAATGCATTGTCATTTTTGCAGTACAAAATTACTTTGCACAGACTTTGCACTGCAAAAATACACTTTGCACAGTTCCATGAATCAGAGTTTGTGTCAGCAGTGCAAAGTCACTTTTTAGCAGTGCAAAGTCACTTTGAACCGTGCAAAATATTTCATGAATCATGCCCACAGTTTCAGTAGTCATTACACAAAAAAATGGCAGAGTTTAAATTGATCAAGGTACATTTAATTTACAAAACGCAAAGCAGCTAAATGCCAGGAAATTTTAGGACCTTGTAATCTTTTTGGCAAAAAAAGTTCTGGAGTTATAATTCTAAATCTAAATTGTTCTAAGAGCCGTCCAAGGTAAAGCAATCTAAGATCTTTCAAGACATTGAAATGACATGAAGCTTGACGGTTTCACACCTGACCTCACCTTGACTGCCGAATCTCACGGATTCCCAGTAGATAGCGCACTTTACTTCCTACAACAGATCAATATAAAGGCCAAAACCTCCTGGGACCAGTTAACCCTACTCCGGAAGTAAAACCCTTCCACTCAAGGGCTTCTGAACCACAGCTCACACCATAGTAAACTCCCACATAGATGGCGTAAAAGCCCACCTTGCTGGCATTCTGGCGATGCACCTGGCTCAATTTAGCACCGCCCAACATGCCGCCTCATAACAAGTAACAAAGAATGCAAGCGCATTTCACCCATCCTGAGAGCGCTGCACTGGCTTTCCATTCCAGCCAGAATACTCCTAAAGGCTGCCAGCATTGCCTATAAGGTACACACCTTGTCCTACCAGTGTGCCTAGCATGGGATGAGACTGGCAACCAGGAAACAGGCCTTCTCTTGCAACACCCATGCCTACTGAAACACCATCCCTCTGTCAAACCGGAGAGCGCAAAGTCTCTTGCAGTTCAGAAACGACTGCAGTTCCTTACAGTTCAGTCAATAGCTTGGTGCCGCCTAGGCTCCTTGAGTTCCCATATCACATCCCAGCCCAGGGCTAGATCTCCTGTGCCACATATTGTAACCCCACCCTTAGCTTATATTGCTCGCAATGACGTGTACTGCTCTCCATTACTTTCTAGCTAGCTCTGCGCTGTATGGAACCTAAATATAAGTCTCATGATGATGGTAACTTTGTAATGCAACACAGCAGGCCCACTTCAATGGCATCTGTGCCCACTGGAGCTTTCACACCCCATACCGCTACTCCTCACAACATGGCTGATCATTTGCACCCTTACATCACTCATGAATGCTTCTTCACCATAAATGTTAGCAAAGTGTTTTAATCCCTGCCACCAATGTTTTCATTGTCTTTGATATGCAAATCTTAGGATCTGCTTTCTGAAAAAGTGGTACCAACTCCTTGCAGCTAGATTCCTCTTCAAACTCCATGTTGCCTACGGTCCATGACTGGTTTCTCCTAGAAGTCCTTTCAAAGATTACAATCTTCTTTTTTGAAAAATGTATTAAGAAGTTGTTATTCATGCAGAACCCTTTAGTTGCCCTGATTTAGTTGTTCAGTTAATTTTTCCAGTGTCACCTTCAAAGAGTAGACTACTGCTCTCTATCCCTGCAGTCGTCAGGAGCATAAGTGCTCTTTTCTGGCATGAGTTCTGTTACATTGTAGAGTAAAAATAATAGAGGGGACAAGCTACACCCCTATCTGACCCCTCTTTCAATACGGCTGCTGTTACTGGACGCTTTTCCCAAACCCTGACTGTTCCTGCTAGAATGTTTTGATGATTTGTCACAAACCATCAGATACTCCCACCCTTCTCATTTTCAAGCACAGTCTGAATCTATTTCTTTATTCTTCTTTTTTGCAATTTCTTAAAACACAACCGAATACACACTTAACCCGTCATACTAAATTGCTTCACAGTTGTTAAACCATATTCGCATAATACCATCTCATTATGAACATTGGCATAAGCGCATTTGCAGTGTACAAAAAACTGCGGTTAAACAGATCTAAATAGAGTTGACTTCGCCGCCATCTAGAAAAAACATCCACCATTTTGATTCTAACTCCTGCTTTCTATCCTAAAATGGTGGACTGTGTTGTCGGCTGCAGCTGAGCAGAGTGAACTTTGAGCTATGTCAACATTAAGGCTGCTGAGAGCAGAATGTTTGTTCTGCGCAAAGAAACCTTGTGACTAGAATGAACTGCAATCTAAGTGTTGTCTGCGCCCACAGCCTCATCCTCATTCAAACAGTGGAACAGAATGCAAAACAACTAAAACCGTGTGTTTTGGCAGGCACTCTTTATGTTCATTCTTGAAAATGGAATTACTCTAAGCTGGAGAACCAACATCGCCATTGAATTTTCATGAACAAGGCAATATGTTAAATGTGTTAAACAATATTGTCATATTTGTCATGTGAACTGGGCATGAACCCTTGTATGTAACTTATTAGTTTGGAGAAAGGCTGGACAGTGACCAGGATGGTGTATAAATAGAACACGCTTTGGGATGTCCAGCACTCACTTCCCTCACGGTGTCTGCTGGTACACACTGCGAGGTGTTGGAAACTCAGATAGCTATCTGATTTTGCCTTTGAATCTGTATAGAAATACAGATACCTGCATCTTCTGACCCATGATGGAGTATTTCATTTTGTGGTACCAAGCCTCTTCCAGATGTAACCCGAATAGGGACCTTCAAGATTGATGTCACCTCGCTGAAAAGAAGACCTGGCTATCGGACCGGGATCGGAGAGTGAAGGGGCCCCTTTGTATGAGACGTGAGACCTCGACAGTACTGCACTATCCGATCCCTGGACGGTGAGCAAGCAGTTCGAGAGGGCATCTTGACGAGGGTCCCCATATCGAGGCGGGCTCTTTGCCGAAATTGACAACCACAAGGATCCTTTGTAATCCGAACAGTCCTTCATTTGAATTTGAAATCAGGTGAGTTGTGCCCGATTCCTAAGAATCCTGATATTGGTTGCAGTTTTATTCTCATGAGTACAAACAACGCTAGGTAATACCAGTAATCTGACATGCCCGGGAAATTGTCTTCCTGTTTCAGGGTTCTATTCCGCAGAGACAGACAATCTTTGGGACGTGGTCAACCGGCGGCACCTGGTGGGTCGCCGGCTTGTTTAATGTACTGTAAGTACGGCCTAAATAGTATTGTATTTGACGATATTTGGTACAAACTAGACATGTTTCCGTACTTCAGTGGCCAGTTTATGGCAGTTTTGAAATTTCCCCATAGAGTATTTAGAGTCTATATTGTTGAAGAAAAAGGCAGCAGCATTTGATGTAATTAAGGATTGGAGAAAGGAAGCTATGCAGCAACTTAAGAGTAAAGAAAAACATGCACGTAGACACATGTCTAATACTGAAAAAGCATTATTGTATGATCAACAGAAACAGTCAGAATCTATTAGAAGAAAATACATCCGTGTCAGGATTTTCATACCTCAGATGAACTGATTAATAAGCTATTGAATGAACATAGGTCTGTTGCCACTGCGCCACCTCCTTAGGTGACTCTCCCCATTGTTTTGCCTCTTCCCGCTGTTGCGCCTCCTCCTGTTGTTGTTCCCCTTCCTCCTGTTGCTGCTCCTCCTCCGGCTGTTGCTCCTCTTCCTGTTGTTGTTCCCCTTCCTCCCGTTGCTGCTCCTCCTCCGGCTGTTGCTCCTCTTCCTGTTGTTGTTCCTCTTCCTGCTGTTGTTCCCCCTTCTGCATCTTCACCATTACCGATAGTTACCGATCCCTTAATTCCGTCTCCACCGCCAGCGGTAGTATCCCCACTACCTATTGAACATGATTTGTCAGAACTTTCTTTTCCAAGTGGTTCTGCTCCACTTATAGAGGTTGAAGGGGCGGGAGTTGATTCAAGAATAGTAACTCGTAGCACAGTATCCAAAGCTAGAAAAAGAGAATTGTATATCTGGGCTAAAAAATATATAGAAGAGGGTGAAGAATCAGCTGTTTTAGTTGCGATTTCTGTCTAAGAAAGTATTCCCGTACAGACTATTTTGATAGCGGGGATGGGAACGCAGTTGGCTGTTATTTGGAGTGATTTGACGGACATGAATGTCCCACAAGGGTTGAGGGACTTGAATGTCTTTGCTCGCTCAAGAGACACTGCAGAGAAAGTACATGAGCATGTTGAGAAGGTATTTCAGTTTAAGAGGGAGCTCGATCGGTTACAGAATGATGAAAAAGATGGTAATAGACTGGAAGCCTCATATGTGCAGAAGCAATTTCTTCCTTCATTGAAACCAATGAGTGAAGAAACGTACAAGAGACACTCTTAGATGGATTTTGGATGTTTCAATTTCTCCCATTGAAGTGCATGACACGTTTAGTCAGTATGCTCCGGCTATGCAAAGGAAAGTGTTACAAGTGATGGTAGAGTATCTACAAGATGAGTTTATGAAGAGAAAGGTTTGTTGTCCTGCAGATTTGATGGTCATTTATAAGAGAGCATTTTCGCCCGATAATGCTTTGACTACTTTGTCACTTGACTTAGCCTTGTTGCTTAATAAGCATTCAGATTTGCCTACTTTACAATTGCTGATGAGGGAGGTTACTCCGTCATTTGTCCCCAAAGTAGAAATTCCAGCTGATGCCGCAGCGGGTACACTAGCTACTACTATTGAAGCACATTATATCTCACAATTTGTGCATGTCCCATTTTCTAGACAGGAAGTGAATACCATTAGACAAACAATTCCAGATATTAGGAAGAATCCAACAGGAGTTTATAAAGAAATTGAATTTGTCTTGTTTGTTTGTTTGTTTGTTTGTTTGTTTATTTATTTGTATTGCGCGCCAGACCCAAGGGTAACATGGCGCAGTGAACAGAATATACGAAGCTTACAATGTTGCATAGAAATTACAGTGTTACAGCAAATTACAATGTTGCATAATTAAAATTTACAATAGTGATAAATCTTTGATGGTACATATATACATTCAGATAAGTAACATAACACAAATTAAGTCTTTCAAACCTTACATGTTGTTGTCATTAATGTGTTTGATAAGATTCGTTCTAAAGTGAGGGAAAGGTTGGTCTGATCTAAGGTTGTGTGGCATGGCATTCCACAGGAAGCTTGTGCCGCCAATTTTGGCAGGTTTAAATCTTGGAATTTCCAGACAGTTTGAGTTGGGAGTTCTTGTAGGTCTGCTAGAGATTTTACTTCTTATTTTGTCCATCAGGTAAATGGGGGCAGCGTTATTGAGGGCTTTGTGCGTCAAGGAGAGCATTTTTAGGTGAATTTTATTGTCGGTGGAGAGCCATTTGTATTGTTGTCTAGTGGAGGAGATATGTTCCCTTTTGTTTATGCCTAAGGCAGCTCTAAGGGCGTAGTTTTGTAGGATTTGTAGCCTTTTGGTGATAGTTTTGGTAGCGGCACTGTAAAGGGCATTGCAATAATCGAGTTGTGATAGTATTAAGGCTCTCGCTAGGATCATGCAGCTGTTATTAGATAAGAAAGGTTTACCTGCTCTTATTAATTTGCAGGTATCCTGCTCTTATTAATTTGCAGGTATAGGCTGTCGTAGAAGCTAAGGAGTTAACTTGTTTTGAAAAAGACATGGTGGAGTCGAGATAGAAGCCTAGTGTTTTTACTTCACTCGAAACCTTGATGCTATTGCCATCTATGTTAAACGTGGAGTAGTCCTTGCCTAGTTTGTTGATATTGGCCTGCGTGCCCAGAATGATCAGCTCAGTCTTATCATCATTCAGGCAGAGGCATTGTGATGCCATCCATGCCTGAATAATGAGGTACACCCTATTCACCAACTCCCTGTCCATGCTGTGATCCCCAGAAAGCGGGAGGAGAATCTGTGTATCATCTGCATTGTTAGTGTAGGTGATACCTAGAAGGTCCAGAGCATCGAAGAGGGGTTTATTGAATATGTTGTACAGGGTTGGTGAAACACAGCAGCCTTGAGGGACGCCGCACGTGATTGGAAGAGGGTCGGCTGCTGCCGAGGGGGAGAAGACCCCCCCTCGGGAGTCTGCAGTCTTGCATTTGTCAGTTTTCACGCTGGGTGATATAGATTTAATGTTCCCTGTGATCCTACCTGCTGATTTGTGGAAACAGATTAGAACTGTAGATGACCAGGCAGGAATGGGTGACACATGGGTTAACTTGGTACGGATAGATGGAGAAAAGAAGGCTTGTGAGAAACCGCCACAAGTGATGCTGATGTTGCCAGACAGAATAGTGGCTTAATTGAAAACTCTGGTTCCAGAGAGAAGAATAGTTTGGGACAAGCTTACAGCTTGCATCCAAGGGAAGTCTGTAGGTGCTACTGAATTTTTTAATCGATTCGAACAAGTGTTTTCAGATTTCAGTGGTCAGGACTTAAGTACTGAGTCAGGAAAAAGGCTGTTTATAGACAAGTTTGTGCGTGGATTGTTGCCTGAAATCCAATCACAAATTATGACTTCTGAAAGCGCTTGGCAAGTGAAATCGCAGTCTGAAGTATTACATATGGCTCAGTAATATGACAATAGGGTTAATACCGAAAAGTAGAAGGTAGAAGAAGAAGGGAGACTTGAAAACAAAAGTATTGTTGCAGCAAATAGTTAGAGGAGACAGAGGTAGGAATACACAGTTTAGAGGCCAATTTACACCACGGAGTAATGTGCAACTGGGTCCTGTACAAATTAACCAATGTGCCTATTGTAGACAGGAAGGTCATTGGCGAGCACGATGCCCGATCCTTCAGCAGTGATCAAATAGCACGTATGGTACCATGGGTAGACGATCCAGAGGCCGTCCTGGGATCCGGGGTCCTGGTACAAGTCAGTTCACTCAGAATCAACAGTCATCTTCACAGGATAGTCAGTAACCATTTTTGATAATCCTTCATCTGTCTTTTTTTCTGATGATCTTGCATTTGATGATATACTATTCCGCTAGGACAGCCCGAAGCAGAGTCTAGAACCATTTCCTATTCCCGTCGATCAGAAAGGGCCCTACATTGAGATGCAGGTGGGGAATAGGAAGCATCTATTTTTGATAGATACAGGAGCAGAGAAGTGTTCTATTGATCATTCACGGGATCCGGATATTCCACTGTCAGTGCAGAACAACATTTCTGAAGGGTTCTCTGGTACGTTCACTGGGGCCATTTACTGATTATTTCTTTTGATGACAAATGGTGGCGAAAATTTGTTGGGGTTAAATTTGTTGAAAAAAATGAATGCTGCAATTTACTGTTCTCCGGATGGAGTGCATTTAACGATTTCACCTCAACAAACTTACGTTCCACAATTTTTGTCTAGACCTTTAGCACCTGAATTGAATAAGGTTCCGACATGTCTATGGGCAATCAATGGCAATGTTGTAGGCATTTTGCAAATTGAACCAGTTAAAATTGTATTGAAACCAGGAGTTAAATTACAGCGTATTCCGCAGTATAAGATTTCGTTTGATGGTGAACAAGCTTTGAAGAGTATTGTTTCTGATTTTGTACATCGATGAGTGATTGAGGAAATTGCAGAGAGTGTGTGTAATAGTCCGATCCTACCTGTATATAAGAAAGGGGATAATGCAATTCCTTTTCTTTTCATTATTGACTTACTCACCATTAATAAGGTTGTTGCCCCACAAATTCCGATTGTACCTGATGTTACTACAATATTGACAATTATTCCAGCCTCGGCTACTCATTTTAGTGTTGTGGATTTAAAGAATGCCTTCTTCTGTATCCCTGTACATGTTGACAGTAGATATTTGTTCGCGTTCACTCTAGGGGGGCGCTCGTTTACATTTACTCGTGTGCCACAAGGGTACACTGAGAGTCTGAGCGTTTATAGTAGAGCGTTGAAGGAACAACTTGATACGCTTGAGTTGCCTTCCACCTGCATGTTGTTGCAGTATGTCGACGATCTATTTCTAGCTGCAGATTCTGAACTGCAGATTCTGAAGCTGCTTGCAAGGGGGGCACCGTGGTGCTGCTTATTCATTTAGCAGAACATGGGCATAAGGCTTCATTAAAAAAGGTTCAGTATTGTCAACAGGAAGTCACCTATCTAGGCTACCTCCTGTCAAAGGAGGGAAGAAGACTGACACCTGAACGGATACAAAGCATCTCTAGCATGTCTGTCCCAAATACACTGAAAAAGGTCAAAAGCTTGAAAGGTATGGCTTCATACTGTAGGCAGTGGATCCCAAACTTTTCATTAATGATAAAACCTATGTTGGCATTGACAAAGAAAGGCATTTCTATGCCTTTACAGTGGAACATGGATTGCCAGAAAGCTTTTGATCTGCTAAAGGTTGTAGTGTGTTCAGCACCAGTTTTGGGCACACCAAATTACGAAAAGGCCTTTGTGTTTTATGTGCATGAATGTGATGGATGCGCCTTGGCTGTGTTGACACAGGAACATGAGGGCAAAAATAGACCATGCAGTTATTTTTCCTCCATGTTAGACCCTGTTGCATGCGCTTTGCCGAGATGTTTGAGAGCTGTTGTTGCTGCCGCTGCATCTGCACAACAAAGTGAGGGTATGGTTCTGGGTCACTCCTTAACCCTGACGGTACCTCACTCTGTAGATATTCTATGAAACAGAATGCAGACGCAACATCTCACATCAGCACGACTAACAAGGTACGAGCTGATTCTATTTGCACCGCATATTCAAATTAAGAGATGTTGCTCATTGAATCCGGCCGAACTATTGCCTCTTCCGCAAGAAATTGATTGCAGTAACAAAATGTCACATGACTGCCTCTATACCACAGAGCAAGAAACTAAGGGCAGAATTGATCTAAGTGACACACCTCTAAAGAATCCACAAGGGGAGCTGTTTTGTGAATGCTCCTGCTTCAAACTTCCGGATAGTACATCCACTGCTACTTTCACAATCACCACTTTAAGCACCATGGTGGAAACTAAAAGAATTCTGCATAATTCTGCGCAGACCGCAGAGATTATTGCATTGACCAGAGCTTATGAACTTTCTGAAGGGCTTGGTGTGAATATTATGGACAGCCAGTATGCCTCTGGGGTAGTTCACAACTTTGGTCGATTATGGGCAGAGAGAGGTTTCTTGACCTCGCACGGAACTAAGATACAACATGGCACTCTAATAGTTCAGCTGCTTTCAGCACTTGCGTTTCCTACTCAGTTAGCAATAATGAAGTGTGCAGCACACCAAAAAGTAACTGACGATGTGGGAAAAGGAAACACTTTTGCTGACAGAATAGCAAATTTGCATTCCAAAATGTATGTGAGAAAAGGGATCACTAACACTTGTGTGATAGATGTAGGAATTGGTTGCATAAAAGAAATTCAGGCTGATGCCACTCCAGACGAAATTAAACAGTGGGCTGAGGGTCCAGCAAGTTTAGATGATGAAGGTTGTTGGGTGGATAATGAAAAACAAAAATGGATGCTGCCCGATGCTTATGTCACCACTATGGTTACGATGGCTCATGGTCCAACTCACATATGTGCCAAAAAGATTTGTAAATTGTTAGAACCTGTCTGGGTTAATGTAAACATTCCAAAAACTGCTGAGCGTTTTGTCCAAAATTGCATGTTATGCTTATAGTATAATGTTGGGAAAGGTACATCGACATCAAAGGGTAGTTTTGGTCCCCCCTCTATGCCTTTTGAGGTCATACACTTTGCCTTTATCGAAATGGAACGTTGTCAGAATTACAAATATGTATTGGTAGTCATCTGTGCCTTTAGTGAATGGGTCGAAGCTTTTCCTCTACGAGATACTACAGCAATGACGACAGCGAAAACCATGCTGAAGGAATATTTTCCTAGGTTTGATTTGCCAAGAGTCATTTGGTTGGACAATGGACCACATTTTATCGCTGCTGTTATCCTACAAGTATGCACAGGATTGCAGATCAATAAACGGTTCGATTTGGCTAGATACGCTCAGAGTGCCAGACTTTTAAAACGCCATAACGGCATACTAAAGAACAAGATAGCAAAAGTCTGTGCACATAGTAACTTGAAATGGCCATATGCCTTACCGATAGCTTTATTATCAATGTGGACAACCGCCCAATCAAAGACAGGACTCTCTCCTTATGAGATCGTCATGGGGAGACCAGCCAATATTTGGACTCGACCGAAACCCAAGTTATTAAAGAATGTGGAGCATTTGCTTCTTTGCGACTACTGTGACCAGTTACCTCAAAACTTGTATTTGGTTTGTCAACAGGTGCGAGAAGCCCTCCCAGTAAAATACGAGGGTCCAGGTCATCGACTCCGACCTGGTGACTGGGTGCTCGTGAAAGCGTTTGAAAGAGTTTCCTGTCTCGCACCTCACTGGAGAGGACCCCACCAAGTCCTCTTGACCACAAAGACTGCCATACGAGTGGCAGGGAAAAAACATTGGATTCACACAACGCATGTCAAGAAGATTCCTTTTCCTCTGCCCCACGACAAAGGAGAGGAGAAGGAGATTGCTCACTTTGATGCTCACAACGAGCTTGCCTTGTCTACAGAAATCCTTCCTGAGCCTTCTTCGAAGTTTCCTTCACCTTTGAGCAACCTTGCTTCCGCTTCATCATTTCCTTCAGGAAGCGATGACATTCTGTTCGCAGATCACACCGTACTTGGAGTCTTGAGGTACGATCTGCGACCGAGAAACCAAACTTACAGCACAGCATCAGCTGTGCCTACAAGAGACCATCGTTGAGCCAGTCCCTCATCCCTCTTCTGCTGAAAAATAAATAAGAGGCTGGGATCGGCAAAGTTACCTTCAAGCAAGATAGACCACGAGGTCAGGAGCCACCGATGGATTAACTAAAAGAGCCTAACGGAGAGGCTTCCAAACTGACTCTGAGAAACAATGCCCATTCCTAAACCCACTTGTACTGAAAAAGATACCGGTCACTTATTTAATGATGAATCTGTCCATCTAAGGTCATGGTCTCTGAGGACCCACTGTTTGCCGGTCACAACAGTAATTTGTTCAATTATATGTACACTTCGTTTTTGGTGCATCCACTTGATATTCTGTTACCAACTGAAATAATACCCACTGTGTCTCCACCCTTCATGCATCTGCACACTCTTCCTCATAGAAAGGGTTACCATAATAACACTCTTCTGATGATCATGAATGCAACCCATGCGATTCTGAACACAACGAATTGCTGGGTGTGTTCACATTTGCCACAACATGGGAAAAGGGACTGGGCTGGTATATTCATCCCTTCCCTTAACTACTGCATGCTCTGCCTCACTCGGGGCACTATTCTTTGGCCGTTGGAATGATACTATTTCTGGGAACTTTGACTGGACTAATCTAAATGAATTTGAAAAGTGAGTCTTAACACCTCTGGGATGTTCTCTCTTTGCGAATAGGAGCACGCTCAATGTTGCTTCTATTAGGCCTTCTGATAGACTCTCTAGACCTTTCCAATCACTGATTTCCTTTAAGATAGCTCCCGTAGGCAAACAGGATGCCATGCCTCCTTCCTATACTATCAATCATAGTCCCAACTCTGTTCCTTTCTGCATACAAAGAGAAGGTTCTCAGCCAATGGGTACATTTGAGGGTTGTACTAACATTGTGAATTTAACCAGTGATGACAGACCTTTGTATGTAGGAGATCCAGTTTACTTTGTTTGCGGCAATGAGGCCTATGCTTGGTTACCCAGGGAATGGCAGGGTACTTGTTACTTGGGTATTTTGTTGCCAGGAGTATATGTTGCCACCACCTCTGAAGTTTCTAGAGCTCGTCCAAGGCGGGATGAGAATGGTGATACTCCTTCACAAGTCTTGGGTGATGCTGCAAAATCCTTTGTGCCATTCTGGGGACAGATAATGAATTCTGAGGATATCAGAAGACAAGCAAGGGTACTGGAAAATACCATCAATAGGACCACCGATATTTTGTACAACATGACGCTAGAGCAAAAGACAATTATATTAGCAGCCCTCCAAAATAGGATGGTGAAGTGGGAGAATGGAACAAAAGGCTCCCACCAATCCCCTCACGCCCCTGGCCTAGAGGAACGCGGCCCAGACACCCGCCACAAGAGGAGTTTGCCTAATTACCAGACGACCAAATACCCTGGTACAGGAACATACGGATGTGCCCACCCGCCTGCCCACCAGCCTGCCCTGCCCATGCCGACACCTGCGGCATGGATGAACTCGACTGAACATTCAACAGTAAATAAACACATCGTTAGAGATGCCATGACGACCTGGCCAACGGTCAGCACACCCGTGCAATCATGCACACTGACCACTCACACACCAATCCACACGAAGAACATATTCAGTGCTATGACATAGGTGACGGACACGCCCACTGAAGCGCATCGTTATTATTTTTCACATAGGTTTTAAAATGCAGAAACGCAAGACGCACAACGAACTCATCTAAAATGCTTGCTGACGCTTCTCCTAACCCATACATTGCAATGAGAAATATAACGAAGACATGATACTGGGGATAAAGCAACATGACACCGTAACTTAAAGCGCCATGCATCAAACATCCCCACCTATGCACCAGGCCCAAGTAGGCCGCAAGCAAGAGCCTCCATGAACATTGAACGAGCAAGAGTACAATTGCTGACCCTGCAGAGTGATCCCGGCGAGAACAGACAGTCAAGGGCACAATGTTGCAAACTCGCATGCCACAAGCCGAAGCCAAGGTCACACCTGCAAACTAAGCCAGACACACCCTGGAAAATTCAATATTAAATGTGCAGAATTCTGCCTCAACCATGGTCTCTCCTCACGTGACCAAGCCGAACCTGACAGGGTGCCAGACCCAGGAGGAAGGAGGCGACTGGATCCCACGTTTTGAGACACAGGCAGCAACAATGAAGCAACCCAACGGACATCTGCGGCGGTGGGAGTAGTCTGCCCTCCAGCATATGAACAAATCCTTGCATTGTCTGCACATACCCATAGTTATACATTGTTGCAAATGACAGGTGCACCGCGAGCTGGGAACAACGATGGTCCCAGACTGGGGGGCTCGCGAGTGGACCAATCAGAACATGGACCACTTATCACTGACGCCATTAACATTAGCCAATCCTCAGGGGTCTTCATGTAACAATTTTCATGTATCTAATTGAAGGGACAACCCAAGTATACCACCTGACTGACCCTCAACCACTAATAACGTTCTCCATACGTATGCTATACTAACCCTACCACTCGAGGAACCAATCCAGAGTGGCGATAGGTTTTTTGCTAAACTTTCCCAGGTGACGCAAGTAGCGCGTCATACCGAGGTAAAAAAGGGCCTGCGAGCCCCATGGAGAGAGAGTCAGGACGGACGCGTACGATCCTTGACCCATCCCTGCCATTTTTTAATAAACAGCAGAACCACCTTTCTTCTTGCGTGTGCCTCATACTCATTTCTGGGATACGCGGGAGGAGTTGGGGCCTCCCTGCCCCGGGGGTCCGCCGATGGCCAGCAGACCCCGGCAGAATTTCCCCCCGACAATGGTGTTAGACATCATCCTAGCCGAGCGTTGTGGTGTATGCAAGATGGTGGGATCTGCAGGTTGTGTTTTTGTGCCCAACTCCTCCCCTACTATATTCCAGGCAATTCAAAATCAGCATACCTTGAGTACTGAAGTACATGTCCCAGAGGGAAACTGGAATCTTAGTGCTTGGTTCTGGGACTTGTTGCGATCAAGGGGTTGGAAAATCTTTGCAGTCCATATGATAATTCATGATAGTATACTGTTTTGATGGTGCTGTATACAATGTCTCCCTGTCATATGTTCCATGATAGGAGGATGTTGTGCACAAACAATAGGTACACTAGGACCTAAGATATATATGTCTGAGAAAGCTACCAATGCCTTAGTAATGCAGGATATTACCATTAAAGAGCTAATGGCGATTGATGTTTTTGAAAATACGATTCAGGATGTACGGACATTGATGCATGGGTTTTTTGAATAATACGAATGTTTGAGTGATGCACTTGGCTTAGGGCAAAAGGAGGGTTTGTTAAACCATTTTCACATAATACCGTCTGATTATGAACATTGGTCGAAGTGCATTCGCATTGTACAAAAATCAGTGGTTAAACAGATCTAAATAGAGTTGATTTCGCTGCCATCTTGGAAACAATGCCATTTTGATTCTAACTCCTGCTTTCTGTCCTAAAATGGGGGACTGTGTTTTCGGCTGCAGCTGAGCAGAGTGAACTTTGAAATATGTCAACATTTAGGCTGCTGAGAGCAGAATGTTTGTTCTGCGCAAAGAAACCCTGTGACTAGAATGAACTGCAATCTAAGTGTTGTCTGCGCCCACAGCCTCATCCTCATTCAAACAACAGAACAGAATGCCAAACAACTAAAACTGTGTGCCTTGGCAGACACCCTTTGTGTTCATTTTTCATAGTGGACTTACTCTAAGCTGGAGAACCAACATCACCATTACATTTTCATGAACAAGTAAATATGTTAAATGTGTTAAACAATATTGTCATATTTGTCATGTGAACTGGGCATGAACCCTTGGATGTAACGTATTAGTTTGGAGAAGGGCTGGACAATGACCGGGATGGTGTATAAATAGAGCATGTTATAGGATGTCCAGCACTCACTCCCCTCACGGTGTCTGCTGGTACACACTACGAGGTGTTGGGAGCCCAGATAACTATCTTGTCTTTGAATCTGTACAGAAATAAAGATACTTGTATCTTTTGACCCGTGATTGGCGTATTTCATTTTGTGGTACTAAGCCTTGACATTTCCTTGGTCTTTCACAGTTTCCACTGTTTTCCCCTCTCACCGCCCCAGCCCTCCCGCTAATGAACATCCCTCCCCATCATCAGCAACCGAGCAATTAGCAATTCAATCTCTTAGTTCATCTAGTTTCTCAAACTTCTTAATCATCAGGGCCCCATTACCAGTTCCCCATTCGTCCTAGGGCCATATTGGGCTTGGATAGGCTTCAGAAAGGCCTCCGCCTTCATATTACGGATACAGGACGTGTCAGAATTGATGTGTTAGGGTTGGTTCTGATCATTGCCCACATTCAAGGAATATTTCGCCAACAATGCCATCAATTCTAACTCCCTAGGTGGGTGTGGATCATGCACGGCTCCAGCTATATTTTCCATTGCATAGACTTCCCTCGCCTTCAACGACCAAATCTTTTTCACCAGGGAGGGAGACTCTTTTCCACCCAATGGCATTGCTCGCCCTGGCCACCAGAAGGGAGAAATGTACCAAATGGGGAAGGCGTCTCCATCTTCTTTCCACCACTTCTATGCCAAATAATACCAGCAACGCATCTATTGCCCTACCACTCCCATACAGGTCGTTGATCCATCCTGTCACCTCCTTCCAGAAGCATTGGCCCTTGGGACAAGTCCACGACAGGTGCCAGTATGAGGCTTTTTCCACACAACGTCTCCAGCTCCACGGGCTGACTCCTAGATATATCTTTCAGAGGCACTAAAGGACAAATTACCTCGTATATAATAGTTTCAAACCGTGTAATTTATATTGGCATGATATCAATATCCTATGGCTATTCAGAATGAGGGCTTTCCATTTGTGCTCATCCAATTCAATACCTTAATCCTGCTTGAACCTGTTTCTGTAGGACTGTGCAGTCTTTCCTGTCCTAAGCAGTAAGGTTCTATTTATGGCTAACATCCCTGTACTGTCGTTCAATACAAGTTCCTTAGTTTGTCAGGTCCACCTGCGGGTCTGTTTTCCACTTTATAGCCATTAACACCCCTTTCAACTGCAGGTACATGAACACTGATAGCTTACCCAAATGCAGACTCTCTTCCAAGACATCTATTGCCACAAACACATCCCCTTTAATTACCTGTCCTACCCTCTACCAACCTGCCTCGTACAACGACTGAAATTGGGATACCTCCATTATCTCAACCCGAATTAATAGTGCCCAAGTGTTGTTTACCGTCTTTGGCCAAGTCGTTACTCTCTGCATCTCACCTCATTTTTTCCACAAGTGCCATATGAGACCCAGAATTGCATGCTCTGCCACTTTTTGTGGGATCGCCCTCTTGAGGGGCCCATAGCCACTCTCCAACCATCACTGGACCGAGCCAGTGGTTTTCCAACCTACCCCATTGTTTACCCTCATCATTACGCAAGTGCGGGACCAGTACTCTAAACTGTTCAGCTCTATAATAGTTATATATATCCGTCAGTCCCATCCCGCCTTTATCCTTAGGGATAATCAGGGTCTCGTATGCTACCCTTTGCTTCTTCCCCTGCCATAAAAAGTGCAGGATCCTACGTTTCAGTTCGGCAAACATCTCTGCAGGAATTGCCACAGATAGCATCTGCAACAAGTAGAGAAGCTTAGGTAGAAGCGTCATCTTTATTGCATTCAGGCGCCCCATCCATCATGGTGTCAATTTGGACCACCTCTCCATGCCACTACTAAAGACTTCCAACAATGGTGGGTAATTTGCTCTGTATAAGTCTCCCAATTCTCTGGTGACCTGTATGCCCAGATATTTGAACCCTTCCCTATATATTGGCTCATTGATCATCTGGTGATCCTCAACTGGCTCATCTGGCCCTCGTCTATAGGGGAATAACAGGAACCTGGCAGTATAACTTGAAGCACACAGGGCATGGGCTGTATCGGATCGCACACATGTACTAAATGTCGTCTGCGTACATACCCAGCTTGTATTCCTCGTCTCCTGCTCTCAATCCCTTGATCTCCTGGTCTCTGCGTATCTTTAGTGCCAATGGCTCTATGGTGAAAGCCTACAATAGCAGGGAGAGGAGGCAACTGAGCCTAGTGCTGCGCCCCAGACAGAAGTTGCGCTGGGTTCTCCCATTAACCACTACCTGCGCCACTAGGTCGGTATAAATGACCCTCATAATTCTCTCACCAAAGCCCAACTTTCAGAGGACTGCACAAATAAAGTCCCACTCAACCCTAGTAAACGCCTTCTCGGGTCAAGGGTGAGCAAGACCGGATCTCCACCACTCTCCCTCATATGCCCCATGAGATTTAGGGTCTTGCGTAACCCGTCAGCTCCCTGCCTTCCGTGTATAAAACCCAACTGTTTGGAGTGGACTAATCTGGGCATCAGGCCTTCAAGCTGGGACCGCATATAGATCTTTTCATCTACGTTCAGCAGTGATATTGGTCTATACCATTGACACTTTCTGGTGGCCCTGTCTTCCATTGGAATAACCGATAGTAGCGCCCTACTAAACGAGGTGGGGGATACACCCATCTCCTGGATGTTATTAAAAATCCAGGGGGAAGTATGGCAGTAGAGCTCCAGAGTATTTTTTTATAAAACCCAACAGTGTACCCATCTTCCCTGGGGGCCTTCCCACCAGAAAATCTGTCTATCGCCCTCTGTATTTCCTCAGTGGTAAATGGGACATCTAAAGCTGCACGCTCAACTTTGGTTAGCCTGGACATCCCCCGAATATAGGTTGGTTTCCCCAGTCACTTCCATAGCCTCACTAGCCTAGAGCTCTGTATAAAAAGTTGCGACACGTTGTGCAATCCCCTCTGGTGTATCAAAGCTGTTCCCCGCCGTATCTTCCAGTTTAGCCACCCATTTTTGTGTCCTCTGTACCCTCAGTCTCACCAGCAGCAGGGCGTCCACCTTGTCCTATGCGCTTTAGACGAAGTGTAAGTACTTTGTCATCTCCATTTCACCCTACTGCATGTATCATTCCCTCTAATTTGGATATAACCCTTTGCAGGGTTATTTCAGCAAGTTTCCTTTCCCTTTTCCTGTGGGCTCCTTCTATCGGTATCCCTACAAAATATCACCCTACATATGGCTGTTTGTCTCGTCATAGATGATATTTTTGGGGGGATACTTTGTGGGAGTGTGGGTTGCGGGTGTCTCCCCCACCCATTTTCAAATAATGCAGGGTTTGCGGAGGTTGTCCCCCGCAGGGTCCATGGGTCAATATCGCTGCAAATATATGGCGATATTTTTGTATCGCAATATTTTTTCAGGGATAATAACATATGGAACCCTTCTATCATCAGAGTCCCTCACCACGTAGCTTTCCCTGCCTCGCAGACCACATTTAACCCCACCTACCCAGCGCAATTCAGGTCAAAATAGTCCCTTATCTCACGAACAAACTGGTCTGCAATATGTACGTGCTTCCAGAGGAATTTGTTGCATTTCTACCTCGAGTCAGTCCTCCTCATCCTCAACAGGTCCATTTTCATAAAGACCATATTGTGGTCTAACCATCCCACCGACGTAATCTCGGAGTGCCATGGCCTATGGGTGAGTTCCCTGGACACCAATAAATAATCAATACTTGTATAGGTGCTACGTGCCGAGGAATATAATGTGTAACCCTTTTGTCGGAGTGCATGGTTCTCCAAACATTGATCAGTCCGTTCCCCGCTAGCGGCACCTTCAGTCCCTCCCTCGGGGTAAGCAGAGTCCCTTCCAGAACATTTTGTACAGAACATTTATCCAATTCTATGTCCAAATATTGAAATATCCCTCTATAACCACCAAGTCACCTTCTAATTGTCCCACTTCTGTGAGTAAATTCACAACAGGTCCTATGCCCCTCATTGGGACAATATACCGACGCCAGCACTAAGCGAATTCCACCCAGTAATCCCTGCAATATCAATAAATGTCCTTGTAGCAATCTTTGTACTTCAACTTGAGATATCTTCAAGTTCCTAAGCAAAGGGATACCAACGCCTCCCTTTTTCACAACATCGGAAGCCCGGTGCACTGTACCTATTCCACCGCCTCTAAGAGACCTACCCTCCCCCCGTCGTAACCTGGTTTCCTGCACAAGAAGAACATCCAGTGATGCACGTTGGAACTCTCTCACCAATAATGACCTCTTCATGGGCGAGTTCAGTCCCTTTACATTTAAAGTCCCCACAGATACCAGGCTCATCCTCTGCAAAATGTTACTCTCATCCACGATCATTCCTTAATGTCCACCAGGGAACCCATCATGGACAGAACTATGGTATTGTAACCTGCCACTATATTCATGCACTCAACAATTCGCCCCTCTCACTCCCATTTGCCCCTCCATATCTCCTTCTATATCACCAACAAACATAGTCCCCCAACCCAATCCCCCATTAATTAGTTTCCTGAATTTCCTATTCCGAGCCCCTTTCTTTCGTTGCGGCAGACCCTCCAAGGGTAAGATGGGTCAATGCGTGGGACGCCTCCACTGCGGTGGTGATCCTGTAGCTCTCGGCTCTGACCTCAAATACCAAAGCAAATGGATATGTCCATCGGTATCTTATGCACTTTTCTGTGAGCCACTGTTTCAGGGGCCATCAGTTCTGCTTTCTCGACAAGGTGAAACCTGAGAAATCTTGGAAAATACATATCTTCCGTCCGTCATATCCGACTTTCCTAGTACCTCCATCTTATCTTTGTAGTGAAGGAAGCACACAACAATCTTTCTTGGACCTTGCTAATAAGCCTTTCCTCCTCTGTGCGCTCTCTCGATCTGTATCTGCTGCCCCCTGTTGGCCTCAAACAGAAGGTTGGCGACTTCTTGAACCTTCCTTTCCAACTCCCAAGGGGACTCAGCGTCCCGTTCCTGCATTCCAGCACTCTGAGGTTGTTCTTCCTTTCGCGATTCTCTTATCGTCCAACTTCAATGGCACATCTTCTTCCCTAGATTTGCATTTCCACAAGATCCACACTCAGCTGGTTGCTCTCTAGTCCTTCCCACTTGCCCTCGATAGATTTGACTCGACCCCGCAGGTCACTAAGCGAGGCTTGTATCTCACAAATCAATGCCCTAATTTCTGCCATGATACTTCCAATATCTTCTTTGGTTGCCAACCCACCCTGCAACGCCATCTCTATTGAGGGGTTGCCCAACTCTTTCCCCCCTCCTCGCCTATATTTCTGCAGGGCACAGATGGCTGTGGAGATATTATTGGCCCCTCACCCTCCTAGGCACCTTCACGGCTCTCCAGGTCTCCACGGCTATCCCGAGGAAACCCAGTTATAATTGGGCCCCAAACAGCAGTTCCGTTCGTCTCCGCGCTCGCTTCAACAAGTGCGCCCTATTGATGCACACACCCGTTCAATACTTGCTACTCCGGACCTATGAGCTGTATAGCATGAAACCTGCCCCCATTTTCCGCACTCCTTCATTCAGCTGTCTACTTTTCAAATGGCAGTTGCTCCAGGGGAGGCCGATCTCATCACCAGTATGTGCACTCCCTTATATTCAAGTCACAAGTACTGCGAAGAGTACGAAGCTTTCCGAGGCCTGAAGAGCAAGTCTGCTAAACCGTGGTCCTTGAGGGTGTCTAGTCAAAGGATCGAATCAAAAGGGTCGACAGGACAAAGGACCGAATGTTTTTTTTAAAAAATATATTTTTTTTTAGGTTTCCGTTTTGGAAAAAAAAGTGTTTTTTAGCAAAAAAAGGGTGTTGGGGGGGGGACTCCCCAACAAAAAAAAATATATGTAAAAATAAATTCGATCCTTTGTCCTGTCGACCCTTTGGTGTCGATCCTTTGACCTGTCGACCCTTTGGTGTCGATCCTTTGACCTGTCGACCCTTTCACTGTCGATCCTTTGACTGGCAACCGTCCTTGAGCACGTTTGGTTCAGCCACCTACCGCCGGGGTGGGGGCCTCCACTGCTGCCTAGCAGGTCCACTCTGTCAGGCACCCTCTGACGTTCTCTCCCAGATAATATCGTTCGATTTCCAGTAGCCCTCCTCCCATACACTTTCTGGGGGATGGGAGCTGGTCTCTAGGCGGTTATTATATTTCATGCAACGTAGTCAGCTCAGTCTTAATCTATTTACTGAGTTTGACACATGTTCCAGATCGAAAAAGCGCAAATAATAAAAAAAATAAAAAATAATTAAAAAAAAATAGAAAATAATAAAAAAGAAAAGAAAAAGCGCAAATAATGCGCCTCTCACTTGCGCTGGTCATATTTTCTTATCACACTTGCAAAGGTGAATGCTTGGTCCACCGGTGCGCTCCTTGTTTGGAATCCAACTTGTCATGGGGATTACCTTATTGTCCTCTACCGAGTCCAATTGGATTACAAACCATGAAACTAGAAAGGTTACTGGGCACTTTGAGAATGACTGTAGACAGGGATTTGGTATTTGCACAACCCAATGCACACAGATATCCTCCCTCTGAGACCTTGCTTTCCCTCCCAGCCCTTCCTCTTATTTTTCTGTGAGATTCCTAAAACCTGCCCCGCGCTCGGATTTGGAGAATGTCTCAATCCCAGTAGAAAAAGTGTCAAGGCCATTTTAACCTCAAATCCAAATCTTAAAGCCGTCGGAATCAGTATATACGGCTCATGGTTACAAACAGTTTAATGTTAGGCTCAGTGTTCAGAATAGTGAAATGAGTACCAACCCCAGTGTGCACTGTGTACTTACTGATTCAAGCATGCAACCCTTTTATTACCGACATATTTGGCATATCTAAATATGTCTGGTCATTCTTGTGCTCCCAAAATGTTCTTTGATGTTATTGAAAGCATCTAGGAACCCTCATTGCTGCTGTTTGTCCCCTGCATCTTACTCACGGGTGTATTTCTAAAGAGTACAATAGTAGTGTACACACTGTATTGGAATGACTATTAGAAAATAATGTATATGGTTTGTGTAAGTTTTTGTACTGTGCTTTGCACAGTAAGCTAAGTGTAATGTTAAAATGACTAGTTTGTACTGGAAATGATCCTTAAAAATGAGTGTACAATTATAAAAAGAGCCAGTTTCTAATGTTAGTAATATGTAATCAATTACATTTTCTTAAAAGCTTTTTTTCTGAGAATACACACCATTTTGTTTCTCAAAATGTCCTTCCTTCTTGAAAAGGGCTGCACTCTGTCTAAAACCAATTACAAATGACATGTTTCTTCTTTGAGTACCAACGCAATGTTTATTTATTTATTTATTTGTATTTGTAGAGCACGCAAGAGCCCGTGGGCATTGTGGCGCTTGTTACAGAGAGAAAGAACTTAGTTGCAAGGTTAATACATTTTTTACATTTTTACATTTTTGTTAATACATTTTTTACATTTTTACATAATGTACAGTGGGTCTGAAAAAAATACATAAAGTCCAGTTGGGTTCTAGGCAGGTAGGGAGAGGGGCGGCAGTGGAGGAGGAGTAGAGGAGGGAAGAAGGAGGGTGGCTGTTAGTTAAAGAGGGAGGTTTTTAAGTTTTTTTTCGGAATGCAGAAAGGGAGGTCTCCGTTCTGAGTGCTGTCGGGAGCGAGTTCCATAGTTTGGGTGCTATGTACGGGAAGCCGATCCCATCTGCTTTGGCCCTATTGATGTGTGGGGTGTAGAGTTGATTAGAGTAGCATGACCTTGTGGGGCAGGTAGATGTGGTTTTTTATATGGTTTCTGATAAGTATGAACGGGCAGTGTGGGTGAGGGATTTGTGTGTGATAGTGAGGATTGTAAAAGTAATGCAGTCTTTGACAGGGAGCCAAGGAGCTGCCTGCCTGGCCTGGGAAATGTGGTCCCTTCTGCGGATGCTTAATGCTGCTCTTAGGGCATTGTTTTGGGTGATTTAGAGTCTGTTTAAGTTTTTCATAGAGGTACCGGCTAGGAGGGCATTGCAGTAGTCTAGCTTGGCACCGATAGTTGCTCTAGTTATTGAGAGACAGTTGGGCTTAGAGAGGTATGGCTTTATTGCATTAATGAGCTTCGTGCTATGCGCAGACGCCGCAGCAATGGCACTGACCTGCCTGGTCATCGATAGGGTAGCGTCAATGTAGACCCCTAGCGTCTTTACAGAGGAGGAGATGGGAATGATGGAGTTGCCTATGTTGAAATTAGAATAGAGGCAGTCTAGTTTAGCTAGTGTGGCCTTTTGACGGAGAATGAGGATCTCTGTCTTGTCCCCATTGAGGCAAAGGCCATTGGCCCCCATCCAGGCTTGGATCGTGGCGTAGATTTGGTGTAATGCCTCAGCATCTTGGTTGTAGGAACCGGATAGTGGTAGGAGTACTTGAGTGTCGTCAGCGTAGTTGGTATACGCTATGCCAAGTGCATCGAGCTTGCCGAAGAGGGGCTTCGTGAGCAGGTTGTATAAGGTCGGGGCTGTGGAACTCCACAGTGGATGGTGGTGGGGGCTGCATTGGCTGTGTTGGAGAATACCTTCATTGCTCTGCCCTCAGGGAAAGAAGTAATCCACGAGGCTGCTTGTTTGGAGAATTTGGCTGCTTGGGTGAGGTGGGAGGTAAGGGTCTTGTGATCTACAAGATCGAAGGCAGCCGAGAGGTCTAGGAGAAGAAGGAGGGCAGGGTTGCCTTTGTCCATGATTTGAGTGATTTGGTTTTTTAAGTCCACTAAGCAGTTTCAGCGCCATGCCCTTTGTGGAAGCCAATTGTGCATTGTGTTTAATTGTGCATGCTGGCCTTTGATTGATAGAGCCATTGAACCTGCACGTTTATTACAATATGCACAAAAAAACGAATATTTGCAAGTCCCGTCAGAACCCCAGCACTCACTACAGAGCCTATCCGCATGCCCTTCATGTGCCTTTATAAGGACAATGAGCCCTCAGAGTGAGGTGTATCTGCGTGCCCTTTGTCTGCCCTTATAAGGACAATGAGCCCTCAGAGAGAAGGTGTATCCGCATGCCCTTCATGTGCCCTTATAAGGACAATGAGCCCTCAGAGAGAAGGTGTATCCGCATGCCCTTCATGTGCCCTTATAAGGACAATGAGCGCTCAGAGAGAAGGTGTATCCGCATGCCCTTCATTTGCCCTTATAAGGACAATGAGCCCTCAGAGCGAAGGTGTATCCGCATGCCCTTCATGTGCCCTTATGTGGACAATGAGCGCTCAGAGAGAAGGCGTATCCGCATGCCCTTCCTGTGCCCTTATAAGGACAATGAGCCCTCAGAGCGAAGGCGTATCCGCATGCCCTTCCTGTGCCCTTATAAGGACAATGAGCCCTCAGAGCGAAGGTGTATCCGCATGCCCTTCATGTGCCCTTATAAGGACAATGAGCGCTCAGAGAGAAGGCGTATCCGCGTGCCCTTCATGTGCCCTTATAAGGACAATGAGCCCTCAGAGCGAAGGTGTATCCGCGTGCCCTTCCTGTGCCCTTATAATGACAATGAGCCCTCAGAGCGAAGGTGTATCCGCGTGCCCTTCCTGTGCCCTTAGAAGGACAATGAGCGCTCAGAGCGAAGGCGTAGCCGCGTGCCCTTCATGTGCCCTTATAAGGACAATGAGCCCTCAGAGTGAAGGCGTATCCGCGTGCCCTTCATGTGCCCTTATAAGGACAATGAGCCCTCTGAGCGAAGGCGTATCCGCGTGCCCTTCATGTGCCCTTATAAGGACAATAAGCCCTCAGAGCGAAGGTGTATCCGCGTGCCCTTCATGTGCCCTTATAAGGACAATGAGCCCTCAGCGCGAAGGCGACATTTTTGCAGGCACACTGAAAGGCGCATGAAAACCCCACACACTGGACTAGGGTATTAGTGTAACACAATCTACTGAAAAAATTGTCCAGAGGTTGTTTTTTATTTTTAAAGGTATCAAAAATGTCTTTATTGAGATACATTATTTTTCAAAAATGAATTGATCATTAGTTAATGCACACACATTAAATTACATTAACATTGCAGAAGAGCATAAGACTCCAGATAATAAAAACCTAACACAACCATCATTCATCAACAGTCAAACCATCATTTGGGGCTTGACGTTGGCACGTGATGTTGCACGTCAGATTTCCATCTGAGGTGTTGTAAGTGAGAGCTGCGGGATTCACTGTGCTGTTGTAACTGGGGGCCTTATGCAGTACTCTGAAGACAGCGAGCCCGACATGGACTATGACGTCAGCCCTTTGTTGAAGGAGGAGGGGCCGCAGGAGCTGCCTGTCATAACCAAATATTACATTGACATTCAATTCTCTTGTGCTGAGGTAACACCAATATCGGCAACAGTTGCCTGACCACTGGAATAATTCCAGTTTTGGTTCTTGAGATTTTTGAAACCCTGTTGAATTTCCTTGAAACAGATTTAACGGGGTTGACGATTTAGAGCACATGACACTGGGAGTCAGTGATAATATTGTATCAATTGTTTCTCCTGACGAAGACGTTATTTCAATTGTTTTTCAAAACGTCGAAACCGGTGGAGAAGAACAGGCGGAGATGGGATTCATCATTCTCTGCTGAACGTCCCCACTCCGTGGCATAGAGCACACTTCTGGTTAATGGTTGTGCTGATGCACATTTTATGTGGATAAAATGAAATATTTAAGACTATGTGGGGCTAATTTATGAAATGCTACCACTTATGGATTGCACTAAACGTTTTAGTCAAAAAAAAGTTTTATTGTGAGTGAATGAGGTTGATTGATTTGTGTTGCAAATGATGGTTTGACTGGTGATGAATGATGGTGATGTTAGGTTTTTATTATCTGGTGTCTTCTGCAATGTTAATGTAATTTAATGTGTGTGCATTAACTAATGATCAAAGCATTTTTGAAAAATAATGTATCTCAATATATACATTTTTGATACCTTTAAAAATAAAAAACAACCTCTGGACAATTTTTTCAGTAGATTGTGACATTTTTGCAGGCGACACACAATGACAGTCTCTGTCTCCAAATACCAATCTGGGCCACACCTCAGGGGATAACTCTGTCGCTGCTGCTTTCATTCTACTTCTTACCATATAACAGTACAATGGAGACCTTTGCCAGCAACTGTCAATGCTATGCTGACCCTTTGGAAATCCTCCTGGATATCCCGTCTGTAGCCTTTGCCTGTGCCGATATCCCTGTGTGTTTTCACATGATACAGGATTGGTCCATAGACAACAATCTATTTATTGAATATTTATAAGGCTCACTATACAGCACAAGGTGTTTCCAGGTGCCACAAGACACAAAGAGGGATGGGAGGGGGGCAGGGGAGATAAACTACAATAAGGGTCCTACTAGGTCTTGTGACATTCAGATCGCGCAAGTGCAGTAACAAGAAGTACAAGGGGGATGGGAGTGGTGGTGGGCAGTGGCAGGGGGTAGGTAAGTGAACGGTGAGGGGAGGGTGAAAGGAATGCAGAGGGGGAGGGGAAGAAGGAAGCAAGGGCTCAGGGGCTAGCCAAGTGATGGGGGGAGCCCAGAGGATGCAAGTGCCAGAGGATGCTGGGGGTGGACTACCGTCTAAGTGCAAGGACAGGTGGTGGACCAGACTCAGGAGGGATGTACAACCCATCAGGCTAGTCAGGGACGTGGGCGTGGAAGGGCAGTGCTGGTTTGGGTGGGTGTTGGTATAGACTAGTCAAGGAGGGTATGGTAGTCTGTATGACTCACAACGGACCAGGCCGCCAGTCGCAGCGGCAGGTTGGGGCATTAGCAAGGGAGGGGGAATGAGGTAGAGAAGAGCAGAGTCTTGAGAAGCCTCCAGAACTTAAGGAGGTCCGGCTCAAGTCTGAGTCAGGCAGGGAGGCCATTCCAGAAGGTGACACTCACAAAAAATAGGTAATTTGATCCGGGATCTGCACGCAAAGCATTCCAGCTCCACTAGAAATGACGCCCCACCCAACACCGGTGACCACAGTGGGGTGTCCTGACTCTTGACTGGGGTGGCCCGAGTGGGGCACTGGCTGATGCAGGAGAAGCAATCCAGTTACCTGGCCACTAGAAATGATGACCCACCCAACACCGGTAACCACAGTGGAGCGCCTGACTCTTGACTGGGGTGGCTCGAGTGGGGCACTGGCTGATGCAGGAGAAGCAATCCAGTTACCTGGCCACTAGAAATGATGCCCCACCCAACACTGGTGACCACAGTGGAGCGTCCTGACTCTTGACTGGGGTGGCCCGAGTGGGGCACTGGCTGATGCAGGAGAAGCAGTCCAGTTACCTGGCCACTAGAAATGATGCCCCACCCAACACTGGTGACCACGGTGGAGCGTCCTGACTCTTGACTGGGGTGGCCCGAGTGGGGCACTGGCTGATGCAGGAGAAGCAGTCCAGTTACCTGGCCACTAGAAATGATGCCCCACCCAACACTGGTGACCACAGTGGAGCGTCCTGACTCTTGACTGGGGTGGCCCGAGTGGGGCACTGGCTGATGCAGGAGAAGCAATCCAGTTACGTGGCCACTAGAAATGATGCCCCACCCAACACTGGTGACCACGGTGGGGCGTCCCGACTCTTGACTGGGGTGGCCCGAGTGGGGCACTGGCTGATGCAGGAGAAGCAATCCAGTTACGTGGCCACTAGAAATGATGCCCCACCCAACACTGGTGACCACGGTGGGGCGTCCCGACTCTTGACTGGGGTGGCCCGAGTGGGGCACTGGCTGATGCAGGAGAAGCAATCCAGTTACGTGGCCACTAGAAATGATGCCCCACCCAACACTGGTGACCACATTGGAGCGTCCTGACTCTTGACTGGGGTGGCCCGAGTGGGGCACTGGCTGATGCAGGAGAAGCAGTCCAGTTACGTGGCCACTAGAAATGATGCCCCACCCAACACTGGTGACCACGGTGGGGCGTCCCGACTCTTGACTGGGGTGGCCCGAGTGGGGCACTGGCTGATGCAGAAGCAGTCCAGTTACGTGGCCACTAGAAATGATGCCCCACCCAACACTGGTGACCACAGTGGAGCGTCCTGACTCTTGACTGGGGTGGCCCGAGTGGGGCACTGGCTGATGCAGGGGTGGCATGAAGTACGAGCACACACACACACGAATAGCATTAATGTACTATTTGTCTCCACTAAGCATATCTACTTTAATTACTAACATTAGTGTCCTGCATTCCTGTGTTTAAAGTTTAATGACTAGAGTTTAGGATAATTGCGTGGCACCTGGGGTGATGAATCAGTTTCCAGGGGCAGCACATGCCACCCCAGGCCACTCCCTGGACACGCCACCACGTGAACAGTCTCCAAATCCAGAAACGTGGGTACGTAATTCAATAATTAAATAGCAGAAATTCCATTTTCAGCCGCAGGTCCTCAGAAAAATCAGTACTTGAAGAGGCCACACAAAAAATGAAGTGACAGAAGCTCTCATGATGTCAAGACTAGGGGGTTGTAAGCTTTATTTTATGGCCATGAATAAAGGGCGTATCTAGCGATAGCAACTACTTCAGAACAAGGCCATTAGAATGACCACAAGCTCCGAAGCCACAAGGCCCAGTGAACTCTGCGTGGAAAGTGCTGCACTGGCTCCCAACCGAGAAACAAATCCTTCTCAAGACTGCGCGCTTCAGACAAATGAACCTGCCAACCACAGGACCCTCAGGCCTCACAAAACGTGAACTTAAGAGGACTCCCTCTGCTCCCTCAATCTCCTACTCATTGCAGCAGATCCTTCTCATCCTCTCAATGCAAACACTGGAACTCAGACAGGTGCCCTCCCTCTGCAGATTCAAGAAAAGACTGAGGGCCAGAACCATTGAGCTAAACTGTCCCTCCCTTAGCCCTGTTGCCCAACAACCCTCTTTCCAAGCTGGTTAGTTCAAGTGCCAATCCCAGTAAGTCGTACCACGATCATTGAGAGTCTTCCGTGTCCTACCAGTTATTCGGGATTTTGCTGCATTGTTACCAACTTTCATTTGTGCTGTGACACCTGCCTATGCCAGCCCCTGCTCAGGCACTTCAATTCACCAAAATGCCTGGGGTAGGGGAAGTGACATCACATGACCCTTGACCTCTGATGACATCACAGGAAGTGATGTAATTTGACCCCGAGCCCCACGTGACATCCCAGGAAGTGATACACATGACCTTCAGATGCGTCTAACACCCGTGTTTCCACCCAGAGCATTCAAACATACACACTATCACAATTCGTCTCTGCCCAGGAGATTTCATTAAAAAAATGTTTTAATACAGTGGTAGCAAGGGATACTGCAGGAGTAGCAAGGCAGACACAAATGGCGTCACTGCCTCTACTGGTGTAACTCCATTATGGAACGCCACTTTCTAATTTAATCCATATTCTGTATCTACGTCAATATAGGCGCATAATGTGCCACAAATAAGAAACGTGTTGTCACTTCATCGAAGGACACTTTTCTTATTTTACATAGAGCTCAGAATCAGGCTCAGAGTCTTCATAGACCATTGCACGCAAGTACTAATCTTGCAAAATGTGCTTTATATGTGACCACTCCTCTGCTTCCTGGTCTTATATGGGAATTCTACACACCTTGGCTGGGCTACAATCTTCAAGAAAAGCAATGTCCTGAACTCTTGAATCAAGATTTCCTCATCTGGTGCCCACTGACTATCAGTCTTGAGGATAACATGGCCCTAAGCCTGCAGCTCAGACTCATACATTGTGCAAGGGGCATTAACTACCATTATGGACCAGCTTCACCGTCACGTGTAATGTGCTGAGTAGTTTGCTTAGTGAATGCGGGTATTGGTTGCATCTGAACTGTTTTAAGATAAAGGAGATAATTGCACCAGGACTTTGACATTTGAACTTTAATAATGACTATTTAGCACACACCACAAACAGAATGGTCACCACGCATTCAATCTGAAAGGGGGACCGGTACAAGGTAACATACCAAGTAACATTTTGGCACCATACCTTTCACTAGGACCACATTTGAAGAGTGTAGGACCAACCAGGTGACAGCTTGCTGGGTATAGCCACGTTATAAACGTCATATCATATCATACAAATGCATTGCCAGTGAGTTTTTTAGTTGGCGCCAATAAAAGGTTTCCATTTTCTCAACGTAGTAAGGATGAAAGGCTCAGACTTCATGTCTCCACATCCACTCAAGGAGTCATTTACAGGAAGATCAGGGGAGGTACCTTTCTTCACACTATGAGTGGACGCAGCACCCACATGACAGACAACAGATACAGCAGAACAAAGAAGAAAGACTCAGCGCAGGCAGTAGGAGGCGCGCAGCCTCATAGCAGAACAGAGGTGGAAGCCTGCCACCTGTAGCAGAACATTTCACACTGCAGAAGACAAAGAAGAAAGACTATGCGCAGGCAGCAGGAGGCACGCAACCACATAGGAGAACAGAAGTGGAAACACGCCACCTTTAGTAGAACATTTCACACTGCAGAAGACAAAGAAGAAAGACTCAGCGCAGGCAGTAGGAGGCGCGCAGCCTCATAGTAGAACAGAGGTGGAAGCCTGCCACCTGTAGCAGAACATTTCACACTGCAGAAGACAAAGAAGAAAGACTCAACGCAGGCAGTAGGAGGCGCACAACCACATAGCAGAACAGAGGTGGCAGCATGCCACCTGTAGCAGAACATTTCACACTGCGGAAGACAAACAAGAAAGACTCAGCACAGGCAGTAGGAGGTGCACAACCACATAGCAGAACAGAGGTGGAAGCCTGCGACCTGTAGCAGAACATTTCACACTGCAGAAGACAAAGAAGAAAGACTCAGCGCAGGCAGTAGGAGACGCACAGCCACATAGCAGAACAGAGGTGGCAGCATGCCACCTGTAGCAGAACATTTCACACTGCGGAAAACAAACAAGAAAGACTCAGCGCAGGCAGTAGGAGGCGCACAACCACATAGCAGAGCAGAAGTGGAAACACGCCACCTTTAGCAGAACATTTCACACTGCAGAAGACAAAGAAGAAAGACTATGCGCAGGCAGCAGGAGGCGCACAACCACATAGGAGAACAGAAGTGGAAACATGCCACCTTTAGTAGAACATTTCACAATGCAGAAGACAAAGAAGAAAGACTCAGCGCAGGCAGTAGAAGGCGCACAACCACATAGCAGAACAGAAGTGGAAACACGCCACCTTTAGCAGAACATTTCACACTGCAGAAGACAAAGAAGAAAGACTATGCGCAGGCAGCAGGAGGCACACAATCATGTAGGAGAACAGAAGTGGAAACACGCCACCTTTAGTAGAACATTTCACACTGCAGAAGACAAAGAAGAAAGACTCAGCGCAGGCAGTAGAAGGCGCACAACCACATAGCAGAACAGAAGTGGAAACACGCCACCTTTAGCAGAACATTTCACACTGCAGAAGACAAAGACGGTCTAAAGGTCTGCCACCGACATATATTACTAATGGAGAGCAGAGAAGGAATAACAGTGAGAGGATCCAGGATAGCGATCCTCAAAAGCCTGCGCCAGAAGGTCATTGACATGGCACATGAAGGACACAGAGGAATAGTGACAAATAAGAGCGCGAGTGGCTCTAATGCTGGACGGCATGGTGGAGAAGATGATTGGGGCATGCCACCTTTGCCAGAACACTAGCCAATTAACAAACCAGAGCCACAATTAGTGTCAGAGCTTCTGCAGAACATCTGGGTGGAGGGGGCAGCAGACCCAGTAGGTAGTGGCCCGATAGATGAATATTGCATGCTGCCAACAGTGATACAGAGACCACCGATGGAAGCAGTGTTAGTGGTCCCATTGTTAGGAGACATGTTTACTCCGTGGGAGATTCCCATGGCACGGAAGACAGACAAATGCCCAATAATTAATAGTAATGACTTCACGAAATTCTACAAACAAATGGAGGTGGCACACAGGAAAATAGCACTGCTGTGGCCTCAAGCAAATGGGATAGTGGAACGTTTCATGAGCACCATCAAGAAGATGGTCCAGAGAAGGGACACGATTGGGGGGTGTCCCTGTACTAAGCCCTCCATGCTACCCTGTGACCCACGGTTACAGAAATTCACTTTACAGATCAACGGACAAACTTCCCTCTGAACTCAAGCTAGGACAGTATCTGAGGATGAGTCTACCACAAAGGCCCCCAATGCCACCATGTAAACATTAGGAAACAGAGAAGAAGGACCACGAGGCAAAGAGGAACATGAAGAAGGACTCCCGCCAATGGAAACATAGCACAGAGGAAGTGTTCCAGCCCCAGACACGAAAAACAGACACCACCCATGACAGCAGCACCTCAACAGTGACCAAGGATCAATGGTTACAGCACAGGTCAAATATCTCACAATAATGCTCAACGCTGCACACTTTAAGAAGCGCAAAGGATGACTTAGAAGAGAAAGAGGAAGTACCAGAACAACTGCACCGCCCAGATCAGGAAGAAGGATGAAAAGACCGCATAGACTGATAGAGCAAACGCCATGTCTACGCGCAGGGTGTTTATTCTATACAGCATATGTGGCAAGGTGAGTGGAAACCCCTGCTCATTCGGGGGGGGGGGGGTGTTGTCTCTAAGAGCAGGGAGTCCCTGGAGAAGGAATGGGGAAAGGGGCTCTGAGGATCTCAGCTGGCTCTAGGTAACTACCTCCAGGGATAGAAGTACTTACTTCTGCTGATGACATTATGTAGCCAATGCATCCGGGTACACGAGAGGACAGGGCAGGATTCACCCCCCACCACCCTCCGCTCACCTCCCCTCCCCTCAAGACTTATTTTAAAAGATTGGATGGAAATGGCGAATTTAAGAAGAACCTGAAAAAAAGGTTGGATTAACAGGCACTTTTAAATACATGAGTTATACGACATATTCTAACAAAGAGCGTGACAGTAAAGTTTGTAGAAAGAGTGAAGAAAAAACAATGGAACAGAGCCCTCCCTCCACACCCATCAGGGATGTCTGTAGGGAAACATTGTTAGCGGGCAGTAACGCCACCAAGTAGAATATATGTCTGTACGTATAAGAATGTTTCGCACACATGGGCCATTAACCATCGCAATTTATAATTGATTTCACTTTTCTGTGATAGAAGCGTGACCCACAAGTGATGTTGCAAAAAGTCACTAAAGAGACAGTTCAGCTTGCCCTGTAGACTGGTTAATATTATAAATAGAAATGGGGCAACTCTATTGAAAATAGAACCGTGTATGAATGAGACTGTGGCCCTCATTAGGAGGCTACGGGCAACCTCGGCTTACCTTTTCCGCTGTCCGATTTCCCAGTATTACCAGTATGTTACGGGCGGCGGTGGAACGGTAAGTTCCCATTCCCATGGGCAACGTTGTTAACGGTGCTGGTGCTTCAGTGATTTATCTGCCGGTACGAGCCTGATCTACCAGCAGGTCAGGGTGGTAGTTCACTGCCCCTCCGGAAAAGGGGCCAGTAACCGTTGTGTCCGGTACTTTTTTAGAGACCTGCATGCTCGTAATGAGGGCCTTTGTCCATAGCACACATTGAACAGAATTACTGCTGCAAGAGCGCAGTTTAGGTAGTTATGAAAAGTAAGACACACTGTGGTGATGCCAATAGTTCGGTATCACATACTGTGTCAAGCGGGGAAGCTGGGATTTATGCCCTGGTTTCCATGTTCTACAGTTTACAATTCAGAGAGCAGAGTAAAGTACATCGCTGTCGGTGGCATCTTCCGTTTTAGAAGGAAAATACAATGCTTTTGGAAATGTTGCACTTTGGGGGCTAAACTAGTGCTCCCTTCAATAGAACTTCATTGCATAGCACCAACTCACCTGATAAATCAACCTGACAATATATTCAAAATGTTGATTAAAACAGGTTTGCAAACCCAAGTATAATTTTCTTCTTCAGACAAAAAGGAGTTGAGTAGGCCCAGCAAGGATTGAAACATGTTACACACAGATCTCAGCAACAGTCATTCAAGCTGCAGAGCTACCTTTGCAGCTTCATGCCTCATCACTCAACTTCCCCAGTGGGTGTGGATCCCTGATACCTGTCAATATCACGGCATTACCAACAGTGCAGTTCCAATAACTGGAAAGCAAAGTGCTGTTTTATCTGCAGCAACATTGACACTGCGTACAGTCTCTTTTAGGATGTTCAATCGGAAACCGAAAACTGTGAACATCTCTACGGGAGCAGTAAGGAAGGCATGGTATCAAAGTAAGACAGACACAAGTGAACACAGTTCAAGGGTGTTTATTGAACTTTAGCAGGGGTGTGAAAAATGCCTTTTTTAACCTAAATCTAAGATGTGAGCAAGCTACGACCATCACATAATAATAATGCAGTCCTAGTGGAGTCCAGTCAAATGAAAAAGGCCTATACAAAAAGAAACTATTGCCAATCCTTACCGTTATGCTACAAAATAGTGTGGGATAATGTTCACAAAAGGATAAGTCAGGATGTTTAGGCCGTTGGCCTCCCTTCCCCACGTTTTTAGCCCGGGATAAAGCGGTGCACTCGACCACAGCACACTCATGGGTTTCTTCGGCACAAGGTCACAGTTCCTTTTACCAACATCAGGGCCTTCTGTGCCCAAGTCTCCTTTATTCAACGTCTCTTGCTTCAGAGGGCCCGATGCACCAAAAACAACAAAGAAAAGTTCCTTTCCAAAATTCAAGTCGGGGGACTTACTCTTCGCCCGGGATCCCCCTCAGCTGTGCTCAAATCCTTCTTTCACAATTAGCCTCCCTATGCAGTGTTCGGACCAAATTTAATTTGCAGGCATCTCTCAGTCGGGTTCACATTTGCCACAACAATATCTTCACGGGTGAATTTTATTGTTCACCCCGGATACCTTTCTTCCGGGCTCAGATCCCCTTTTAGCCAATTAGTTTCCCTCTTCCGGGCTCAGACCAATTTCTGTTCATAGGTAATCAAAGTCTTTCAAATGTGCACAGGATTTAACTCAACCCGAGGCAGGACCACTTCGATTTCACCATTCAATATTTACACACTCTCGGGGGTACCAAACAGAAACCTTTGAGTGTGCACCCACGTGGCACCGGACCAATCTGTATCTGGTACCTAACTGGGTTTCATAAAGTTCAATCGCACACAAGTTCTTTGTTCATACAATGTTGCCACTTGTAACCTTGAGCATAACACAATTCAGTCTGCTATCAGTTTCTCCCGACTCACCGGCTGTGCTGACCTCATTGGCATTGCTTTGATGTAGGAGTCAATGACAGTACCACAGTGGCAATCGCTTCGCCCCGCCTTGTCTATCAATGCAGGAGGGCCCCATGTACCTTTAACACATGTTTCACCATTCGTCAGCTGTGATTCCTGGTCTTATGTTTCTTTTCCTTGTGGCTTCTTGAAAGTTGCAATCCTTTTGTGAAAAGAACAAGGGTAACTCCATCCTTGTCGTCCGCTCTGGTATTGTCGCCTTTCTCTTTGGTTTAAACTGCGATCTCGGAATAGCTACTTCCTCATGCGTTTGGCCTTACTCAGAGTGTGCTTTCGTGATCCGCCTTTTATCTGTGTGGCGAAGTGTGATGGAAGTCAGGTGTGTGTAGTTATCAGTGTATTGCCTGACTCTGGCTGACCCTTGTGTTGGGACATGTCAGGTTTACGGCTCTGGTGCTAGTCCGTTTTCGCTCACGATGAACTGTCCGTGAGAAAGTGTTCATGATGGGAAAGGGGAGTTAAGTTTCTAAGTATTCTACCTGATAGGATAAGGAAAAGGTGTCATAGGTAAGGGGATACCACGTCTCACCCTTCGGTGTCCCACTTGCACTCCCCGAAGACACCCCATCCAGGTGATCCTTCTAAACTGGTCCACCCCCAAGAACTGGATCCAATAGCGATGGCCGTGTCCTGGCCACCTGGATGACAAATCCTCGGAGACTAGCGGGTGAGACACCTTCAGGTTTCTCACAGGGCAGAGTGAGTTTCCTGCTCCCAACACTAAAGAAAAGAGGGAGAAATTGAAACTTCAACACGGTCACTCATGTACTTGGTCAGCCATCAAATGGTTAAAGGGGCAATAGGCTGAGCTGTAACAATGCTGGATTCTATTTTCCGTGAAGAAGGCCTACTACACGGCCATCTTTCCATGTACTATGGAGCGACCATCTTGTGGTACCTTTCGTGACCCTCGCGCCGGCGTAAGGTCCCCTGCTCACAAACAACAAGAAGCATTGCCAGGAGAACTTGGAAAATCCTCCACCTACAAGAACTGATGAATGACACCAAGTCAAGCTCCTAAGGAAGCAGCAGAGATGCTCCACACAGCGCTCCAGATAATATTTAGAAGTGGGAGTATTTTACTCCCTATTTTTAAAGGTTGGGAGTGAAATTATTTTGTATGGAGTAAAAATGTAAGTCCAATTCCCAATGATAGTATTTTATAAGAGAGTCAAAATGTTTTACCTGAAAAACTGATATGTTTTTGTAATATTTATTTCTTTGCACCTAGTTATTCATGCACATTAAAAGATACATGTTCACTTCGTCCGATCAGGCAGTTAAAATAGTCGTTTCTTCCTGTGGTACTACGTGCACTACTGGTCCAAGCATCTCCATGGAGTTGGGAGGGTGAAAGCAGGGGCGCAAGATTCTACATGTCTTTTTCCTATTCTTTGTCGGGAGTATTTTTACTCCCTATTTCTATTATTGGGGAGTATTTGACAAGTATTAGGGAGTAAAAGTGCACAATACACTCCATATCTGTAAGGCTGGCTCCACAACTGGATTAGGCAAGCCTTAGAGATACTAACAACTATGAAACAATTCACCCCCGAACTATGGTTCATCCCAAACTATGAATCCTTACGATAATGAGATGTAAACTAGAACATGCGTGAAGGTAAGACCATCAAGACAAAGTATATAATTGAGAAATTATGGCTGTACAAAGCAGCATCCCTAAAGGCGAAGAAACATTGCCTGGATGCGTTAGAATGCCGTCCCACCTGCAGAATGAGATGTTCAGAATTATCAATATGGGAAATCCTAAATCGTGTAGCAAAACTCTGATACTGTCCCAAAGACTATGCAATGGCCTCGCCAACCACTTCCAGGACAAGATCAAGAATATCCGGCAAGCCATAGGCTCAGCACAAGAAAATACGAAAGGTGGAATGCTTCACAACGAGCCCACACCGTCAACTGCATCATTAAACCAATTCAAGATCTTTACTCAACTGGAGTTCACAAAACTTGTGAAGGAAGGCAACACAGCAGGCACGGCTAGGGTCCCCTTTCTACCCATGCAAACTATTCAAGGCGATACTTGAAAAGGAAACACTGGCCACCCGCTACCAGGAAGTTATGAATTCATCACTGGCAATTCTATCGAACAATGCTTCACGATGGCCTTCGTTAAAAAAGTCGTCAAAGGTACTACTTGTCGTCTGGTAGAACCGCTCTAACCACAGACTGATCTCCAACATACCCTTCCCGGCTTAAATCCTGGAAACCTATGTCTATGATCAAATCTTAGAATATGTCGAGTTGAACAACATCCTGGACCACACCCAAGTAGGACTTCGAGCAACGAATGGAGCAGAGTCAAGACTCCTATCCATTGAGTATGACCAAATTATCAAAGCGGATTCCGAATTCACCCCGGCCCTAATCAGCACTCAAGACGGTAATGAAAAGAATGTAAGAAGCCAGACTGGTCAGCATTGTGCTTCCACGGATGTTGTCATTGAATATGGATGGAACAGAAACTGGCTACAGACCAAACATGCACATCATAACCTGTTGACCAGTGCCAGAATTGAGAGTTATCACCCTGGATGTCCTCTATGCCAGTGAAACACAAATCATTTTCATAATGACAACCAACCAAGATAGAGATATCGGCCACACCAACTCCCTCACGCAACTTGCAAGTGAAGGCAAGGATATTAGAAACAAAGTGTGGTTGTTCCCAAAGAAACTTTGGGAACTCCCGTCCCCTGCACACTATCGAATATCTGAAAAAAATCAGAAAAATAACTCAAGAGAGTTTCTGGATTTTGTTTACACCTAATATTTTAGGTAATATTTAGAAAAACAGAAATTTTGACAAACACTTTTCATGATACATAAATCATTTTCCTTAAATATAAGAAAATATTTTGTGAAAACAAAGATTTTGGTGAAAGTATCCTTTTCTTTATTGTACAAAGCATATGGTGGTGCCCAACGCGTTTCCAGTACAACTCTTCTTCAGGGCAATGGCACAATTTTTTCATTTTTCTATGTGGTCTCTAATGTTTCCAATCAAAGCGTGTTGCGTACAAATTAAATTATGTGGAGCCGAATCCCATGGTTCCAGTGACTGATGATGTGGTCCCAGTGTAACTGCGGGATCACTAGGCCTGATTGAGTGCCACAAGTTTCGGCTCCACATAATTTAATTGAGATAAAATATCATAAACAGGTGTGCCTCTAGGTTTTCTATATATCTTTCTTAGGATATTAGAAACAACCCGAAATTAAACCTGACACGACGAAAATCATGACCACAACAGCTAACACCACTCTAAAACCGCAATAGCAAGGCTTACAGAGAATGCTGCCAGCCGGGAAACTTCAAAAGTGGTCCAATAAAATCTTCTAACTTACCCTGGAACCACAAATGGATGGTGCAAATAAGGGTAGAGAATGTACTTCCTCACCTTGCCACGGACAACCCTCACAGCATAGCCTGCTCTTATCAAAAAAGGACTGTCAGCAGCATATATCCCGGCATGCGGGATAACCTTACTAATGAACTCCAATGCATCCAAACACAGCTGCGCGACTATGACTCAAACTCGACACACCAGCTCTTAGTTTGATTCACTGGCTACCAGTCAAGAAAATAATACATTTCAAAGCACTCTGCATCACTCACCATGCTCTTCAAAACCGTGGACTCGAATCCCACCCAGGAAGATCACCCCATGCAAACCGAGAAGGACTCTATGATCTAGCAATGACATGTTCCTAGAAAGCCAGTGTTGCTTCAGAGAGCGGCACAGATGGCCGGCCTTCTTCAGTATCGTGGATAACCTCTGGAAGTCACTTCCAAAGGGAAGTCGCTCAATTCAAGACCACCTTAAGTTCCGGAAAACTCTGAAGACTTGGCTTTTCAATGCAACGTAACTAAGGCCATCCATTAAGTTCAAAGCAATGGATCTTGGCACGTGCAGCACTACAACAGTAGTGGAAGATTGAACTAAGCCAGCCAGGATCCTCGCAGTGGACCACACCTTCTACTCTCAAGAATATTGCACTCCCTGGCGTACATAACACACCCTACTCACCTAACCTTCACAGCAGCACACTGACTACAGCTGGACGTAGCAACATCCATCACCACACTACCCATCAAAGTCCCGCATCACCACCACACTCCACATCAAGGTACCGTATCATCACCACACTCCACACCAAGGTACCACATCATCACCATGCTACACATCAAGGTACCACAACATCACCACACTACCCATAAGGGTACCACATCATCACCACGCTACACATCAAGGTACCGCATCATTACCACACTCCACATCAAGCTACCACATCATCACCACGCTACACATCAAGCTACCACATCATCACCACACTACCCATAAAGGTACCGCATCATCACCACGCTACACATCAAGGTACCACATCACAAACACACTGCACATCAAGGTACCACATCATCACCACGCTACACATAAAGGTACTGAATCATCACCACACTACACATCAAGGTACCACATCATCACCACACTACATATCAAGGTACCACATCATCACCACGCTACCCATAAAGGTACTGAATCATCACCATACTACACATCAAGCTACCACATCATCACCACACTACCCATAAAGGAACCGCATCATCACCACGCTACACATCAAGGTACCACATCATCAACACACTACACATCAAGGTACCACATCATCACCACGCTACCCATAAAGGTACTGAATCATCACCACACTACACATCAAGCTACCACATCATCACCACACTACCCATAAAGGTACCGCATCATCATAACGCTACACATCAAGGTACCACATCATCAACACACTACACATCAAGGTACCACATCATCACCACACTACCCATAAAGGTACCGCATCATCACCACGCTACACATCAAGGTACCACATCATCACCACACTACATATCAAGGTACCACACCATCACCACGCTACACATCAAGGTACCACATCATCACCACACTACACATCAAGGTACCGCATCATCACCACACTACACATCAAGGTACTGCATCATCACCACACTACCCATAAAGGTACTGCATCATCACCACACTTCACATCAAGATACCACATCATTACCACGCTACACATCAAGGTGCCACATCATCACCACGCTACACATCAAGGTACCACATCATCACCACGCTACCCATAAAGGTACCGAATCATCACCACGCTACCCATAAAGGTACCGAATAATCACCACGCTACCCATAAAGGTACCGAATCATCACCACGCTACCCATAAAGGTACCGAATCATCACCACGCTACCCATAAAGCTACCGAATCATCACCACACTACACATGAAGGTACTGCATCATCACCACGCTACACATCAAGGTACCACATCATCACCACAGTACACATCAAGGTACCACATCATCACCACGGTACACATCAAGGTACCATGCCATCACCACACTCCACATCAAGGTACCGCATCATCACCACGGTACACATCAAGGAATCGCTTCTACGGAGGCTCATTTGACAGAGCAGGACCACACACGAATCATGTTCCATCAAATATTACAGCGCTGGTTGCAAAGAACATTAGACCACTGCCTTCTCAGTGGCATACCAACCAAAGCGAGCATAGCGCTGGTGCCCGGGCAAGCTCCCTAGAAGTGACGTGGTGTACACCTTCCTAATCAGTGCAAGAAATATCCCACAGTAATTCCCACTCTACCACCTCTTCCCCCACTCTTTTCAGGAACAGTTGCTGCACTCTGTCCAACGCCAAAGACCCATTGGGCTGCCACAGAGTGTCTCCCCCACAGTTACATCAAGCGAAGGGAACAGGCTCCAAAACGTTGCCCTAGCGGCACGGCACCAAGCAGCACCACTGCCACATCAGATAGATGCAGCAACTCACCCAAAGGGCCTGGACCTCCGCTAACTTCACCCACACTAACGTGCACACACACACTGCACTCCCAGCACGCATCAAACATCAGAACACGGTAGCCCCCCCCCCCCCCCCCCCCGATCAAGCCACCTATCACAGTCCGGGCAGTGCCACCTAGCACTACGAGCAAGACATGCTGCTCTTTGCACGCAGTTGCCCAGGACGCAGGATAGCTTGAAAGAGACATGCCCACAGTACCCGGGTACCTCTGCACCGCATGCCTCGACAGAACAGCAAGGCCACCTGGCTTTTCCTCTCTATCGCCATTTGCCAAACCCGGGCTCCCTCTCTTTCAGATTCAGCAGGGAGCCAAGAGACCGTGCGAATGGCAGAGAAGCCCCCCATAAACCCCAATACTATGCGATATACTGTACCAAGTGGAATCATTATTACTGAAGATATTATGAACATGTCATGAAGTTTAATTATATAATGAGGATGACTTATTAATGACTGTTGGAAATGTATGAAAATGTTTTGTATGATTGTATGGCGCCACTCGAAATAAGCGAAATGAATTGCATAAAACCTATTCAAATAGCATGCACTGGACCCCATGCTCCACCGTCCAGAATCTGCGACAATGGGAAAGGATGCTCTGTGGGGAAAAGGGGGCTCCACCGTCCAGAATCTGCGACACTGGGAATGGATGCTCTGTCGGGAAAAGGGGGCTCCATGGCCCAGAATCTGTGATACTGGGAATGGATACTCCTTAGGAAAAAAGGGGCTCCATTCCCCAGAATCTGCGTCACCAGAAATAATACTCCTTAGGGAAAAGGGGGCTCCATACCCCAGAATCTGTGACATCGGAATGGATACCCCATAGGGAAAAGGGGGCTCCATGGCCCAGAATCTGTGACAGTGGGAATGGATGCCCCTTAGGGAAAACAGGGCCTCATCGTCCAGAATCTGTGACACTGGAAATGGATGCTCCTTAGGGAAAAGGGGGCTCCATGTCCCAGAATCTGCGACACTGGGAATGGATGCTCCTTAGGGAAAAGAGGGCCCCATCATCCAGAACCTGCGACACTGGGAATGGATGCTCCTTATGGAAAAGGGGGCTCCATGGCACAGAATCTGCGACACTGGATGCTCCTTAGGGAAAAGAGGGCCCCATCATCCAGAATCTGCGACACTGGGAATGGATGCTCATTAGGGAAAAGGGGGCTCCATGGCACAGAATCTGCGACACTGGGAATGGATGCTCCTTAGGGAAAAGAGGGTTCCATCGTCCAGAATCTGTGACATTGGGATGGATTCTCCTTAGGGAAAAGGGGGCTCCATCGTCCAGAATCTGCGACACTGGGAATGGATGCTCCTTAGAGAAAAGGGGGCTCCATGCCCCAGGATCTGCGACACTGGGAATGGATGCTATTTAGGGAAAAGGGGTCTCCATCATCCAGAATCTGCGACACTGGGAATGGATGCTCCTTAGGGAAAAGGTGGCTCCATGGCCCAGAATCTGCGACACTGGGAATGGATGCTCCTTAGGGAAACGAGGGCTCCATCGTCCAGAATCTGCGACACTGGGAATGGATGCTCCTTAGGAAAAAGGGGGCTTTTTGGCCCAGAATCTGCAACACTGGAAATGGATGCTCCTTAGAGAAAAGAAGGCCCCATCATCCAGAATCTGCGACACTGGGAATGGATGCTCCTTAGGGAAAAGGGGGTTCCATGGCACAGAATCTGCAACACTGGGAATGGATGCTCTTTAGGGAAAAGCGGGCTCCATTCCTCAGAACCTGTGACATCGGGAATGGATACTCCTTAGGGAAAAGGGGCTCCATTGTCCAGAATCTGGGATGGCGGGAATGGATACTCCTTTGGGAAAAGGTGGCTCCATGTCCCAGAATCTGGAACACTGGGAATGGACACTCCTTAGGGAAAAGGGGGCTACATGACCCAGAATCTGTGACTCCAGGAATGAGTACTCCTTAGGAGAAAGGGGGTCTCCATATCCCAGAATCTGAGACACCGACAATGGTTACTTGCAAGGAAAAGGGGGAACCAGGCGTCAGATTTGTAGACACTGGGATGGGTGACACCTTAGGGAAAGAGGAACAAAAGTTGAGAGAATCAGAGAAACCGGGACTGTTGTCGCCATATGGAAACGGCGGCCATGCCGAAGGTTTGGAGACACTTGCCTGGTTACAGTTAAAGGAAAGGGAGACCCCATTGTTCAATTTCAGAGACACCAGAACCATGGGCGTAATTATAGGGGGGGACAGAGCGTTTTGTCCCCCCCAACTTCTTTGGCATGCCTTTTTGTCTCCCCGCCCATCTTTTGGAGGGAGGGCAGGGGGCCGCAATCATCAAATATGTAATTGGACCGTCCCATTACATAATGCTGAGATGCCTGGCAGCCGCGCTGCAACACGTTCGGGGCTGGGATGCCCTGCGTGGCTCAGTCCCTCACCCTGGCTAGCCTCGCTCAAAGTCAGCAGCGAGGGTGCTGAACTGAGTGTTGCCACGCTAGCAGCAGCACTTCCAGGGGACGCAGCGCAGAGAATTGCTTTCCGGCTTTGTGTTCTTGTGACATGCAGACAGGAACTAGGAAGCTCATTCAGCTGGCTGGTTTCTGTCTGGAGGAGCGCGAGTGTGAAGAGGTTAGGTCGGTGTAACATGAGACGTGGCCCAGGCGGCATTTGAAATCAGAGCACGTGTACTTCAAAAAAAAAAAATGTAATTGTCTTTGTGTATGTTTTTTGGAAGGCTGGGCTGCTGGCTGACCCTAGTGAGGGCGCGTGTCACATTTGGACAATGTGAGCAGAGCTCACAGGACACATTAAGGCCCCAGGTATGAAGACACACTAGCACTAACAAATGGTGCATTCTCTGTGGCAAGCCACAGCTCTGCAACGCCTCTAAAATTAGTCTTGCCACTTTTCAGATTCTACTAAAGCACCACCATCCTAATTTCAAAATGAAGTTGGCGGAAGGTGCGCCCTCCCCAAGTAGAGGAGAAAGAGTCAAGCTGAGAAAACCTGTGACCCAAAACTGTCGTACTCTGCAAATTCTGTGAAATTAAGCTGAGTGCTGTACGCCTTCCAAACATGGTGAACTTTTGTGAAGCAGTTTTTGCTCTAGGTGCGCACAAGGAACCGTATGCGATTTTGTGTTAAAAACACACTTTTAGGAGCCCTGTATAACTTTTCCCCCTGCCGCCAAAAATAATCGTCACCAAACTGCCAAAATTATTTCGAATTTTGCAGACACTTTCAGGACAGTTTGGTGCAAATGAGTAAATGGGTGTCATGGTTCAGGTTACAGGACACCAAAAACTGCTTCACTTACCAAACTAAGCAGGGGGGTATCCAGCATTGTAAGAGTGTGGGAGGGTGGAGGGAGGAGCAAAGAAATGCAGTGTGTGGAATTCCACATGGTCTCATTGGTGCCCCCAAACCGCCCACCCATGCCCCAATCTACTTTTTTGGTAACATTAGTGGAAGATGGCATTTTAACACACAACAAAAAAAATAAAACTGCAGGATCATTCCAGATGCAGGAAACTCATCTATAAGAGCTCTGTCCAAGCCCTCTGAGGCAAAATACATGCAAACCTAATTAATATATGGATTGCACCAACAGAAGTGACTTCACAGAAAAGGACATTGCAAGGCACATCATCAGTCTTTCATACTTGGAGGCACCATGGAAGCGACTTTAGAATAAGTTGCCATAATTAAGCCAAGTGACAAATAACTTTGTGGAGCAAAATACCTAAGTTGCACTATTGTTATATGTGGAGCAACTCTATAGTCATTAGGCTTTTCCATTACAATGCCATGATACATTGTTATATGTGGAGCAACTCTATAGCCATTAGGCTGTTCCATTACAATGCCATGATACATTGTTATATGTGGAGCCACTCTATAGCCATTAGGCTTTTCCATTACAATGCCATGATACATTGTTATATGTGGAGCCACTCTATAGCCATTAGGCTTTTCCATTACAATGCCATGATACATTGTTATATGTGGAGCCACTCTATAGCCATTAGGCTTTTCCATTACAATGCCATGATACATTGTTATATGTGGAGCCACTCTATAGCCATTAGGCTTTTCCATTACAATGCCATGATACATTGTTATATGTGGACCAACTCTATAGTCATTAGGCTTTTCCATTACAATGCCATGATACATTGTTATATGTGGAGCCGCTCTATAGTCATTAGGCTTTTCCATTACAATGCCATGATACATTGTTATATGTGGACCAACTCCATAGTCATTAGGCTTTTCCATTACAATGCCATGATACATTGTTATATGTGGAGCAGCTCTATAGTCATTAGGCTTTTCCATTACAATGCCATGATACATTGTTATATGTGGACCAACTCTATAGTCATTAGGCTTTTCCATTACAATGCCATGATACATTGTTATATGTGGAGCCACTCTATAGTCATTAGGCTTTTCCATTACAATGCCATGATACATTGTTATATGTGGAGCAACTCCATAGTCATTAGGCTTTTCCATTACAATGCCATGATACATTGTTATATGTGGAGCAGCTCTATAGCCATTAGGCTTTTCCATTACAATGCCATGATACATTGTTATATGTGGAGCAGCTCTATAGTCATTAGGCTTTTCCATTACAATGCCATGATACATTGTTATATGTGGACCAACTCTATAGTCATTAGGCTTTTCCATTACAATGCCATGATACATTGTTATATGTGGAGCAGCTCTATAGTCATTAGGCTTTTCCATTACAATGCCATGATACATTGTTATATGTGGACCAACTCTATAGTCATTAGGCTTTTCCATTACAATGCCATGATACATTGTTATATGTGGAGCCACTCTATAGCCATTAGGCTTTTCCATTACAATGCCATGATACATTGTTATATGTGGAGCAGCTCTATAGTCATTAGGCTTTTCCATTACAATGCCATGATACATTGTTATATGTGGAGCCACTCTATAGTCATTAGGCTGTTCCATTACAATGCCATGATACATTGTTATATGTGGAGCAACTCTATAGCCATTAGGCTTTTCCATTACAATGCCATGATACATTGTTATATGTGGAGCCACTCTATAGTCATTAGGCTGTTCCATTACAATGCCATGATACATTGTTATATGTGGAGCCACTCTATAGCCATTAGGCTTTTCCATTACAATGCCATGATACATTGTTATATGTGGAGCCACTCCATAGTCATTAGGCTTTTCCATTACAATGCCATGATACATTGTTATATGTGGACCAACTCTATAGTCATTAGGCTTTTCCATTACAATGCCATGATACATTGTTAGGCTTTTCCATTACAATGCCATGATACATTGTTATATGTGGAGCCACTCCATAGTCATTAGGCTTTTCCATTACAATGCCATGATACATTGTTATATGTGGACCAACTCTATAGTCATTAGGCTTTTCCATTACAATGCCATGATACATTGTTAGGCTTTTCCATTACAATGCCATGATACATTGTTATATGTGGAGCCACTCTATAGTCATTAGGCTTTTCCATTACGATGCCATGATACATTGTTATATGTGGAGCAACTCTATAGTCATTAGGCTTTTCCATTACGATGCCATGATACATTGTTATATGTGGACCAACTCTATAGTCATTAGGCTTTTCCATTACGATGCCATGATACATTGTTATATGTGGACCAACTCTATAGTCATTAGGCTTTTCCATTACGATGCCATGATACATTGTTATATGTGGAGCAACTCTATAGTCATTAGGCTTTTCCATTACGATGCCATGATACATTGTTATATGTGGAGCAACTCCATAGTCATTAGGCTTTTCCATTACAATGCCATGATACATTGTTATATGTGGAGCCACTCTATAGTCATTAGGCTTTTCCATTACAATGCCATGATACATTGTTATATGTGGAGCAACTCCATAGTCATTAGGCTTTTCCATTACAATGCCATGATACATTGTTATATGTGGACCAACTCTATAGTCATTAGGCTTTTCCATTACAATGCCATGATACATTGTTATATGTGGAGCAACTCTATAGTCATTAGGCTTTTCCATTACAATGCCATGATACATTGTTATATGTGGAGCCACTCTATAGTCATTAGGCTGTTCCATTACAATGCCATGATACATTGTTATATGTGGAGCCACTCTATAGCCATTAGGCTTTTCCATTACAATGCCATGATACATTGTTATATGTGGACCAACTCTATAGTCATTAGGCTTTTCCATTACAATGCCATGATACATTGTTATATGTGGAGCCACTCTATAGCCATTAGGCTGTTCCATTACAATGCCATGATACATTGTTATATGTGGACCAACTCTATAGTCATTAGGCTTTTCCATTACAATGCCATGATACATTGTTATATGTGGACCAACTCTATAGTCATTAGGCTTTTCCATTACAATGCCATGATACATTGTTATATGTGGAGCCACTCTATAGTCATTAGGCTTTTCCATTACAATGCCATGATACATTGTTATATGTGGAGCAACTCTATAGTCATTAGGCTTTTCCATTACAATGCCATGATACATTGTTATATGTGGAGCCACTCTATAGTCATTAGGCTTTTCCATTACAATGCCATGATACATTGTTATATGTGGAGCAGCTCTATAGTCATTAGGCTTTTCCATTACAATGCCATGATACATTGTTATATGTGGAGCAGCTCTATAGTCATTAGGCTTTTCCATTACAATGCCATGATACATTGTTATATGTGGAGCCACTCTATAGCCATTAGGCTTTTCCATTACAATGCCATGATACATTGTTATATGTGGAGCAGCTCTATAGTCATTAGGCTTTTCCATTACAATGCCATGATACATTGTTATATGTGGAGCCACTCTATAGTCATTAGGCTTTTCCATTACAATGCCATGATACATTGTTATATGTGGAGCCACTCTATAGTCGTTAGGCTTTTCCATTACAATGCCATGATACATTGTTATATGTGGAGCCACTCTATTGTTATATGTGGAGCAACTCTATAGTCATTAGGCTTTTCCATCACAATGCCATGATACATTGTTATATGTGGAGCCACTCTATAGTCATTAGGCTTTTCCATTACAATGCCATGATACATTGTTATATGTGGACCAACTCTATAGTCATTAGGCTTTTCCATTACAATGCCATGATACATTGTTATATGTGGAGCCACTCTATAGCCATTAGGCTTTTCCATTACAATGCCATGATACATTGTTATATGTGGAGCCACTCTATAGTCATTAGGCGGTTCCATTACAATGCCATGATACATTGTTATATGTGGACCAACTCTATAGTCATTAGGCGTTTCCATTACAATGCCATGATGCATTGTTATATGTGGAGCAACTCTATAGCCATTAGGCTGTTCCATTACAATGCCATGATACATTGTTATATGTGGAGCCACTCTATAGCCATTAGGCTTTTCCATTACAATGCCATGATACATTGTTATATGTGGAGCCACTCTATAGTCATTAGGCGGTTCCATTACAATGCCATGATACATTGTTATATGTGGAGCCACTCTATAGTCATTAGGCGTTTCCATTACAATGCCATGATACATTGTTATATGTGGAGCCACTCTATAGTCATTAGGCTGTTCCATTACAATGCCATGATACATTGTTATATGTGGACCAACTCTATAGTCATTAGGCTTTTCCATTACAATGCCATGATACATTGTTATATGTGGAGCCACTCTATAGCCATTAGGCTTTTCCATTACAATGCCATGATACATTGTTATATGTGGAGCAGCTCTATAGCCATTAGGCTTTTCCATTACAATGCCATGATACATTGTTATATGTGGAGCCACTCTATAGTCATTAGGCTTTTCCATTACAATGCCATGATACATTGTTATATGTGGAGCCACTCTATAGCCATTAGGCTTTTCCATTACAATGCCATGATACATTGTTATATGTGGAGCAGCTCTATAGCCATTAGGCTTTTCCATTACAATGCCATGATACATTGTTATATGTGGAGCAGCTCTATAGCCATTAGGCTTTTCCATTACAATGCCATGATACATTGTTATATGTGGAGCAACTCTATAGCCATTAGGCTGTTCCATTACAATGCCATGATACATTGTTATATGTGGAGCCACTCTATAGCCATTAGGCTTTTCCATTACAATGCCATGATACATTGTTATATGTGGAGCAGCTCTATAGCCATTAGGCTTTTCCATTACAATGCCATGATACATTGTTATATGTGGAGCAACTCTATAGCCATTAGGCTTTTCCATTACAATGCCATGATACATTGTTATATGTGGAGCAACTCTATAGCCATTATGCTTTTCCATTACAATGCCATGATACATTGTTATATGTGGAGCAACTCTATAGTCATTAGGCTTTTCCATTACAATGCCATGATACATTGTTATATGTGGAGCCACTCTATAGTCATTAGGCTTTTCCATTACAATGCCATGATACATTGTTATATGTGGAGCAGCTCTATAGTCATTAGGCTTTTCCATTACAATGCCATGATACATTGTTATATGTGGAGCAACTCCATAGTCATTAGGCTTTTCCATTACAATGCCATGATACATTGTTATATGTGGAGCAGCTCTATAGCCATTAGGCTTTTCCATTACAATGCCATGATACATTGTTATATGTGGAGCAACTCCATAGTCATTAGGCTTTTCCATTACAATGCCATGATACATTGTTATATGTGGAGCAGCTCTATAGCCATTAGGCTTTTCCATTACAATGCCATGATACATTGTTATATGTGGAGCCACTCCATAGTCATTAGGCTTTTCCATTACAATGCCATGATACATTAACATAAGCTTTGAAGTGAATCAGAGTCACTTCCAGAGCTGCAGATAAGGTGCATTAGGCCTCATTTTAACTCCGGGGGTAGCCGTGTCGGTAAAAACGGCAGGCTGCCGCCAGAGTTATGCTTTTTTTCTGGCGCCTGGCCAGCGGGACACCTTTGCCGTTGGGCGCCCTCTTTGAGGAGCCGAACAGGAGATGTGTCCCAATGACAAATGTCCTGGTCTGGCTCTTAAAAGAGCCACGGGGGAGCGGGGGAGGGGGAGCTTGCCCACCCCTGCCTCTCCTGCTTGGTACTCCACTGCTTGGAGGCTTCTGAACATGGGAAAACATACCTTAATTTTAATCAGTCAGAATCTTGTAGAAAGAATCTATCAGTACGTACACATGTAAGGTGCTGTGCAGAACCCAAGTTTGGAGATATATATGGAATTTAAAAATTGATACCAAGTATACTTGCTCACTCACTGCACTGCACTAACCAATGGATTCTGCCTTTGAATGAAAGGAAAATTCAAGGGAATTGCTGACATTCCAGTGAATCTGTTCCTTTCGGCCATGGCTTTATAGTTCATCTAGGTCAAGTCAACTTAGCCCAAAACTTCAGGGATCAGGGGCTGATAAAGTCTGGTCTGCTCAATGGACATTGCGCCACTGTTTCCATGTGTTATTGTATATCTACATCTAAATGCTGTGTGCACACAGTGTATGTCAATGGAGGTGCTGGGTGCATTTGCGTGTGAGTGAGAGTGTATGCAAGCATATTTGTGTTGACTTTTGTGTCTGAATGAATGATAAATAATGCATTGTTTGTATGTTCTGTTGGAATTAAGTTTGGGAATGTTATGTTTTGTCACATAGTACATGGCAAACAGGCTGAGGATGCGTGGGGGCCCAATTGAATTTAACAAATACACTGCCAGTCTTGTGAAAGTTATAACAGAGCGTCAGCAATGGACTCTTGTGGTGTAGTAGTCTAGTGTTATCCCTCAGGGATTTAGGGATTTTGACCGAGGTACATAATCACGTCGGAATTGACTGTAGTCATTTTCGCGGTGAATATGTTTTTACCGAGGTACAAAACAACAAACCCATGTCCCCCCAAACTGCCAGTACACCTATAACCCCCCCCATCTACCTTGTCTCCATCCGCCGCCACTCCTTTACCCTGCAACGTCAGATCCATCCATCTAACGTGGGTCGGATCTGACGCTGCAGGGTCCCTTTTCTTCTTTTTTTTTTGTTGGGTCCCCTGCCACCAATGCTGAGGAAGCGGGGGACACCCCTGAAACTGCCAAAGCCAAAAATACCAAACATGGGGAGCGAGGGACACGCCCACAACCGCAGCTCTTCATGTTCGGTATCTTCGGCTTCAAACTAATGGTGGTGACCGAATTCAGTCAAATCTACCATTCAAACAAATTTCTTCAAACAATTTGGCCGAAACGATTCCTAAGAGCCAATATCTGCCCTCCCTCCACCCTACCCTTGTCCCCTCCAACATTTTCAACAAAGTTACACCACTGACCAGAATTGAGAACTCTTTACAGGAAAGTTGGCCACTTAGACCCAATGTTTATAACACCCACGATGGCGGCTAGTTATAGGATGAGGGGCCATGAGTTGCAGGACCCGAGATGCCAGCACTGGCTGCCCCTTATGCAATGGGTTCCCAATGATGTTTTACACACGCACTGGCTGCTCCTCAGGCAAATGGGGGACAACATGGCCGAGCATCATGGACACTGGGACAAGTTATTCTTTAGGGAAAAGGGAACACCTGGGCCCACCATCTGAGATACCAGCAGTGGTAATTCCTTGCGGAAAAGAAGACCCACGCTGGCTACACCTTAGGTAATGGAGGACCCTGAGAACCAGTAACAGTGGTATTAAGGATGACTGGAACCTGAGACCCAGGATCTTATACATCCAGGATACAAGACACTGGCATTAGCTGGAACGTGAGACTTAGGATCTAATAACCCAGCGTTGGAAGCTCTTTGGGAAGTAGAGGACCCTGAGATCCAAGTGTGCAGCTACAGGAATTGTCTGCAACCTGAGACCCAGATCCTAACACAGCCAGTCTGGCTGCTCCTTAGGCTATGTAGGACCCTGAGAACAAGCAATAGTGCACTGGAATTGGCTGGCACTTGAGACCCAGGATCTAATCCTGTCAGGCTGGCCTCTACAGAATGCGGGACTCTGAGACACAGTAACTGAGCCTCTAGAATTGGCTGGAACCTGAGACCCAGGATCTAATACTGTCAGGCTGGCCTCTACAAAATGGGGGACCCTGAGACACAGTCACTGAGCCTCTAGAATTGGCTGGAACCTGAGACCCAGGATCTAATCCTGTCAGGCTGGCCTCTACAGAATGCGGGACTCTGAGACACAGTAACTGAGCCTCTAGAATTGGCTGGAACCTGAGACCCAGGATCTAATACTGTCAGGCTTGCCTCTACAGAATGGGGGACCCTGAGACACAGTAACTGAGCCTCTAGAATTGGCTGGAACCTGAGACCCAGGATCTAATACTCCCGGGCTGGCCACTCTCATTAATCAATAGGGGACCGTGAGACGCAGTAACTGAGCCTCTAGAATTGGCGGAACCTGAGACCCAGGATCTAATACTGTCAGGCTGGCCTCTACAGAATGGGGGACCCTGAGACACAGTCACTGAGGCTCTAGAATTGGCTGGAACCTGAGACCCAGGATCTAATACTGTCAGGCTGGCCTCTACAGAATGGGGGACCCTGAGACACAGTAACTGAGCCTCTAGAATTGGCTGGAACCTGAGAGCCAGGATCTAATACTCCCGGGCTGGCCACTCTCCTTAAGCAATAGGGGACCGTGAGACGCAGTAACTGAGCCTCTAGAATTGGCTGGAACCTGAGACCCAGGATCTAATACTGTCAGACTGGCCTCTACAGAATGGGGGACCCTGAAACACAGTAACTGAGCCTCTGGAATTGGCTGGAACCTGAGACCCAGGAACTAATACTCCCGGGCTGGCCACTCTCATTAATCAATAGGGGACCGTGAGACGCAGTAACTGAGCCTCTAGAATTGACGGAACCTGAGACCCAGGATCTAATACTGTCAGGCTGGCCTCTACAGAATGGGGGACCCTGAGACACAGTAACTGAGCCTCTAGAATTGGCTGGAACCTGAGAGCCAGGATCTAATACTCCCGGGCTGGCCACTCTCCTTAAGCAATAGGGGACCGTGAGAAGCAGTAACTGAGCCTCTAGAACTGGCTGGAACCTGAGACCCAGGATCTAATACTCCCGGGTTGGCCTCTCCTTCTGGAATGGGGTCCCTGGGGCCTAGTAACTGAGACTTTAGAGTTGGCTGGACTCTGACAGCCAGCATGCTCAATACCCATGCTATCTGCGTGTTGTGAACGGACCCTGCAGCCCAGGATGGGCTGGCTATGCTGCTCCTTGGAATGTAGGGGTGTCAGGAGTGGGCGGGCTTGATTGAATGCATATTTGGAATGTTCCTGCTTTGGGGAAATGGGAGGGCGGCGGCCCCCATCACTCATTAATACAAGAAAGTACTCCCTTTTGTTTCGGATCCTAGGAGACTTGCCAGAAGTCTGCTCCATTAAATCCAGACCGGAAGTGATAGCAATGTGACCCTGACCCTTCCCCCACCCCCAACGCACGCAACAAAGCTAGTAAAATCGCCTTTCTGGTCTCGGATTGAACGTCTGTACAGATGCATTGTTGTATACATCAAATATGCAAATGAGACTCGTCAACCTCTTGTTCAGCAGTTTGTTTACTTCTAAATCACTCCATTATCCCCGAGCATTCCTGACAATGTGCGAGCAAGGCTGCTAAGCTGCAACCTCCAGCTGTCCCATGCCAGGTACCTATGGCATAATGTTTCATTTTCTTTGCATTCTGGTACTTGTGGTTCTGCTTTTCCAATTATATAACTAGGGCGACTAGAGTTATCGCAATACAAAGAAATACGATCACTGATAAAGACAATATTTTGGGGTTTTGTGTGGACAATGTGTTGGCATTTATTTATTGAAGTTTCCTAAAAGCGCCAATATTCAACACACTGCTTCAAAGCACTAGTGAAAACAGAAGAGGTACAAAGGTAACATTGGTTACGTATGACCAAGAAAATGCAGGAGGCACAGAAAGATCTTTGCATTTGTATTTCATTTGCATTTATTTAGCACTTTATGCCAAAGTGCTGCACATAGTAACTACGGTACAAATTAGACTTAACAACAGAGAATATCAGGACGGAAGTTGATAGTCCTTGAGGCGAGAGTGAAATAAGAAGTAGGACGAGAGAGAACGAAGAGAAAGAGGATTTGTGTTCCAGAGAAGAGATGGAAGTAAGGAGAAAGAGCCGAAGCGAGAAGAGGCACAGGGAGGACGAGGGGCAGTGAGGAGGAATAAAGATTCAGAGCGAAGCGAGCGAGGAGGAGAGTAGAAAGATACGGAGGAGCAAGATCATGAAGGGACTTAAAGACAATAGAAAGGAAACTGAACAGCGAAAGTGAGTGAAAAGGAAGCCAGTGCAGTGATGCTAGTGCAGGGGAAATACATTCCCGCGGTGGGAGGCAGAAGAGAACGCGGATAGAGGAGAAATCTTTTATTTTTTATTTTTTGGGGGGTTCCCCCCCCACCTATTTTTAACTATTCCCGGCCCCCCTCCCTCCAATCCTTATCCGCCCTTTCCCACCCCTGACCAAAATTATGATGACTTTTTTCAGCATAGTGTTTTCCTAAAAAACACCTGCCGAAAAAATGACTGTCAGTGAAACCACGTCGTACCAAAGCTACGTGGGTTGCGACGAAGAGAGAGAAGCAGAGGAGGGGGGAGAGGCAGGGCAGGGGATAAGAGAGAAGATCCCAGGAATAAATGGGAAAGGCAGTAACAGAAGTGAAAGAAGACGCACAGGAGAAAGTGAGATCCAGGCTGGAATCAGAGATGTGGGAAGGTGAAGGTGGGGCAAGCGAGAGGTGGCAGGAAACAAGAAGGGGTAGGAGAGGAACAGAGCTGTCACTCAATGAGAGAACCAGGTTAAAGTCAACAAGAAGGAACAGAGGGGCATTAGAGGGGAGGAGAAAAGGGTCAAGATCCACACAGAAGGAGTAGATCGGAATAAAAGAGAGGGATCAGGTTTGAGAATCTGAATATATGGATATTCAAGCATCGAAAAAAGAGGAAGACTGGGAGGGGGCAGAGACATCGTATAGGAAAGTTATAAGAAAATCAAAAGAAATGGGGGCCAAGGCATGTTTTCAATTGTTTTCTGAAAGGCCGGTATTGAGGCTCAGGAGGCAGGCGAGGGGGCAGGTTGTTCCACAAACGGGCGGCTGGAACTGGGGAGCTGGATCCCCCAGCTCTGCTGCGTTTGAAGCACGGGGTGGTCAGGTTGTGGCAGTAAGGTATGTCTAGAGGAGTTGTTCTTGGAAATCCTCTGTGAGACGGAGGATGGCGCTTCATTGGAGAGGCATCAGTGAGTTAGGGAGAGAATTTTAAAGTTAATCCTCTCTCTGACAGGTAACCAGTGTGCAGCTTTTCTATGGGCCGAGACATGGTCGTGTTCTATTAAGCTCAGTGCAGCTCGGATGGCCTTGATCTGGATGGATTGGAGCTTGGTGAGATTGCCTCCTGATATGTCGGCCAGGAGCGAATTGCAATAGTCCAACTGGGAGCCAATTACTGCTCTGGCAATTGTCAGGCGGTCTTGTGGGGAGAGGAGGTGCTTGGTTGCGTTCAGTAGTTTAGTAGTGTGGGTTGTTGAGGAGGCAATTGCGTTGGCTGAGGCTGGAGTCCAGGTAGACGCCAAGTGTTTTGACAGCAGTAGAGATCGGATGGAACAGGTATCTGTGGTGATAGTGTGGAAGGCTGGGGTGAGTTTAGCTAGTCGTGAGGGGGGCCTGCTATCAGGATTTCCATCTTGCTATCATTCAGGCAGAACTGTGCTCTAGCAACTTGAAGCGTCTCTTGTGCTAGATGGAATTACCAATAAAGATCTCAGACCAAATAACCGGACAGACTCAAGGAATATGACAAAGTACTACTTTATTCTCAATTTACTAAAGCAGGGTAAACTGCCAGACATCGGACTGATGATCGCACACTCACAAACAAACTTGATTACGCAGAGGTCTTGTACCCCAATATGCGTCATCTATGATGTCATCCTATGTTGCAAATTGTAAAACCTATTGGCGGGAGGGATTGGTGCGGGGAACATATCAACTTATAGAATACATATGGGTTAGTACTTCATTGGCTGTCCCTTATCTGTAGGGCACATCTTGAACTATGTATAATACTGATTATAGCAGACTAAATGGCAGCGGATTGGTCTAAGCAACATTGTATAGCAAGTTGCCGCAAAGACCCACCTTGGACTTTCCGCTCGGCTAGCAGCACGTAAGGAAACCAAAACCCAGGTGCTTGAGTCATGTCAGATTACTCCCCACCTTCCCAATTAGTCCATCATCTCTAATCAGTCCTTCCATAAGCCAAAGTTTTCCATCTGTGGTTGACCTTGTAGTCATGTCTCTGTTCTGGGGCATTCAAGGGAGTATGAGCACATCACGATCTTCAACCGAGTCTTAATGAATAGCCCTTGTTTTTGACTTCTGTGTCAGATGTGTAGAGACCACACATTTGTCAGTTTCCACTTCCTATTTACTGCTATTTCATTCAATTATGCTGGGTGTTATTGCTCCTCTTGGCCTCTAGAGACTTGCTCACTCCCTTTTGTAGGAGCCCTATCCATTGTTAACTGTCCAATACTTGGCTCTTGCACAAGTTTTCTTCTTCATTAATCTAAGAGAGATATGGCTCATGTTCATGGCTTATCCATCTGCTTCCCTTTGTGCTTTGCAGCTATTCCTTGAAATAGCATCCTTGATCCCAGGCCAACCTAAACTCCTCCTTATTCTGCACACAAAGCCGTTTTCCAGTATCACCTGACTCTGTGGCCCTGGTCTGTTTCTGAGGTGGCTGGAATGAATCTTTGCACAAGCCGATGCCCATTTTCCTATCATGGCCATTCTTGGCGTGTTATATTTTCCTCTATAGCAAGCTTCTATATGTCTCATCTACCTTGCTTTGTAGCGTATTTACACTTATTGGTCAACAAGTTACTTTTATCGTCATTTGCATACATTATTGCTTTATTATTTCGTACATGTTTCTCTTGGTGCTTCAGTTACATTGTATTACGTATTTTCATATCGTTTCAGTATGTCCTTGTGTATCTTCTTCATGACATCCCTCTGATTTCATCAGATGTCACTCAGCATTAAATGATATCCAATGGTGCATGCAGACATCCTTCCACTCTTTCAGTGTGAGGGTACATTTGATACGGTTGTCTGAGTGCATATTATATCTCATACACTCGATGTGGTATAGGGACAACACATGGGTTCCCACATGACGCTCTTCTCCTGATGTTCCAGTATGACGTCACTGAGAGGAATGGGAGTTAGGGTATATGCGTCTACCTGCTCCTCTACAGAGCCGATGTTTGGCTATCCAAGCGTGTATGGTGTCATAGATACTATTGATGTATCTGGAGTCTTGGTCATAAATCCCTGAGTGGGAATAATGATTTGTGTGTTGTTGGCATAGTGGGTATATGATATGCCCAGAGCATCTAAAAGGTCAAACAATAGTTTTATGTGAATGTCATATAGTATGGGGGAGATGCATGAGGCTTGGGAGACCCCACAAGGGACTTCGGTAGGGTGGGCAGCTGCACTTCCAGCATAGGCATGGGCTGTTCTGTCTGCGAGGAATGAAGAAATCGATTTGGTGACCTTAGGTGAGAAGTTAGTAGCTGAGGTGAGATGGTGGCAGAGTGTTTGGTGGTTGACCAGATCAAACATTGCTGATAGGTCGAGAAGAAGGAAGGCTATGTTGCCAGAGTCACAGATGTCATCTAGTCAGTTTTTAAGGTCAAAGAGGTGTGATAAACCTGAACATGTCTCACCCGCTAGTCCCCAGGCATCTGTCATCCGGGTGGCCAGGACACGGCCATTGCTTTTAGATCCAGTTCCTGGGGGTGGACCAGTGTGGGAGGATCACCTGGATGAGGGATCTTTGTGGAGTGGAAGTGAGACACTGGAGGGGAGATGCAGTATCCCCTTCCTTGTAACACCTTTTCCTAGGAACTCAACCCCCCTGCCATTCCCGACACAAACACATTCTCACGGACAGTTCACTGTGAGCGACAATGGACTAGCACCATAGCCGTGTACCTGACATGTCCAAACACTATGGTCAAGCAAGGGTAGGCAATTATGGATCATTACACACACCTGACTTCCATCACACTTGTCCACATGGATAAAAGGCAAAGCACAAAAGCACACTCTGAGCGAGGCAAAACACACAAGCTTGTGTTTGAAGCAAGGTTGCAAGCGGCAACATTGTATAAAGAGACAGTGTGTGAGGCTTTGGGGATGCGTGACGCAAATACAATTGGAAGCCAAAAGAAGTAGTTTAAATGTATAATTGAATTTTTGAAGGCCAAGAAAAGATACCATACACAGAGTGGTACAGTACAATGTGGGTGCTCATTCGAAAGTCTCTGTTAGGTATCCAACGGAGATTGAGTGTGAGAGAAGAAATATTGAGATCAAAGGGGTCATGCACCAGGTCCAGCTGAAGCCTGTGCACATTCGAAAGGCTTTGATAGTTTAAAGTACGTCACAATTGGTCCGAGCCCGGCTGAGGGAGACTAATCGGATGGAAGAAAGGGATCTGAGCCCGGCAGAGGGGTATCCGGGGTGAACCGAGAGTCACCTGAAAAAGAATTCTCTGAACCTTGTTTTGAAAAGGATCTGAGTCCGGCTGAGAGGATCCAAGGTGAACACCCAAATTGAATACTGAAAAAAAGGAAAAGAATGTTTGCATGTTGTTTTTGGGACAGCAAGCCCTATGCGTCAGGAGACTTGCAAGAAGTAAAGAGACTTGGACACAGAAGGTCTTGAACTGAGACAATGGAACTGTATCCTCATGCCACAGAAGCCAGAGTGTGTGCTTTGCTTGAGTGACCCGCCTTGCCCTATGCTAAAAAAGTGGGGAAGGGAGGCCAACGGACCATGCATTCTGACATATTACTTTGTGAACACTTTCTTTTTCATGAACATTAACCCACATTATTTGTAAGTTAGTGATAAGGATTGGCAATAGGTTTTTTGTATCAGTCATTTTATTTTGACAAGACTCCACTAGGACTGCATTATTATTATGTGATAGTCGTAGCTTGCTCCCATCTGTAGATTTAGGTGTAAATATGCATTTATCACACCCATGAGTAAGTTCAATAAACACCCTTGAACTGTGGTCACTTGTGTCTGTCTTACTGTTGATACCAGGCCTTCCTTACAGAGGGGAGATTCGGTGCTGTGGTCTGGTCTGAAGTCTGACTGGTGAGGGCTGATGATGTTGTGCTGTTCCATGAAGGCTTGAATTTGAATGTAGGCAGCACAGTCAAGTATTTTTATAAGGAAGGGGACAGTGGTAATGGGTCGGTAGTTTGTGCAAATGGAGCAGTCGAGGGAGGCTTTCTTGATAAGGGGGGAGGGGTCCAAGCTTCCATAAGGATAGGTGAGATGGAGCTGCTCAGAAAAGAGGAGTTGACAAATGCAGTAATGATAGGAATGAGGGCTGTTATGCAGTCTTTTATGGGTGGAGCAGGGCAGGCTTGGCCCTAACAGAGTGATGGTTTCAGCCCAGCGATGAGATTACTGATTTCAGCTTTGGTGACAGGCTGGAAGCTGAAGGCAATGTCAGTGCTGGGAGGCTGGGGAGATGGCGGGGGAGTGTTAGGGTAGGATGTATGAGTCTTGGAGAGAGTCGTGACTCGCTTATTTTCAATTGGAGGGAGTTGATCTTGTGGGTGAGGGCGTCTTGGATGTTTTGGCAGCAGGTGTTATCTTTGGTGTAGTTGGCAGTAGGTATGACAGGGGTTTCAAGGACACGTAAGATATAGAATAACTTGCGTGATCTGGATTTGGCATTGGAGATTCTATTCGACAAGGAAGTAGCTTTTGCAGTAAGGATAACTTGCTTATATTCCTTGGAACAGGTGAGGAAGTTTGCTTTATTAGCAGCTGAAGGAGTATTGAGCCAGATAGTTTTTAGGGTGCACTTCTTGGCTCTCATGATCTGGAGACATGGTGAGAAGTTTGGAGAATCGAGGGAACATCCATAAAAGATAAAGGGGGTATGTGGTTTCCTCTAACCATACCTCACCATTTCCCTGAGGTATACCTCCTTCCAGATGATCCTCCCTCATACAGCCGCCCCCAGTATTAGTATTATTGAGGCCCTCCAAGACGTGACGAGCTAGGCTGCACCTATCTGGAGCCGGGAGTTTTGAACCCATAGTCGAATTGAGCTCCGGTCGAGTACGGTGCCTTGAATCTCTATAGCCCTGCTTGTCGTGAGCCTGAAGGGTGAATCCACCTCTTGAAGCCACCTCTTTTCCCTGCTTTCCTGTGGTTTCGGACGGAAAGCAGGGAAGGTTTTACCTGTCGCTGCTGGAGTTCCGTAGCGCTGGCTTTAGGCGAAAGTGCTTGGTACATAGACTTCCAGGCATTAACATTATTTCTGTATTAAATGCAGTATATTTGTTGTGCCTCGAATGTTACTTATATATGATTTAAATTGAAACTGCATTCACTGGGTGCTGGTAATGAGTACAGTGATTTTGATTACCAATATTCCTTTTTGGTGTGGGATAACAGAGCAGCTAGTGTCTGGAGGGTTGTGTACCACGGGGTCTCTGGATGCGACTGCAGGCTTTTCAAGTCTTTGAGCTACCAGTGTGTAGATAGACCCATAGTGCAATTACAGCCTGTGTAGTTTACACAATCCCTGAAGCAAGCGGAGTGTGGTCTTTGAGTGTGAAGCAGTCGTTGGAGTCTGTGCCGTCTGCCGGGCTCGGCCAGGTACCCTATTGCTCTTCCAACTTCCAACTGTCAAGGGAAAGCCCCTACAGCCTCATTGACTTTGCAGATTTATTCTCCTTGCGTATTGCGGTGACTGTTGGCCTACGGCCTTTGAGGCGCAATTTCTACTGAATAAGAAATGTCTTTTCATGCTATGGTTCCTCTGAGGAGTGGTTTTGGGGCCAATAACTGTGAGTTGGATCCTGCTCACGAACAGCTACCTAATTCTGGGGTCAACCCAGTGTCTAACCCGGAGCAAACAAGGGGATTTTTGTCTATACCCTTACCCGAAGCAAGGAACAGTTTGTTGCTCAGGATGTTACAACGAAGGGGACCAATAGCAAATCCTTACTTACAACCATCACCTTAATTAACCCTATGCCGTCTGGCCAGGATTTGGGTGAGCCTCCTTTGAATTTTTCACCTCCAAATATAGGGGCTATGGATATGTTGGCAATTGCGTCGACTGGTGAAGGGCTCTTGGAACTAACTGATGCAGAATGCCTCCAAGAAGCTGAAGTGCTGACAGCGGGTGGTCTTACACGTTGTAAAGAAATGTATGATGTCGGCGGCAGCGGGGGTTCTTTTGATGACTGGGGTGCTTCCAAAGCGACCTCAACATCGGATCTCTCTAATGTCTTTATTTTTGGAAGATTAAATGATGAAAGGACATCTAATAACGATCATCCATGCACGCCGCAAATTGGTGGAGGCCCTGAGCCCACAGTGTCCTCTCTGAGTGAGCAACTCTACCATCGCTCTAGAGGACGGTCCTCAAGAACGGACTCAGGAAGGCTGTCTAGAGGATTCATTCCATAGGGTTTCTAATGCTACAAGGGATGTTTTAAGGGACACCATAAACCTTGACATACCCCCTGCTTTGGCAGCACTTAACCATCGGAATGGTTTGCCAACAACATCGCCAGTTATTAATGCTCCTATTGTTCCCAGCACTTTAAATCCGGTGGTAGGTCCTGAAACCCGGCTGTGTTTGGGGACCGCTAAGGCCACGACTGAGATGGGGATCTGTGAGGTAATTTCCCCCCTTGTGTCCAATTTACACATTAGATTAAACCTGGCGTTAAAAACATTATTTGACACAAAGGACAGTTTGGGTGGGATTTTGGTTGGTCGTATGGCTTGTTTTGAGAGTCTAGTTGGTAACACGAATCTAGGCAGTAGAAATATACCTATGGGGAAGTGTATTCAAGATGATTTCAATTGTAGATTGACAACATTGGATGAGAAAGTGTCTGTTATATTGGATGCTCTCACATTAAGAACCAATGTGGACCTTGAACATAGGGGGCCTCAGTGTGCGGTCCTCGGCCATTCCGAGGAGACTGTTCAGGAAATTTCACCTGTAATTCAGGTTGAAAGTGCTCCGGATAGTCCTTCGGCTTTGGTGGAGGCTATGGGTCTCTTGAATGACAAAGCATCTGAACAGGATGTAATAGTAGTGTCTGGTGTAAATTTCCCTTACATTGAAAACAAATCTGATTCAGAGTCATCAAGGAACAATCTAACTAGGGGAAAAAGGCGTAGGAAGAAGGCTAAATATATAAAAAAAAACAAAGAACATGCCCTCTTCGAAAATCAATGGCAGAAACTCCAACCCCAAAGCCATACGACAATTGCAACAGCATGAAATGCGTGGGAATAATAGTAGCGCTTGTGATGTGACGGCTAATGGGGATTCTGATGAAGTGTGTATGACTTCTCGTCCAGGCTCAGTTAGCGGTACAGGTGTCTGTGGAGAGACGAATATAGAGAGCTTTGGTATCTCATTGGGAGTGTAGAGCGGGGTGGAAGGTGAGAGCCTGCCAGAGTGTCCTCAAACAAAGCAGACAAAAATGACAGCCTTTGGCAAAATTATCAGCACAACGCATGCCCGCACCTCCACTGGTCCACTGCAGTCCAGTGGCGCCTCTATTGCTCCTGTGACTAGCTTGCCTGCGGTGACTCTCGAGAATAATTCAGAGGAATTACCCAAGAGTAGTATGTCTGCTCCCAAGGGAGCTGTGGGGCAGTCTAGCTCTTTGTTAGAGGGGGAAGGGTGTGACTGTTCAGGAGAAATACGAGGTCAGTCAGGTTAACAGTGAATTCTCGAGAGTGGCTATACTCCCTAGTGCTGGGGCCAGCTCCGGTCAACATGTACAAACTGGGGCCATAGAGCTGGCGACGGGAGAAGCTGCTCGCTCTGGTAGTACAATCATAGGCTGGGTGCCTAATGTGAAATTCGTGAAAGGGCCTAAACTTAATAGGACAGGGTTACTGGCCATCTTTAAGAAGGTTCCGCTCCTGAGAACAATAACTACTGATGATATAGGTGCTTAGATGCTATATCCCTGCCCAGAATTGATAATGGTAGAATGGTTAGTGATTTCCACTCAGTGATGGCTGCAACCATGGTGTGGGACCAACAGAATAATCTTGAATCTATGGGATTTGATCTTGTGGAATTACAATATACAGTCAAAGCCAATACATTTCTTACTTTTAAGGAACCGGTAGCATTGACTCAAGTTGCAGCGGCAAGGTCTCCTTCTGTACCGCCATGTGACTCTGGTACTGTGTCGTCTCTTCTCTCTAACCTCCTGGGTAATGCTCAGGACTGGTCCTGAATTCAGCTAGCCCTCAAGACCTTAGAGAGCTTGAGGCAAGGTCCGGGACATGCATGACAGAATTGAGATTGAAATCATCTCCTGGAATACTTGTGGCAGCTCTAATCTGCATAAACTCATGCTTAATCCTGCAGGCAATAGAATTCCGAGAATCTATTTGTTTCAAGAGTCTATGCTCATGGTCAATCCTCTGCTAGAAGGCTTTCACACTGTCTCATGCCCGGCTGTTAGGGGCGATGGGGGGCATCCTAGAGGGGGCCTCACAATCGCTATAAACTCCAACTTGGAGTTTTCACAGGAAATCATATGTAGTACAGACTGGCTTCTGGCTATTGGGTTAAAGTTGGGGCCTGGTTTCACACCAATTTTGATTCTTCACCTTTATTGGAATCTCATTAGGGTAACCTTTGAAACCATTGAGGATGGTTTGGGAGATATCATGTATGACTGGATTCAGAGGGGACATGGTAATCAAGTGATTTTGGGAGGTGATTTCAATACCTTCTTTGCAGATGGTGCACAATGGAATTCTATGGGGGTCTCCCCTACTTGGCAGCATGTGAATATCAGACAAGGTATTCGTGGGATTTCCTTTTGGGGGATTGGGACATGTCTTTATTGGATCATCCGCCCTCCTCACATGCCCCTAAATACACCTGGCATAGAGGGGAGCTGACCGCCCGGATTGACTACATGTATGTCTCAAATGGCATCAGGAAGAACTGCAGTCACCTGACCCATATTCCCTCTGATTTGGGGGACCATCTTCCCCAATCTTTTTCCTTGTTTATTTCCATTCCTACCCCTTTTATCAGACCGACATGGCGGGTCGGGATTCTAACAATAAGGCAACGAAAGTGATGTGGAGCAGGAAAACTGTCTACAAATTCAACCAGCTATTGCTTTTGTCCCTGAAGGAGTCTGCTTTTGTTACCCCGGGTTGTGAGCTAAAGGAAGGATGTAAGGCTTCCATATGTAATACTATTTTGGCCTGTACCCACCAAATTAGAGATCAATACAGCTCAGTGAGTATAAGTAAAAGAGTCTATGTGAGCGATGACAGAATTCTTCAATCTAAATTTCGCAAAAGAAAGGAACTCGCTGAGCTGAGAAGATTGGGGTGTCGGTCTCTGAGTATACTGTATGTAAGCGTAAACTCGTCCAGAAACATAAGAACTATGTAAAACCTCTGAAGATGGGCGCCTATCTTCTGCATCATCAGAACATGCTGGAGAACTTGTGAAAGGTCAAAGACGGCCAATTCTGGTTCTCTGTTAACAGGTTATTGGGGAATGCTAAAAGGAGAATGGATTGCCTTATAGACTCTGCTAACTGGGTGTTATTTTATACCAACAAATATGCCCTACCTGATTATTTTAGGGTCTCCGATGGTTTTGATCTGGGCACTCCTGTTAAGGGCTTATGCACTTGGAACAGGGAAGACATTGTGTGGGCTATTGGTCGGCTCAAGCCGTCTAGGGCTCCCGGTCATGACTGTATACCAACGTTTGTTCTTAAAGAGGACACAGGCTTATGGGCTGAGCTCTTAAAACCTATGTTCGACTACATCTTTTTGTCCCATACTGTCCCTGCTTCTTGGGTCAAGTCCATTATTGTACCGATTTATAAAAGGGTGGACAAATTGGACTTGACCAACTACCGACCTATAGCACTGATTAATGCCATTAGTAAGGTTTTTTCCATCCTCCTTCTAAGGGATCTCAACTCTGCTATCAGGGAACTTAATCTTTTGAGTCGGTTCCAGGTGGAGTTTCAAGAAGAGTTGGGCACCTCACTCAATGCGTCATCTTGTTACATCTTAGACATTATGTTCATCATTCCCGGGTGGGGGAAGTTTATCGAGCTTTCCTTGAACATCCCTCGTAAATTGGTTCAATTGATTGCCCTACTTCATTCGCATACCACCATACGAGTTCGTCTGTCTGAGGATGGTGCCCGGTCACCGGAAATACTCACTTATATTGGGGTGAAACAATGGTGCACCCTGGCAACTAGACTCTTCATTATATGCGTGTGCAATGTTGAGGGACTTGGCAGGGTCCCTCCATCGCACCGGCTAGGTTGGGGAGTGTTAGGCTGGAGTGGAGGGCCTTCGCGGACGACTTCATACTTCTTGAAAGAAATCTGCATGAACTTAGAGCTAAGATGCAGCTTTTTTTCAAATATGCCCAGGACAATAATCTTTTGCCAAATGCCTCCAAGTCGAAGGTCTTGGTTCTATCCCATAGAACTAAGTTCCAGCACTATGTCTGGACTATGGCACCCGATAGTATGGAACAGCTCAAGACTGTCATCTATTTGGGCTATCATTTATCAAACAGGTTTAGTATTGAATACTGGAAAAACATCTTGGACGACAAAACTAAAAAACGTACTGCTCAAATGAAGTTTTTGAAGTAGAAAGTTTGTAAATCTTCCTTGTTGACCGTGAGGCGTTATTGTCTAGCCAAATTTGAATCTATTATTTTGTACGGTTTTGACCTATGCTCCCACAATATGGGTAACACCTAAAACATTCTCCAAGGAAAGCTCTGGAAGGACATACTTGGCCTTTCAATGGCTATTTCCAACGTGATCATTAGACATGAGTTGTGTCTTGTGTCCTTGAAGGCCAGGTATGTTTGGCGGATATATAATGGGTATGTCCCAATATTTTGTTATAGGGGTTTAGGCTGTATAGGGACCAGATATGCAGTACAGCAGGAGCAGCCACAGCCTAATTATCTCTTTCTCAGTCCACCTTGATAGCTAGGCAGAAGGATGTAGGGTGTCTTAAATATTTGATACACCCTAGGATATATATGAGAGACCTGCCACATCATTACACATAGTTAAAACAAAGATGTATTCAAAAGAAATTTATAAAAACAGGCGATATTGGTCCTAGGTGCTTTCCACAAGGCACAATGTGGACCAAAATCAATAGAAAAAAGAAAGGAGAAAATACACTTTCTCAAAAGCCAACAATGTCAGTGACTGCGGTTAGTATGTGACGTAAATTGGTTCATTACAAATATTCATTGCCTTTTTAATCTAACGTTTCATTCATAAGGGGAGCTGTACAAGGAACATTGTAGTCCGTATTCAGAATTACACAGACTTTTTGTGTTTTAAGGATGTCTACATATGTTTTGGCTGAAAAATCAGAACCATTGGGGATTAAGTGAACATCAGATCACTTTGTAAAGAAATCCACTGTCCTGAAGAGGGCTGAATTTTGGAGAGCAAGACACCAGGGATGGTGTCAATGCAATATCTTAGCCGAAACATATGTAGACATCCTTAAAACACAAAAATGTTTTAAGGTGGCTGTTCCTCGGCTCTTTCCCTTACGTTATTCAAGGTTTACATCCAGAGGTTGGTTAGGCTCATCCACTCCCACCTCCTCCAGTGTTACTCCTATGCTGATGATACCAGATTATTCTGCAGCTTGACCATTCCCATCATGATCTGGCGTCTCAGCCGTGTGGTTGACTGGACGGCGTGGGGAAGTGGATGACCTGCAATTGCCTTAAATTGAATGGCGACTGTGGCGGGGCAAAGGGCGCTGGCACTGAGGAATATCCGCAGGACACCATGGACAGGAGCATGGCACGCCACTCCATGGACAGGTCTAGGCGCTATGAGACTATTAGGGGGGTGATATGTTGCAGTATAAAAGCCTATTAATATACTATAACATTTGGGACAGAATAGCACATGTGTGAGATATCACATGTCACTACATTGCATTCCATTCCAATCTTCAGGGCAAACCAGGTAACTGCTCTGTAAAGAGGGTGTTTTAAGGGCCTCACTCCTTCTCAGGGCCCTTTATACATGTATTCATTTTGTTTCCTGAGCTTTGTACAATGCAGAGCCTCAAAGCGCTAGGAAGCGAATGCAAAGCATCATGTTAGTGCTGTATATTGCACAAAACAAATAAGAAATAGGAACAAAAAAAGAAACTCCATGTATGGAAGCCAGCAGTTCCATCAAAGAAGGAGGGTTGACTCACTTGCCAAAACAGCCCCAAATGCTCCTTCCTCTCGAAAGGAGAGATGGCACCTCTTAATGAAGGGAGGAATGGTCCCTCTCAATGAACTCAATGAAACGAAATAGCAATTTGCATGAGGAAAGAAGGGAGGGAGGGAGGAAGGGAGGGAGGGAGGAAAGGAGGAAAGGAGGGAGGGAGGGAGGTGGAGCCCTCTTGCCTTTGACCACAGGAGCTACAAAAGAAAAATCCATTCACATCTTGAAATCTGTCAACTTCAGCAGCAGCAGGCTATGAATCCAGAAACACAGTGAGTCGGGAAGCAGAGGGTGTGGGGTGGTTGTGTGTGTGGGTGTGTGTGCACGTGCATGCATCCACTCCAGTATACCTTTGCGGTGCTGTTTCTGCTGGGTCACATCATTATTTGTTTGGGATGCTTAGCAGTGGCGTCTTTTGCTATTTGTCTGCACAACACTATATTGTCTATCCTCTGTCCTGCTTTGCGGTGCTACCCATGATATGATAGGTTATTTATAACGCACTTAATACCCAGAGGTTTCTAAGCGCAGACCCGTGGATCGAACCCGTGTTGCTCCATATCGTCTTGCTTCCAAGGCGGGCACGTTGCCCCTGAGCTATCTATGCTACACTACAGTATGTTGTTATAAGCCACGTCATATTTTTAACCTGTCGGAACATGTTGATTTGATTAGATTTTTTATAGATTTTGGGTATTTATAACGCACACAGAATGGACTTAACCGTATAGCGGTGTAGATAATTGCAGAGCACTAATAGCAAGGAGATGGTGAGATGGTGAGATTATTGATTAATGTAGACGACCCTCGTCCATATTTATTCAAACAGGAAGGTCTGGAGTGCCCTCCTAAACTGATAAAGCATCTCCAGGGCCCTCAACTCTCTAGGGATGCAATTCCATAGCCTTCGGCCAAAAACGGCAAACCTTCTGTCTCCTCGTGAGACACACACCGATGGAGGAACAATCAGCGGCAGTTGATCCCTAGATCGAAGCACCCTAGTTGGCAAGTAGCGACATATTTTGTTTCTTAAATAATCAGGAGCCAGTGCGTTTAGGCATTTGAAAATCAGACATGTCACCTTGGATTTGATACGATCCTCCACTGCCAACCAATGTAGTGTTCGCCGGAAAGGGGCTACATGATCTGATCTCCTTAAACGGCTGACCAGTCTAACAGCCACATTCAGGCTCGGACTGGCCTACAGGCCAATTGGCCCATGGCCGAACCAAAAACATGAAAAGCTGGTGTGGGCCACTTTTTTGGCCCAATTTGATGATTGAATTCACTCTGCGGCTAGTAGTTTTGACCAGTGTTGCTGGATAAATATTCCTTAAAATGCACAATTTGCATCACACTTGATCAAAAAAACTCTGCCTTAGTTACTATTCAAACAGTGTCACAAAAGGAATGAATAGCCATTTACAAGTGTGGGCCACTTTTTAATCGGTGCCCAACCCTGGCCGCATTCTGTGCTTTCTGAAGTCTATGTATTTGTTTAGCCGGAATACCCATCAATAGACTATTGCAGTACTCCAGGTGGGCATTGGTCATAGCACCCACCACGTTCGCGTGATCTTCAGCTGGAATAAACAGCAAAATTAGCTGTAGCAATTGCAGCGACCAGAAAACCGCCTGTACCTTTCCAGCAACCTGTCCCTCCGCTCCAAGGTTGTGCTGCCAAATGCAGCCCACATTTTTTATCCTGGGGGCGAATCTCAGTTCTACTTCAAGGATACTAGGTGCCAGGGATTCTTTTACAGCCATGGCCAAATGTTTAGGTCCTAACAGTTCAAGCTCAGTTTTAGACGCATTCAAATGAAGCTGGTCTTTCGTCGTCCACTAAGTGACTTCTTCCAAGTAGGTTTGAACTCAAGAAAGGATTGCTCGATGTCGTCAATTTTGATGAAGATCTGGGTATCATCGGTGTAAGAGTGATAATTCACCCCATGCCTCCTCAGAATGTCCATCAGAGGCCACAAATACAGGTTAAACAACAAGGACGATAGCAAGGACCCTAGTGGAACGCCACACCCCATTAGAATGTTGTGTAATATGGTGTTCTGCTGGGATCAATATATTTTGTTTCCAAAACTAAATGCCTGTTAACTGGAATCTACCCAAGTGTTGCTTTTTTTTCATTTGCTTTTTTATATACTTATTCGCCCTTGTTTATTTTTGGGTACAGGATGATAGTCTCCTATCATGCTATCTGGGTAGATCATGTTGTCCCAGGCTATGCTATGCGATGTGTCCTTTTGCTTTCAATGTCTAATGTTCAAGCACCTTGAAGCAACCGTAAGGCGGCAGGTAGCACCCAGTAACCATGCAAATAATGAAATAAAAAATAAAAACCACAAGAACAGAAGATAGACCTACACATCTAATATGATATCCAGGCTGTACAACTTGATTCTCATGCTGCCCTCTATTAACAGAACATAGTAACTGCAGCCCATGTTCAGAAGGCTATTCAAAGGCTGGATTATGCAGATTAATTCCCATTAGAACCCTGCCGAGGCCTAAGAGGATTCCTCCCTCACACACTAATATTACCAGCCCCATAAAGGTCATAGCACGCCTCAGGAACCTGCAGGAATCCTGGTCTGGGGCTTTTGCTACCAGGGGCAGCCATGGTTGGAATCCTACCCTCATTTAAATGTGTCCATATTTCATTCCATCTTTCTCATCTGCGGTCGTGCGGCCATTTCGGGGCCTAGCGATAGTAAGTAGAAGGGCTTGGCCCGCTCTGTTACCTTGGGCATGGTTTCAACATGCCCAGGATCACTATGACATATTGGACGGCTTACACGTCTGACCTCTGCTGAGCCAAAGACAATCTTGATATCTTTAAGCACTTTGCACAAACGCATAAGCATAAGGAGTTCAGAGAGTGAGACTAATGTGGTAACTAATTGGTCAAGCATAAAATCCTGGTGGTAACCATGACACATTATTTTTTTCACTATTCAGAGATTTGACAGCATAGAAAATTCATATTTTTGACAAGCAACCCCTCCCAAACTTTGTTATTCAAAGGATTTCCAGGTTTACAAGCTGTCAGGCCACCATTTCCCTAGCCTGTGAGTGCATCTTGGGGCACATTCACTTCTGTTTCATGCCCATTCTCTCCGCTTTAGCGGGCTGGCGATGAGCCCCACAGTGTATATCTTTGGGTGCACTGTTGTTCAGCTATATTGTCTTTAGTCCTGAAAGCTTCCCTGCCTCCTCCTCCGTCTTGTGACGGGGCCTTAAGTGGCATTAAGTGTTGGACAGATATTGCAATAGCCTCATAGTACCAGTCGATGCTTAGGACCTCATTACACGGTATGCGGTAACCATGGCTCTATTAGCGCCATGGTTGCCACCGGTATTTTACCGTGTCCGCCTTGGTGGATGGTGGAATTACCACCCTACTCCAAGGTGAGCGGGGCCGGTAATTCCCCATTCACCAAGGCACTTCCCCATTCCCATTTTTGCCCCCATAGGGCTCAATGGTAATGGGGAAGGAGCTAATTACGGTACCGCAAATTGTGGTACCGTAATTAGCACCAAGGTCCCTTTGCGGGTCCCTACTTTAACGGCTGGTGTAGACCAGCCGTTAAGGTTGGGTCCCTCAAAGGGACCACGTAGTAAGGCGGTAAGGGTTTACCGGTACCGGTGCCCTTACCGGTAACGGTAAACCCTTACCACATTCCGTGTAATGAGGCCCTTAGTAATGTAACATGAAAGAAGGTTGCCTGTTTGTCACTGCATGCTAGTAACCTCACTCGAGTGGTGCATACGATAGGAGCGATGCCTTCTTACTCGTGTAGTTTGCCCTTCTGCATACAAGGCAAGACACCCAGCTGTATGAACATGATCCTTAAGGATAGCTCAAGAGCAGCACACTTATCTTGGCAACAGGATGATGTTGTCCAACAGATGTCTGACATAGGTTTCCTACTCTGATTGGGTCAACACTGCCCTCATCCCTCTGCCCCAGCTCAATAAATTAACTACTACAAGTGCGCAGTGACCGTGATTATGAGTATTTCGAAGTGTAAAGGTTTATTGAGATGCCACCCTCAATATTGGGAGTTTCTTCCCTCCCCAATCAAGATGTCACACAACAAACTATTTAGTAGATTCTTTGTTCAGCCCTATTTCTGACTCATATCATGCCCCTTGGGTCCCTCCCCCTGTGCCACCAATGAGCCAAGAACCAGACCGGTTGTTAAGGAAAGCGTCATGAGGGCGCTGAGTACCTGTCCTTCCAGTTGATGGTCGTGGTGAGGTAGCCAGGCTGTCTGACTGATTATTGATGAGTGTGTAACGCGATGGACCAGCTCAACACCCACCCGTGAGTCCACAGGGTCAGAGGTGAACCAGCTCCTAACGCCACGGGTGTGCACTTCCCTGATTAACGTGACGTCGGGACAGTGCAAGCACTGACAGGTAAGGCGAGTCTTGACAGACGTGAAGATCCACAACAGGTTTCAACAGCGTTGACTCCAGGAAGAATATACAGGCTGAAGCAGCAGACTGAAGCAGTGCACTGGAGCAGTACACAGGTGCAGTGAGCAGTTCTGAGAGGCAGAGTACCCCAGCAGAGGCAGGAGGGCAGGCACAGGACCCAAATGACAAAAGGGAGCCAGGGGAAAACAGAAACCCAAGGAAGCAGGTAAAAAGGGAACAAGGAACTGAGACTCAGAGAGGAATGCAAGGAGGGAAAGTAGCAACCCAGGTAAAACAGAAGGCAGGAAGGAGGCAAGACCCAACCCTCAGGAAACAAGACCAGGGATGGCCAGGAGCCAAGGGCAAGGCAAATGAGGCAAGGGGCTACTCCAGGAAGCAGCACAGGCGAGGACGCGATCAGGGAACAAACCGCATTGAGACGTGGCTTGTTCAAAAGGACTAACCCGTAATATAGGGCAATCAGCACCCCGGAGTCTTGGAATGCAAGCCGTGCTGTCCCTGGGTGCTGACGTGCCCAAAGCAAGGCTTGGGAAGCCTGCGGTTCCCCGAGCGCCCTGTGGACGGCGCATGCGTGGAGGGCGAAACACGTCGACCATGCATGCGCGAGCCCATGTGAACGGGAAACCCGGAAGCGGCAGGAGCTGCAAAATACTGAGGTCCCCCCAACCTGAATCAGGGATAGATACGCCAAGACACGGCGCGCCGGGACCAACAGGCGCGCTCCGCATCCCAGGTGAGTGGCATGACACTGGTGTACTGAAAATATATTTATTTGAATTATAGGTAATGGAGATCGCACCCAACTACACAAGCCCCCTTCTCTGTGGCTCACAATTTAAATTCTTTTTACATAAATGTTATCACACAATTTGGTTGAGAAACCCCAAATCACAATACTTTACATCATACAGATTTCAATTGAAGGAATAATCAACACTGGTTAGTGAACAAAATCAATGTACATATGCAGTGCTGTGCAATTTCGATTTTCCTGTGCGCTTAAGAGGCTAGCAGTGCGGTTTACATTGTTGGATACATGAGGTCTCACTTTTGCAAGCACTTCTCCCTCCAGCCCCAAAAACCCAAGCATCAATTACATGCAACGCCCTTCTATTCAAAGGCTGGTCTAGGGAGTAGGGACATATTTAGAAGTTTGATTTTGAAGTTTGTTTTCAGACCCCCCTCACTTAAAGATATGTGTTGGTGGGGAAGTTGGACATAAAAAACTGGTATAATTCAGGAATTATGGATTTTTAGACCCCCCCCTCCACTGAAAGGCCTGTGTTGGGGAAGTTAGTAAAAATTGGGATGATTTAGGAATTTAGGATTCCCCCCCCCCTCCACTTAAAAGCCTCTCTCAGGGAAGTTGCCAGTACAAATTGGGATGATTTTGGAATTTTTGATTTTCAGACGCCCCTCCACTTAAAGGCCTGTGTTGGGAAAGTTGGCAGTTTAGGGATTGTTCTAGTTTAGGGACAAAGACACCCCTCTTCCTTAAATAAATTGGGCTCAACAGGACCAATAGGATTACCCAATTAAATTACAGGCTCTAGTTTTCAGCGTACCCTGGGATTGAGCTTTAATTTAAAATGTTAACAAAAAATCACCTGGAGTGTTTTGCTAAATGGGAATTAATTACATTATATTCAGTCAAATAGGTTTAGGATCTACACAGTTTGCCCCTCACCCACTAATGGAAAAGAACCTACCAATAAAAGGGGATGGGCTAATTAAATGGAACCCCCCGCTGACCTTTGTTGGACAACTTATTTACCTTTGGAAATCTCTGGGCTTGGCACTCAGGGGCTGAGCAGCTTCCCTTGTAAGGCAAAAACAGGATTCTAGCCAGTATTTCAGTCAGTTGGATCCCACAGCACTTCTCTCTCTCTGCCTCCAGTGAAGAATCACAGCCTCTGCTGGCTAGTCTCCCCAGCAAGAGAAATCTTCAGCCCTTCCGATATTTCCCCAGTAGATCTCCTTTGGGGATTTTTGGCAGCTGTCTCCCGTGGTAATCTTTTTGCAGCTCTTTCTGTTGGTAATTTTTAGCAGCTCTCCTGTACATGCAATTTACTCTCCAAATACCTAATTGTACCCTCCACCAGCACGGCAGTTCTTAAATTCGGGAAATGTTCAGAGGAGCCAGAAACACATTTCTGCTTGCCATTACAATTCCCTAAAACGCACGTTGACACATTTTATTTCAACAAAATCACCTTGAACTGATCTTAAAAATGACACATAAATGAATGCACTGCGAAACTTGTGGTTGCTGAGAAAATGCATCAGTTATGATAGTTCATTTAAACTAATGGAAAATCTTCATATGAATGCAAATCTTCTCTCCTTTTTTACAGCCATTTGCCATTCTGTTGTTTGAAGTTGGTGGGCTGCCGGTCATAAATAGTTGGGATGCATTGGCTACACAAAGATCCCCCACTGCAGATTATTAGCTAGACCGGCCATGTGATGTCACAGGGCTCTGCTAACATCTGGCATCTTGTCTGTTATCTGAAGTTGACCACCATTTCAATCTGAAAACCTCCTATTTTCTTGTATTTTCTTCAGAGTTCAGCTTCCCTTGATTGCATCCCCTGTTTTCACAGCTCTTCCCTACATTCCAATCACGCACTGGCTAAGCCATTTGCCCTGCACAAAAGAGAGCCTTCAGAGACATGTCTGGCCATGGGGGGAGTTTGTTTTCAACACCCTTATGGGCAGGCCACACATTATTGCAGTTGTAAAAATAGCTGGGATGCAATAGCTTCAATGGAATTCCCTCTTCAGATCCAGAGGCCAACAGGTTTGCAGTGGGGAATCCATTTGTGAATTATGCCTAGAGACCCACAGGTTGTCCTTGGCTGAATGAACTCACATATTGCATTTCCTAACATCAGCCTTTATTCTTTAAATACTGTGTATTTCACTGATCAGAGTACACTTTGCTTTTGCATCAGTAGATGTATTCTTTCTTTTCACACTGCATTGATTTTCAAATAGGACAGCTGAGAGTACAGAGCAGTGTATTTCAGTCATTAATTGTTACGCTCACCTGGTCTCTGCGGAGGTGTTGGGGCATGGTTGTAGCCCTCCCTGAACTTGAATCACCCCCTTCAGGCCTCTCCCTCAGTAGAAAAGCTGTGAGCGATGGTACATGGTGATACTGCTCATGCGTGGAGATAAGAGTGTGTGAGTGCGCCAATCTGTGATTGTTGTACCTCTCGAACCCTTCACCCCAAAGTACGGTTTCTGTGAGCATACGCCAGCCCATAAAGCTCACCTGTGAATTATGGAAGATAAGCTCTCCATCCTGCTACTTCTGGCAGAGGTGTGTCGAATGGGATCTAGTTCCTTCACTGATCCCTGATAAGTATTAGTCCAGTCCAGCTGCGACTATGCTTCTCCTTATGATTGGTAAGTCTTTCTTGAGCTCTTGTGATGCTGTTCGTTCTGTTTAATGTCTTTATATGTTGCTCCTATTTATGCCTGCAATAATGTCTCTCTCTTCTGTTTTCTTCCCTTAGATGGAAATGCGGCCTCAATGCAGCTGTGAGACGCGAGACGCGGCCGGATGGAAGATGGATGCGACCGCAATGTTGGAAAGCAGGTAAGTGATGGTTTAAGGAAAAGCACGAACTACGGCGAAGCGCAACCTTAAACTGGCTGTTTTTTCAATGTCTAACCTTGTCTTCTGTTTTTCCTTGCAGGCGCTGCTGTCAACGATGGAGCGTGTCGTGCTTCGGTGCCACGATGAAGATTTCAGCGTTCCGGAAAGTGTAAAGATGAATACTTGGTTCGCCGAAGAGATGTACAGGTAAGAACAGCTTCCCCCAGTTGCTAAGTATGCTGGCAGGAAGCAGGATGTCCAGGAAGCAGGATCTTCAAAGGTAAATCTGACTGCAGGCGACGGTGAGCGTTACGCTGCTTGCAAGTGCAGAATAACACAAAGCGCCTGTCTTGAGGACTGGGGCAGATAATATAGCTGAGACCGTGGGCACGCCCATTAGGGCCGGCTTACCAGCCACACCCTGCCACTCCTAGAGAGTGAGCACATGCAAAGGCAATCCATTAGCAGCCACACCCAAGAATACACTTGGGGCTGCTTAATGGATGGAATGTTCAAAGTTAATGCATCTGAAGTGCTATGTCCATAATAAAAGCTTTTTGGTGTTAAATGGATGTTCTTGTTCACTTTTGTTCATGAGCCCGGCGCCAAAGGCGCCAGGACAGTGTCCACCCAGGTCTCCTGTGCATGCGACCCCTGCATGCCTGTGCCCCTGACTTCATGACCATGTCATTAATAAAAATATATTTTTAATTATTTGTAGTTCATTTTTTATGCTGTAAGGAGGGTCTCAGTTGTCATAATGCACCACCTTTAGATGGGTGGCAGCTTCAGTGAAAATGCTGCATTCATCACTCAGTCAGCAATATGTTGTGCCCTTCTACTCTGTACTCTGATTAATGTTTTCTCTTCCGCTTTCTCTGGATTTCAACTGCAGAAAGACACCCCCACAGTAGGCCCATTTTCAGCGTGATTGTTTTTGAATGCTGGTATGCCATTTTACCAGTGGCCCCTTCCGTTCTGTTGGTTTGGGGCCTTTGATTAAACCCAACAGAAGCTGGAGAAATCCAACACATCATGCTATATAAATCACCAAATTATCTACCAGAGAGCTAGCTCCAAAGGCAATACAGACTCTCCATCCACTCAAGAAGAGGGCCCATATCCAAGCCTGCATCTCTGGGGCTACTAACAACATGCCAAACTGTTTAAAATCTGCAAGGAACTCACCAATCCTACTGACTTCTCCACGCCCCCTCTGCCATCCCTGACCCTCTGTACTTCACTTGCCTCCTACTTCTTAACCAAATCTCAGGGCAACCTGTCTTCACTCTCTTCTGCCGCCCTCTCTCCCTCTCACCCCCCAGCTTTCAGGTCTCCCTTGGCCCCCTCTCACCTTCCCTCCTACTCTCTTCTTTCTCACTCATAGCACCGGATGAGGTCTCTATATAAGTCATCTCTATGAAAGTCTCTTCCAAACAGGTGCTCCCCTGCTCCTCCAGAACTATCAAAGACAACTTTGCCTCCCTTGTGCCAGCCTTGGCAGATTTCTGTAATTACTCCTTTGCCACTTGCTCCTTCCCGCTACCCCTCAAGCACTCCCTTGTGTTTCCTCTCCTCAAAAAGTCCTCTGCCGACCACTCCTGCCCGGCTAACTACCACCCTATCTCCATTACCACCTTCCTGGGCAAACTCCTGGAGAAACTTGTCATCTCCCACTGATCCAACACACCGAATCTGTTGGCTGTCTCCACAACCACCAGTCTGGCTTCAGAGCAGCCAGAGGCACGGAAACTGCTCATCTGAACACCCTTAATCACTTGCTCTCAAATCTCGATTCCAACTCTCCTTCCATTCTTATTCTTCTGGATCTTTCCTCTGACTTAAACACGGTCACTCTTGCCACCCTGACAAATCGGCTCTGTGACACTCTTGGCATCAAGGGCCTGGCACTGGACTGGATGACCTCATTCCTCTCTGACCGACCTTCCCAGGTTCATTGGGCCATTTTCTCTCCCCTATCACACTCTCCACCTGTGGCGTCCCTCAAGGCTCTATCCTCTCGCTGTGGCTCTTCAACAGCTACCCTGCCCCTCTGGCCCACCTGATGTCCTCCTTCCCTCCTCACTTCCAGTGTTATGCAGATGACACGCAGCTCTCCTTCAAGCTACCCTCCATTGCCTCCTCTTACTCCTCTCTCATCCCTGATTGCCTGACTGCTATTCAGGCAGGGAGTGCTGACAATGATCTCTGCCTTAGTTCCAGTAAGAGTGAGATCCTCCTCATTGGGAAACCCCAGCTCCCTCCTCCCCTAACCCTCTTGTGAGGCAAAAAACCTTGTTGTCATCTTTGACTCCTCTCTCTCCGTCTCACCTCACATCGCAGACCTTGCCACAAAGGCCCACTATCATCTGCACCTCCTCAGAGGCATTCTCCCTCTTTGCATCTTCCCCCAGAAACCCAATGGGGGTCATTATGACCTTGGCGGTAAGGGGTTAACGGCGTTGGTAATGGTGCCGGAGCCGTCAACCTCTTACCGCCCCATTACGAGTCTGCTCGCGGGTCTCGCTAGCAGACCAGGGAGCTAACAACGGGCCCGTTATTAACGGGCCCGTTGTTAGCTCCCTCCCCATTCCCATTGAGCCCTATGGGGGCTCCAATGGGAATGGGGATGTACCGGGTCCGGGTTCCTTGAATGAGGAATTACCGGGTCCTCCAAGGTTGGAATGGCCCGGTAATTCCCCGTTCAAGGAACCCGGACCCGGTACCCGGTAAGCGGGTAACCATGCCGCAAATTGCGGCATGGTTACCTCCAAGGTCGTAATGACCCCCAATGTCTCCAAAGCTCGGGCCTCTCTAGGCTGGACTACTGCAATAGCCTCTTCCTCAATCTTCCTTTATCCTCCCCTTGCCCCCTTCAAATAATCCAGAATAGGACTGTGAGGCTTATCCTTGGCCTCAAGCCCACAGACCGCATCTCTCCAGCCCTAAAATCTCTCGACTGGCTCCCAGTTGTTGCTAGGATCAAGTTCAAAAACTTCTGCATCATCCACAAGGCTTTCTAGGGCCTGGGACCCCGGCTACATCCAACTCCCTATCTCTAAATACGTCCCCACTAGAGCCCTTCGATCTTCTAGCTCCAACTCTCTGCAGATCACACGCTTCACTAAGCAGAGTGGGGGTAGACTTATAGTTCCGGAGGCTCCTCAAGACCCTCCTTTTCTCTTCTTCCTTCCCTCTCCCCCTCCCCTGCTAACGCCCCCGTCTGCTGCAGTGACCGGCTGCCTGGTTTCCCTCTGAGTTCTACGGGGAAGCAAGTCCCCCCGCCCACGCCAAGTCCACCCCCTTCCGTGCATTTAGCAATGGACCCTCACCCACTGCATCCCATGCAATCCCTGGAACCTGCCCACCTGGCCTCCCCTTAGCACTCCCCTAGCCCCTGTGGCCCTCTGCCCCTGTCCTCCTGCCTCCTTTCACTTGCACTCTCGCCTCTTGCCCTGCGCTCCCCTTCCCATCCCAGCACCCCCCCCTCGCACTTCTTGCTACTGCACTTGCATGATCCGAATGTCACAAGGCCTAGAAGGACCATTATTGTTTTTTTTCCTTGTCCCTCCCTTTTTTGTCTTGTGGCGCCTTGATACACCATTTATTGTATAGGCGCCCTAGAAATGTCCAATAAATAAATAAAATAAAAAATGGATTCACATACAGTCATTAAACATTAGCCAAGGCCAGGGTAACCCAGTAATGGGTTCACATTGGTTCATGACCGTGGATTACTTCATGGGAATTCCCTTTGATGCATTTACTTCTATTTCTTTCCCCCCATACATTTCCCTACAAGGGACCGCATTAGGGCCTTCAACCTTTTCAAATGAAAGGGGTCTTGAGCTTCAGGGGGGCGGGGCATGCTGTCAGTCAGCAGTCTTATAACACAGTAATATATTCCTTTTATATATTTCCCCCTGGAGCTTTAAATGTGCGCTTTGCAGAGATCGCTTTCCAGCCGTACTTCACTCAGGGTATACAGAGGTGTTATCACCTCACTGCCTTTAACACTGGCTTACCCACATCAGCTACTTGCTGACAAAGGATTTGTAGGTTTTCGGTGGGCATTTCGTGTTTCAGCTCTCTGCTGGCTGGTCGTCTTGTGATAATTAGTGGGTATCTTTGTTGCCATTATAATGTATGCACCCCACGGGTGCCTCAAACTGTTTTCGTTCTAAGCAAGGGGGAGCCCAACCATCATATTGAAATGGGCCCCCACACATCGTCAGCCGGGCCTCCTCCCCACCCTCCTACCGCCCACCCCCCTACCTTTTGCACCCCACGCTTCACCCCCGATTATACATATATAAATTATTTCCCCTCAAAGTAAACGCCTCGAAGTGAATTACCACGAAGTCATTCACTATGTTGAAGCAACTGTACACGGCTTGTGGAGCCCCCAGAGAATGCCAGGATAAGCCCCCCACCCCCAGTCCTGTGCTAAGAGGTCTAGGGAAATGAGTGTTTTTCCTGCAGGAACGTGATATCTAAACCACTCATGTTTTAAGTAAGTTGAAGCGTGTATGCCTAGCCTGTTGACAGGACTATTAGGTTTGGTTGCATTCCAAGATGTCACCTTCAATGAACAGGTCCGGAACTGTGCAAACACGACTCAAACCAGATGCGCAGAAGAACAGAGGCAAGGAAATCATTAACAGGCAGCAGTCCTGTTTCTCCCTCTATGCTACTAAAGTGATGACGATAGAAAGCAAAGCAGTGCGATGGCGTTGCCGAGGGGCTTCTGTAGTCTGGAAGTTGTGCACGGCGTCACCTGAGTGCCAGCCTTGGCCTTTGACCCATATTATAATACACTGGTTATACTGCCCCAAACCATTGCCTTCGGCAGTGCTCATTAAGCGACCACATCACAGCGGTTAATTATTAGCTAAGTAAGAGCTTAATTAACACTTAAAGCTCCTGTGTGCAGCTTCTGTAGCGAAGTACATCTAGAACTATGCATACATTATTCTAAGTGCACATGTAGGCTGTGAAAACCTCACAGGAGGTTGTACATGTACAATGCTGCCGACCTCAGTATAGAAGAGCATGGTGTGGCTACAGGAAGGGACCTGTGGAGATGAAACTACAATGTATTATTCTCCCCCCCCCTCCCCCCATGCGACTGCCCTAGACTACTGCCAACTGCCAAGCACATGTGAAACACTGAAGAGAATCTGTAGAAGAGATGTTGGGGAGAGGGGATGATCGTCCCAAGCCTCCAAGAGGTTTCAGATGAGGCAGAGACATAAAAGTGTGTTGTGGGTGCTTGGGGAGGCGGTAGGGGGGAGGAGGACGTCGCTAGAAGCTGCATTATGGGGAGTTTAGCATATATTTGAATATAGATTGCACTGTGAGTGAAATGCCATCTTAGAAAACGGCAGTCATTTTGAAATCAAGGCCTGGCGCCGCGCATCAACCAGGGCAGTAGGCCCGGGCCCAGAGCGAAGAAATAAGTGTGTGCATGTAGGCTCCAGTTGCAGCGAAGGCAGCAGTGAGGAAGGGCAAGCTTGTGGAAATTCACAAACCTTCAATCAATCAATCACCAGTTACTTATAATGCGCACTGTCACCGAAGGCATCATGGCACAGTCAAAGATATCCGCGAGAGACCGAGGCAGACGATAGAGAAGGGAGCTCACGCAAAAAGATGGGGTTTGAGGTTGCGTTTGAAAAGCTTCAAATCATTGATCATCCGTAGCGAAAGCGGGAGCGAGTTCCAAAGTTTGGTACCGCCACTGAATAAACCCAATACAAAACCCCCTGAAACCCCCAACCAATCCCCTTATATTATTTTTTATCCAAAACCAGCCCAGTACATATATAAAATAACTAAAATAATATAAAGGTCAATTGTGCAGAAGGTCAATTAGGACCACTATAATTAGGTCAATTGTGCAAAAGGTCAATTGTAATAGGTCCATTTGGGTAATGCCGAAAAACCCACCCCTTGTAGTCTGGAGAGTAGGATCCCATAAATCAATAGTGCCGATGGTGGCCAACAGGTCCAAAAAAATAAGATAAGACCTGCCATACCGTCCTCGTTGCTAATCATGGTGAGATCGCCCAATACTACTACGACCACCAACTCCCTTCCCATCATGGGACGAAAACCCATCTGGCAAAGGTCTAAGACATGGGTGCACAACATACGGCCCGCGGGCCAGTTGCGGCCCGCCATGCTCTTTTGTCCGGCCCGCGAGGCACAAAGACTTTCCTAATGGAGGGCGGCCCGCGGCTGCTCTCCATTAGGAAAGTCTTTGTTGTCTTCCGGGCCGGACAAAACACTGGCCCTCATTGGCTCAGCACACACACGCACCACGTCGCTCCTACGAGCCACGTAATGCGTGTGTGCTGCACCAATGGAGGGCCAGCACTACGGCTGGCGTGGTCCATAAGGCTTGATGCCGGAAGGCATTTCAGCCTTGGACCACGCCAGCCGTAGTACGATTCCAGCGTTCCAGCTTACCTGCCGCTTACCTGCCTGCCTTCCAGCATGTCTCCGGTAAGTGGTCTGTTTGTGTTTGTGTGTCGGGTTTGTTTTGCTTTATGTTTGTGTGTGTGTATGTTGCGATGGGGGGGTCGGATGTGTGTCGGATGTGTATGAATGTTTGGATTTGAATGTATTTTGTGTGTATGTTGAGATGCGGGGGTTGGGGGGGTGTCAGATGTGTATGAATGTTTGGATTTGAATGTTTTTTGTGTGTATGTTGAGATGCGGGGGCGGGGGGGGTTGTCGGATGTGTATGAATGTTTTGATTTGAATGTTTTTGTGTGCTGAATTAGGGGGTGGGGGGTTCGGGTCTGTATGGGTGCTTGTTTGAGAGTGTGCTGATTTGGGGGGGTGGGGGGTTCGGGTCTGTTTGGGTGCATGTTTGTGTGTGTGCTGAGTTGGGGGTGGGTGTTCGGGTCTGTATTGGTGCTGGTTTGTGTGTGCTGATTTGGGGGGTGGGGGGTTTGTTTGGGTGTGAGGGGGCCATGGGGCATAGTGTTTGGTTGGGGGTGAGGGGGCCATGGGGCATAGTGTTTGGTTGGGGGTAAGGGGACCATGGGGCATAGTGTTTGGTTGGGGGTAAGGGGGCCCTGGGGCATAGTGTTTGGTTGGGTGTGAGGGGGCCATGGGGCATAGTGTTTGGTTGGGGGTAAGGGGGCCCTGGGGCATAATGTTTGGTTGGGGTGAGGGTGCCATGGGGCATAGTGTTTGGTTGGGGATGAGGGGGCCATGGGGCATTGTGTTTGGTTGGGTGTGAGGGGGCCATGGGGCATAGCGTTTGGTTGGGGGTAAGGGAGCCCTGGGGCATAGTGTTTGGTTGGGGGTGAGGGTGCCATGGGGCATAGTGTTTGGTTGGGGGTGAGGGAGCCATGGGGCATAGTGTTTGGTTGGGGGTGAGGGGGCCATAGGGCATTGTGTTTGGTTGGGTGTTTGGGGTCCATGGGGCATAGTGTTTGGTTGGGGGTAAGGGGGCCCTGGGGCATAGTGTTTGGTTGGGAGTGAGGGTGCCATGGGGCATAGTGTTTGGTTGGGGGTGAGGGGGCCATGGGGCATTGTGTTTGGTTGGGTGTGAGGGGGCCATGGGGCATTGTGTTTAGTTGGGTGTGAGGGGGCCATGGGGCATAGTGTTTGGTTGGGGGTAAGGGGGCCCTGGGGCATAGTGTTTGGTTGGGGGTGAGGGTGCCATGGGGCATAGTGTTTGGTTGGGGGTGAGGGACATGGGGCATAATGTTTGGTTGGGGTGAGGGGGCCATGGGGCATTGTGTTTGGTTGGGGGTGAGGGACATGGGGCATAGTGTTTGGTTGGGGGTGAGGGGGGACATGGGGCATAGTGTTTGGTTGGGGGTGAGGGTGCCATGGGGCATAGTGTTTGGTTGGGGGTTAGGGGGCCATGGGGCATAGTGTTTGGTTGGGGGTGAGGGGGCCATGGGGCATAGTGTTTGGTTGGGGGAGAGGGGGCCATGGGGCATAGTGTTTGGTTGGGGGTGAGGGACATGGGGCATAATGTTTGGTTGGGGGTGAGGGGGCCATGGGGCATTGTGTTTGGTTGGGGGTGAGGGACATGGGGCATAGTGTTTGGTTGCGGGTGAGGGGAGCCATGGGGCATAGTGTTGCACTCCAAGAGTGAACCCAATAATAAAGCTAAAACAGGCACACTTCGGAGATGTTCATCTTTGGCTTTTTGAGGAAACCTGACTCAACGAAGGCCATACTCCTCTTGGGCAACGCAAATAGCAAACGGTAGCAGTCCAAAATAACGGCATGTCCAATCTAGGGTCAATAAAATATATATAAGTTAATTAAACAGGCGAGATACAATAACTAAATAGAAATAAATTATAACAATGGAAAATGTGTAGTACAAAATGTAAGTTTGAAATGCAAATAAAAATCGTTACCCCTCAAAAACATTCTTTTTCCATGTGTTTAGTACAAATTGGGGGTTTAAAAAGCCTCCTGCCACGCCCCGCCTACCGCCCCGCCCACATTTACATTTTGGCCCACTATAGCCCTCATGTAAGGTACTTTCGGCCCTCTGTCAAAATCAGTTGTGCACCCCTGGTCTAAGATGTTTGCCCCTACAGAAAATCCCTCAATTGGGGGGTAACCATTGCTTCCTGCACTTACATGAAAAAAGGCAGTAACGAAATTGGGCGATAGTTGGAGAAGACCGAGGCATCCAGTGAGGGCTTTTTATGCAGGGGGTTCACCAGTGCTTCTTTCAATTTAGAGGGGATTAAGCCATGCACCAGCGAAGAGTTCACCGCCTCTGCAAGAATCACTAAGAAACCCTCTGGCGCCTGCTTAAAGAGGTACAATAGAAAATCATCAAGGGGTGGTGCTGACTTAAGGCCTGCCACCACTTTGCTGGTCCTGACTCCATTTGTGAGCATAAAGCAATCGAATGGGGTGCCGACCAGCTGTCCAGGCTGTGGCTGGGCAGGAGAGAACTCCGAAGGTGTGGCAGAGCCATCCTTTGGTGCTCCCTTGCTAAATATGTCCTTCCTAATTCCCTCAATTTCGTCAACATAAAAGCTGGATAAATGATCACATAATACCTGTGAATTTGGGGACCCAGAGGTCCCGACAGATTAGACAAGATTTTTACTTTCTCAAAGAGTTTTTTCAGGGCATTTATAGCCAACTCAATTGAGTGGGCAAAGTAGACCGGATTTAGCTGTTTTTATGGCTTTGTGATATACTGTTCGTTGATTTATAAACTCCTCACCAAATGAGGTATCATAATGTTTCCTCCATCTACGTACTGCATGTCGGGTCAGGAGCCGATGAAGATGAAGCTCCGCTGTAAACTAGAGTGTGGATGGAGTGAAAGGGCCAGTAGTCCATTTAAAGGGGGCCAATTCATTCGCCGTGGCGTCAACTGCAGCCAGCAGTCTACCCATAGGGGGCGGAATTGGCCGGGGCCTTACAAAGTTGGGTAATGGATGACATTTATGAGAACAGAAGATCAGGATCCACTCTGGCCCAGCACCTATGTAAGAGTTTTCCGTTCCCATTGCTGGATAACACAGGCCTCTCCGGGGCCTGAAAAGTAAAAGGAATAATCCTATGGTCAGGGTGACTGGACAAGAAATGCATCCATTGAGGATCCCCAAAAATAAGTCCAGAGTGTGGCCTTTAACATGCGTAGGGCACACGACAAGTTGCGTCAGCAGCAGCTGACTCATTGCAACCTTGCATTGTTTCATACTATTAGCACATGTATCTGTTAGGCAGAATCATATGCAGTACCCTTAGGGAACACTACGTACAATTAAGACCACAAGTTATAGTACAATTTCACCTTTGGTACAAGCCTGTACTACACAGTAAAGTGGTAGCGATGGCTGAGCAGCCAGACTTATCTCAAAAGCAAGTGAGCAGTAATAGAGATTACACAAAGTACTACAATTACTGTGACTCAAACCAACACGTATTTAATGTTTCTGGTTAAAAAATATAAGTACATTTATTTTTAAACCATCTGTTCACAAAACACTTCACCTTCTATTAAATAAAACCACACTCTAAATATACTACACACAATCAATTCCTCTAGTTCAGGTCAATTCAAGGTAAGTACATTAGAATTTGACAGACCGGTGTTTCGAAACAAAGATGTTACCGAGGGTTAATAAGCGATAACTTTTTGACAGTAATGACAGTTCGGTCTTACGAAAATAACGCGTACCCGCGAGAAGAAATACACCCGAAGTCAAACACGCTTAGCACATAGAATTAAAACAAGGGAATAGTAGATAAAAATCATAGGCAATACTTTTGTCAAGGCAATAGAATCAGAGGACGTTCCCTAAGAGGCAGATAAAAGTCAATAGGCCTGCGCCTGTGTCAAATGGAGCAGGGGCTCTGTTGTCGAGGATCACATGGTTAGAACAGTCCACGATTAAAGTTTGCAAGGAGGACTAGGTATTGTCAAAGGGAAGCAAAAGTTATCAGATGGAAGGAAGAAAGCACAAGCCTTTGGAAAGGAAAAGGGTTCAACCCGATTCCTCCAGGTCGGACGAAGAGAACGACCAAATGGACACGGTAACTTATTTGGATGAAGAAATCTGGTGCTATGGCAGTTGTTCCTGGTAGTTCCTGCAGACTCACGGTTCCTAAAGCTTCAGTCGTGGGGACAAGAAGGAGGACGTCTGGAGCGATCTGCACTACCCAGGGATGAGGCCAGCATCAGCAAAGCAACGATGAATAAAAGGTGTGCTCCTTAAAAAGAGGAGAGGGCTCTTCTGATGGCTTTCCGGACCACTACAGCTTTGTGCAGCAATTTCGACCCAGAAGAGGATTCTCTGACTGTTGAACGTGAGCTGGTTGATCCCACCAGGCTCAAGTGAAGAAGACTCCGGACTGGATCGTTGAAGGGTAGATAGCTCAGGACTACAGGAGGGCTTCACCGGGATCCAGGAGTTGCAGCAACTGTCTTCTTCTCCGCTTCTCTTCGGTTCTTGTAGTTCCAGTGGCGACTCTGACTTCCAGTCCAAGAGTCCTGCCTTTTATGCCAAAATCCCCCATTCACACAGCCTGGCTGTCAATCACACAGCAGGGGGGGTTGTCCGGCCCGGACAACCACCTCAGCCAATCGACACAGAGTGTGACTTGGATCTCCAAGGAGACCCTGTGCAGGGGGGTTACTAAACCCCTCCCTCACATTCATCCCACCTAGACACCCAGACGCCAAATGAGTGCAGAAGCCCGCCAAAGGACGGCGAACAAAGAAACCAAACCTGGTTTAGCGCTCAAAGCAAACTACAAGAAAGACCTTTCCAACACGAAATGGTGAAAAACCATGCTAGGACCCAAGATAAAAATGATATGGGCTAGCGGGTTTTATGTTCAAGTCTGTCACCACAGCCAGAACATTTACATGGGAATCCGTGTAGTAATGATAGTTACCACTGCCACCAGCCATGTCGAGTTGGGAATGGGGACAAAAAGTGCCCCTTGAGTACCAGAAGGACAGGGGAAAGATATTCCCCTCCAGTAACCCATTTTAAGATGGTTTGTACTGGATCTGTATTTTAAAAGGACTAGTAAAGCCAATGGTGATTTTACATGTTTCTGAGGGACAGTAGTCATCCCCAGAAATGGAGTGCACAAGGGAAGTCTAAAAGACATCACTGTGTCACTGCACTAAAGGTGCTGTGTGACACACAAGTAAACAGATGATGCCTAGGGAGTTGGTGACACTCCATAGCCCATGAGCACAAAAAGTACAACACACACAAAAAAATACACTGTAAAAGTGGAAAAAAGGCTCACACTCTTACCAGGTGGAATAATTAACCCCGGAAATCCAGCAAAGCTGCTGAGGGACTCACTAGGTAATGGAAATTAGCCATAAATGAGAATTCTCCCTAACAGTATTCCAGAAGGAATGTGCCCTGCAAGACCAAGAGGGGTCCGATAGGTCCCTGTGAACAGATATCCCACGAATCGGAGGGCACGAGCCTCCGGGCTTCACCAGTCCAAACCCTAAGTTGTAGTGCCCAGATGTCCCTGTCCCATGACCCCAGCATTCCACTATATCAGCCAGCTTCAGACCGCCGACCTCACATCTGTTAGATCACCAATTTTTCAGGAAGTCACAGCAGAAAGGCAGGTTCACCACATCCTTGAGCCCTGTGATTTGTGCTGCGAGGTTCCAAGGGGAAAAGTAAGAAACCTAAAAACAGAATTGGAAGATTTGGGAAGGCCCCGATGTGTCTGAGATCGAGCTGAGGTTTGTAAGTTATTGTGACCTAGAAAGTATCCTCTGCACCCATGTGTGTAGTACAGGGTGCACATTAGGTCACTGATAGGGAATGCAATGATTTGTGTTGGTAATTGCCAATTAGGAGCTTTGCGTCTGATGACGTACAAAGAAGAACCCCACGTGGAAGAAAACTTGTAGGAAAATCTGGGACTAATGGCCTGGCATCCCTCATACAGCAGGCGGTTTATGTATAGGTTTGCACCAACCAGTCACCTGAATCTGTAACCTATGTAATCTACGTCACTTATGACACTATGCACCTTTATAACTTGTTGCTTATACTGTTTACGTCAGTCCGCTCCGTATTAGCAGACTTCTTTGCTGGCATATATTTTTGTTGGGTGTGATTAGACCTTGTTCTCCTTGCAAAAAGTGTCCTGGGTGTTTTTCCCCGAGCGCGTTGCATTTTTTCTAAGTGTGTGCATTGGAGGTCTGTCAGACAAATTGGTGACCCCCAACGTATACCCTGATTTTTCCCAGGAGAGGCCGCACATCTGGAGGGGCTGCTCTGCCCTGCAACAACGAGTCCCAAGCACGCAACACGCAGTGGTGTACAGGAGCTGTTTTCTCAGAATTCCTGTCTGCTCTTCAAAGAATGACGCAGTTCGTATGATGGTGCATGCCATTAACGGGACCTGGTGACGGAGGAGCGCGGATGCACATGCACAGGTGTGTACACCTTCTGCGGGTGAGAACAACAGGGGAAGACTTTGAGAGCTGGTTGGGGAAACGGGGAAGAAGTGTGTTGGTACGAAAGTGAATTGAGACAGGGAGGGTGAGATAGTATTGCTCAGTGGTGTGTTGTGTGAGAGACCATGTGGCAGTTATATCGTTTGTTATTATTACCATATATAAGAAGAGAACAGAGAAGTGGAATCCTTTCCGAGTTAGAGAAGAAGACGGCGCCATATTTTGAGTAAAGAGAAGACAATACAAACGTGGGGGCTCTGTATAACTGGAGGGTTTGAATTCCTGTGTCCAACATATTCTGAGTGGGGGAACAAGATGAAGTAGTGGTTGTTGTTTTAGCTTATTATTTTAGTTTCTTATTTTAGTGTTTTTTCAATTCATGTGTTGAAATAGGAGGAAGAGTAGCAAAAAGATGAGTTCCCAGAAGAGTAAACATCTCGAAAACCGTTGGTCAACTCCCCCATTGATCAATACATTTTGTGTAGAAGACTGAATAAATTGTTATTGAATTTTGACTTATTATTTCATATTTATGAATGTTTCTTTCCTACATTGGATGGTATATATGGAAATTATGATTATTACTTTTTCAACGAACCCCGAAATATACTAATATGACTACTAAAACTGTTTGGCTTTCTTAGCCTTAGATAGTGTGCAGGGGATGGGAGTTCCTTAACTGGGAACTTATCTTTTTGCTATTTACTATGCAGCCCATATGCCAAGGTTGTTCCTCTTCTCCCCTGCACCATTAATAACTTAAAACTTCACAGTTAAACCCTTAACAGCGATATAACTAAAATCTAATTACACCAGGTGTGCAAGTGGGGGATCTTCTTTTGAAATAGGAGGAGGCCAAAGGAGTGCATGTCAGAGGAGAGGGTGAGTGTTGTGTGTGCAGAGAGTGTTTGTGTGTGTGGAGTGAGTAAGAAAGAAAGGGGAGGTGGACATGAACAGAGGGCGCCCGGGGGAAGGTGCTACCAACTGGTAGGATTGTGCAGGACAAAATCATATTGTGTATACATTTTTATCTTTTTGTGCATAGAGCTGGTTTAACATTGGGGTAGTTGCACCATTAGAGTACATGTGCAGTGCATTGTCGTTGTATAAGGATAACATTGAGAAATACCATAAACAGTGGGTGGCAGAGACACAATAGGGGATGTTCCCGCCATGGCCGGAGCAGGGTATGAAAAATAGAGGGATACTGGAACACATATATACATTCTTAGCTAGTAAATACAAGGGTAAAATGTTTTAGAGGAGGAACGAGATTTTGTAATCATGGAAGATAGTGGAGGATTTAGAAGACAGTGATGAGTGCAAATCCCAGAAGGGTGAATTCCCATTTCCAAAGATGGTAGAATCACCTGAGCAGAGTCGTTACCTCCACCCCCAGTGCAATGCTATCCCACCCTTCCTGCTACTGGATACAGTAACCCACACCAGCCACAGCACCCCCATACCACACTAATACTAATCCTGCTATCCTAGTAAAGTTCATGAATAATGGGGATCGGAAATCTCAGAAGGAGTTGAAAGAGGCATTGCAGATGGCAAAAGCGGAGTTGACACAGTTGATGACCCTTAGGGAGGAGGGGAATAAGCAGGGGTGCGGACTAGATGTGTGGAGGGCAGGAGATATTTTATGTAGGTTTGATAGTTGCGATCAAGGATGTGAACATTGAGAAGGAGAAGGGGAAGTGTGAGGAGCGTGGAGCCAGAGGTCAGATGGAGGTACAAATAGGGAACTGCGGGAGGATGAGTCGGATACAATGGATGAACTAGAGGATGAAGGGCAAGTGCCAGCAATTACTCCGAGGGTATAGCGTTTGTGGGGCCCGCAACTGAGGAACAGATTTGGTCAGACAGCAGTAGTACGGAAAAGAGCCAGTGACAGCAGAGGAGGGAAATGAGTGGTAGGTACCCAGCTGCCATTACTGTATAAAGGCCCCTGATGAGCGCAGTATTTTCCATGGGCCCAAATGGACAAAATCCACCTAATTAAAGCACTCCCTCCCTTCACTGCAGGGGCTGGGAAATGGAAATATGCATTTGAGAAACACACAGCTGCTATCCTTTTGGCAGTGGGAGATATAAAAAGTGTTCTTGTTGCAATCACAAGAGAGCCAGTAGAGGATGTTTGGGTTAAGGCCGGATACCCGGGAGTAAATATAGACAATGACACTCATGATGGGGCCCACTTCAATGATATCAGAGTGCAGGTGTGGGCATACCCTGACACACCGGATTTGCAGTCTATAATGCAGTATACCATGGGGGATGATGAGCACACACAGTACATTTTGAAGGTCCAAGAGATGTGGTGGGCAGAGACGGGTGAGCAGTGGGATCAATCAGTTCTGTTTTTCTACTTCATTATCAACAGGGGATTTCCCAAGGAAGTACAGAAGGCTCTTGACAAGATAGTTAGGCATAGAAGCAAGCGGTGGGCCGAAATACAGACCATAATTGTACACCATTGCAAACGGATTAAAGAGTGCAAGAAGGGAGCAGCACAGATGATGCAGGTTTAGGAAGTGAAGCTGGTGCAAAATGTCAGTTGAAAGGGGCAGTCATGGCAGTGACCCAAATGTATTCGGCAGAGCAAGCAGCAGCAGTTTGGCAGAACGGAATGCAATTGAATGGTGGGTCCTAACCACAATACTCTGAGTGGTACCAGGGGGGTCAACAACCAGGAAGAGGGGATTCTCAGGACGGGAGGCATCTGTGGCTTTGGGGGAATAGGACCAAGGGGAGGAGCAGGTTCAGTCCAGTGTTGGGGATGTGGTAAACTGGGTCATTTCATATGGGAATTCAGAAGCATGGTTGGGCCCGATCTAACCCTATGCCCTTGCTTTCCCAGCCCCTCAGCAGCAACACCTCCAAGCGCCCCAATGGCCACATCAATAACATATGAAATACACCAAGCTTGCACACAATTACTGCCACAACCCCCTCATGTACAGATGCCCAATGTACCAAGCAGTCACCACAACCAGCACTGCCGGCCCAATCACATGTTGCCCAAGTGCCCAACAGTAACGTTGTTCTGAATGGAACAGTGACAAATTATCAAGGAGTGGCTGTCATAGGGGGAAACCCCTTTACGTTCCCAGGCACAAATACATATCCTGACTTGGACAGGCCAAAGACAGCTCTTGTGTGCCCAGTCCTGTCCATGGCTATCCACCCAGACGAAGAACTCTTGGTGGGTGCTGTGAGAAACCAGTGGGTGTCTCACCCTCTAGTTCCCAGGGATCTCTCTCTCAGATGGCCAGGACACGGCCATTGCTTTTGGATCCAGACCCTAGGGATGGACCAGTGCGGGACGATCACCTGGTGAGGGGTCTTTGGGAAATGGGGGTGAGGCAGCCGATGGTGAGATGTGGTATTCCCCCCTTTTTGTACATCCAACCCCTCTATTTGTTTGGATTCAATGTCCCAACTCCGCCCCCCCTTTTCTGCAAAAACACTAGGCCGAGGAAGAGAGTGACTGAGATAAGAAAACAAACTCTTATACATCGCACTGGACATGTCCCGCTAACCGGGTCAGGCAAAGTGAGGCCCTCGACTTCAAACACATACACCTGATTCCAATTAGCTCTCCTCACATGGATAAAGGGCGGAAGCTGGAGACACACTCAGAGGAAGGTTGAACATGAGTACGAGCAGAGCTTCCTGGGCGAAGGCGAACCGACATCTGAAAAGCGGTCTGAGCCCAACTGAGGGAGACCCGAAGGGTAAAGCCTTGGGAAAGGGAGCCCCAGCAAGTGTTGTGAACTGTGAAAGGTCTGAGCCTGACACATGAGGACCAAGGGCAGAGGGGGGACCAACGTTGAACTTGTGTTTTCTTTTGAAAGTTCTGAGCCTGACAGAGGGTGACCGGTGTGAACTTTTTGTTTCGTTATTGGGGAAGACTGGAACAAGAGCATTTGACGTTAAAGCCCGAGACAGAGGTTGTCATCCTGCCTATAGACACTGCCTTATTCCATGCTGTCTAAACGTGGGGAGGAGAGCTGATTCAGCCACATTTATTCTTTGTCGAACACTGATTTTCCTGTTATATACAGCCATCCTTTACACATTTTTGTACAAGAGCTAAGGCAGGAATTAGGTTCTGTTAGCATAGGCAATTTTGAATAGACAGACACGACTAAGACTGACTTCTTTACTATTTGATGGTCGAGATGACTCCTATCCTAGTTACAGTGCAAAATAGGAGTTTTTCCAAACCCCACGAAGCTAATAAATGTTTTACAAATTGTACCTTTTGTGTCAGTGCCATACTTGTGATACCATTTCACCCCTACAGTGCTAAGATAGGAAACAAATAATTAATTTTCATGGTTGACACAGGTGCCACTAAATCATGCAACAGTTAAGGCAAATTTCCGTTATCGAGTGAAACACTCAACATGCAGGGGTTCTCTGGGGCTGTGTCAACGGTTCCTTATACAGAAGTATTACCCATCAAAATAGGGGGCATAGTACAGCGCGGCCTGTTGCTTTATTCAGAGACCTCCCCAGTACAGTTGATAGGTCGGGATCTCTTGAGTACATTGAATATGACCATCTGCTTCACAGATCAGGGAATAGTGAGTGCCACCCCGGGGATGTGTGCTGTGAGAACCATTATGATAACACATGCCATTGAGAGTGGTCCATATCATTCCTATTGACCCCAATATGTTTGTATACGGAATTACCATGCTACTTAACGCAATGCCCCAAATTGGAAAGGTGTGTTGGCAGGTGCTGTTTGATTGAATTTTTAGACCAGGTGTGTCCTGTGAGAAACCTGAAGGTGTCTCACATGCTAGTCCCCGGAGATATGTGGTCCAGATGACCAGGACGCAGCCATCGCTATTGGATCCAGTTCCTAGGGCTGGACCATTCGTTGATGATCAGTTGGATGGGGGTCTTCAAGGAGTGGAAGTGGGACACCGAAGGTTGAGACGTGGTACCCCCTTCCCATTAACAACTGTTCCCCAAGTTCTACCCCCCTTTTCTGACACAAACACTTTCTTACACCATGTAAAACAATGGACTAACACCAGAGCCATTCTCCTGACATGTCCTAACACAAGGGTCAGGCAAAGTCAGCCAGTTGACAATAATTACACACACCTGATGGCCCTTTCTCTTCCCCACAGGGATAAAAGGCAAAGCACGACAGCACACCACGAGCAAGGCCGAACGCATGAGGAAGCAGCTATTCCAGACCGACAGTTCAAACGTAGGTGAAAGGTGGCGAGACATGAAAGGATGACGAGGAGGGATTTGCCCTTGCCCTTTTCACCTCAGACCCGCAAAGCCTCTGAAAGAGAAATCATAAGACCGGGAGTCAATCTGGCCTGTGGTGTATCAGATGTCAACCGTGCCCGCAGCCCTCCCCCACTGATAACCAAGGCGAGGAGACGCGCTTGCTACCGTTGTACCGTCCTTGACTCCAGAACCAAGACACACCAATGGATTCAGCACAGCCGGTGAGTCGGAAAGAGAGCTGATAGAAAACCAGACTGCGTTGAGCCCAAGGCTGCGAACAGCAACATTGTATGAACATTTGAACAAAGAACTTGTGTGTGAAAGCTTGAAAGAAATTCCAGTGAAGGACCAGCTGCAGAGTGGTCAGGTGCCACGTTGGCGCTCATTTGAAGGACTCTGGCAGGTGCCCTTTGTTGAAACTACAAGTACCAGGAGGCCCTAGGAGAGGCCGGTGTGGGGAGTCAGAGGGGTCATACAAGGGTTGTGTGAAACCCCTTGTACAATCGAAAGTCTTTGAGATGTTGACAAGAAAGAGAGCAAAGGGAAGTGAATCCCGCATAGTGAAATTTCAAGATTCAAGATTTATTGAAGGAACTTTTGTTTTTGTTGATTGTGACACATCAGGTCCACAGAGGCAAGAGACTTTGGGCCTCATTACACGGTAGGCGGTAAGGGTTTACCGGTACCGGTAAGGGCACCGGTACTGGTAAACCCTTACCGCCTTACTACGAGTTCCCTTTGCAGGACCCTACTTTAACGTCTGGTTTTACCAGCCGTTAAAGTAGGGTGCCGCAAAGGGACCCTGGTGCTAATTACGGTACCGCAATTTGCGGTACCATAATTAGCGCATTCCCCATTTCCATTATGCCCTATGGGGGCAAAAATGGGAATGGGGAAGTGCCTTGGTGAATGGGGAATTACCGCCCCCGCTCACCTTGGAGTAGGGCGGTAATTCCGCCATCCACCAAGGCGGACACGGTAAAATACCGGCGGCAACCATGGCGCTAATAGCACCATGGTTACCGCCTACCGTGTAATGAGGCCCTTTGTGTGAAAGAGACTTGACTACAGAAGGCCCTGATATTTTGGAAACAAACTGTAACCTTGTAGTGGCGAGGACTAGGAGAGTGCTGTGCTGAGGAGTCCCGCCTTGTCCCATACTAAAAACGTGGGGAAGGGAGACCTCAGCCATACCCTCCTGACTTATCATTTTGAGAACACTTCTTTCTTTTCTGATGAACATTATCCAACACTATTTTGTAACTTAGCTGTAAGGATTGGCAATAGTTTTTTTTTTAGTATCGGCCCTTTTTATTTGATAAGACGCCACTAGGACTGCCTTATTATTATTTGATGGCCGTATCTTGCTCCCATCTGAACTGTGATCACTTGTGTCTGTCTTTATTGTTGCCACCATGAATTCCTTACAGTCCCCAGAGCTCATTGCAGGAAAGGTGTTTTCACTGGATTTGGAGGGATGTTTGATGTCGAAAAAGAGGATTGTGGTCATTGGGGTTGATTCAGATGGGCATCAGTGGCGCACTGTATTGTGCAGAGTGGCAACCATCCCCTTAAAGGAAGTGACAGATGAGGAGCTGTTTGAAGACAAGGATGATGAGGGCGAAATAGTGTTGGCTATTTGCATACCTTGTGATGTAATGGTGCAATACAGCAGAGTACAACGTCCCATGATGGTCTCCATTGCAGCCCCCTCCTTTCTGGAAAATAACATAGCACAGGTGCCTGAGAAGTTATGGACAACTAATGCTCACAATGTTGGCCTTTACAAGGAATTACCCCCATATGAATAGCACTCAAACCAGGTGCAGTGTTACCCCGAGTGAGGCAGTACCCATTATCCAGAGAAGCAGAGGAAGGAATACTGCACTCTTACACCAAGGCATTATTGTACCCTCATATTCACCCTGTAATACGGCGGTCTACCCAATAAAAAAAGGCAAAAGGGTCCAGTTGGAGGATGATCCAGGATCTCCAGCCCCTAAACGACATTGTACATTCAGAATTTCCAGGCGTTCCTAACCCTACAACAATTTTGTGCAGTATCCCAAAGCAAGCAACACATTTCGCTGTCATCATGTTGAAACACACCTTCTTCACCATACCCTTGCATCCAGATTTATGCATGGGGGAATGCAGTACGAACACAAGACGGTCCCAAAGGTGTTCTGTGAGTCCCTCAGTATCTTTAACAGGATCCTACATGCAGTCTTAGGGAACATACAGGTATGCAGCACCATCATTCAATATGTAGATGACTTGCTAGCGTGCAGTGATGATGAACGACAGTGCAGGCGAGACTCAATCACGCTCATTCACTTGCTAGCGCACAAGGGGTACAAAGTTGACATGGCTAAGTTACATTATTTCCTTTAAGAAGTTTGTTTCCTAGTGCAATTAATATCTTTGCATGGTAAGAAAATAACCCCAGAGTGTGCTGCATCTGTACGCAACACTGCCTAGCCAAAAACGTCAAAGAAATGCAGACATTTCTCGGTCTGTGCAATTATTGCAGAGCGTGGATCCTTGACTACGCTGCGTATACCAGGCCCGTATTGCAAGGCCTTAAAGAGGCACAAAAGATGGACAACAAAATAACCTGGACTGAAAGCATGCATATGAGTTTTAATGACCTGAAAGAAGTGATTTCTACTGCCCCAGTGCAAGTGACCCCAGATTGCACTTAAGAGTTCTATCTGTTTTCTCATTCCAATTGGCAGCTGGTGACAGCTGTACTCACTCAGAAAAGCACTATGGGCCATAGGCCAGTGGCTTATTACAGTGGAGTGCCAGATTCAGTGATGCAGGGCCAATCCCTTGAGAACAGGTTCTGTTGCTGCTGCATTCGCAATAGAGAAAAGTTCCACAATTACCCTGGGGTGTTCCATAACATTGCATGTGAAGAACGCAGTATTCACTACACTACAGCATTCTAAATCTACATTAACCACACAGTGGGCTTCCGCATATGAGATCATTTTATCCAGTCCAAATATTCACATAGTGTGATGCAGGACAGTGAAACCAGCTACGTTTCTTTGACTGAAATGTGTATAGAGGAGGATCTTACCAAACAAGACTGTGTAACTTTTGAGGGGGCGGAGGATAACATACCTAAAGCAAAAGATAGCCCACTCGAAGGGGAGAAGTACTATTGGCCAAGGGAAAGACCTCAGACATACAGGTGTGGCAGTTGTCTGCATAGTCGATGGTGAGTACGAAACACTGGTGCAGAAAATGTTACCCATGCATTACTCAGCCCAAGCAGCAAAGCTTATTGCACTCATTAAGGCACTTTTAGCGTCCCAGGGATGTCAGGTTACTATCTATTCTGATTCCACTAGAGTGCAGTCTGGGCTCGCGAGGTGGAAATATGGGTTGACAGCGGGTATAAGAATATCCACCAGGCGGTGGGTTTACCCTATTCACTAACTGAAAGTCAAGTCAACTGGAATAACTAAAACGTATGAGGTTAATGATGATCACAGTTGTGCGAGTTTCTTTGCCAGTGTGTGAGCACTTTCTTCAAGCGTATCTTATGAGGATTTCCTTTAATGAACAGTATTTATACGCTAATTAGGTACGCATCTCATTTAGATTAAAGCCTGGTGGAATTATCTGGAGATTGAGTTCCTATGTATTTATCTCCTTCTACATTTTGTTGTAGAGTTCCTTCAGAAGCCACTGAATACAGACTACTTCAGATCTGACACAACACAGGGGACCCCCCTTGGTGGGTGCCTTTATCCATCTTGAACACATTATAGTCTGCGCGGTTGGGATTTTCAGCCAATCTAACTCTCCAGATTGTGATCTCCCTACAGGTACATCATGACAGGTAGCATGCTGACCTTGCCATAGTTTAGTTTCTTTTGAATGAAATCCCACGTTTCACTTTTAGTTCTTCTTTTTGGAGTCACACCATATGGAAGTCTGGCTGCACTGTGCATGAATATAGGGTGCACTACAACATCATTTATACACTTGTAAAAATTCTGTTATTTTGGGCATGTTGGTCTAATAATAATTTTGATATTAAACTGTTTAGGTACATCCAGAAACTGTTGGAAAATAGGCTGATGGATATCTCTGTACATATATGGAGATTACAGATCATTTTGCCCCTGAGGAAGGGGTGGACCCCTGAAACGCGTAGAGCTTGAATCTTCATCTCATCACAAGAACAATGTAAAAATTATTTTTTCATGATGGCCGTTGCTTTCTTTCTATTACACTTTTATATTTATATGTTAATCAGAAGTTACTTGTGTTGTTCATCTAAAAATTTGATTACAGTGTTGTAAAAACTCAAAGAGTGTTTTGACTGATTTTGTATCATCTTTAATGGTGTGCAGGGGACGGGAGTGTCTTTAGAAATAGACACTTTTTTCTTGTTTATGTTTTGCATGAGCTCCGTGTCAGGGCTTGTATTCCTCCCCAACACCCGGAATATATTCAAGGTCTTTTTAAGAATTCAATCGAGTATCATTACATTGGTGTGCTCCTATTGAACATTAGTTTGCTTATGGTTTAGGAGAGCCGACAGCTACCCTGTTCAACATGCAGCATTACCAGACAAATGAATTGATGCCCTTTCCCACCCCTCTGTACTTCGGAGACCCCCCGGCCGGCCCATAGAGCAGAGGTTTGCTCAGAGGTACTTTAAGATGAAATAGCTGCACCCTTGAGATGGATGGGGGTGCAGATTTATTACTCCAACACCAATCAATAAGGACAACTCAATGGTTTGGCAAAGGGAGTCCGTTTAATGACAAGTACAAAAAACGGGGAGTCATAGAAATCAGCAGTGATGCGATCGTCCTTCTCGCTTCAACTCCAACGAACTTCATACAAGTAGTAACAGTTATACTCAATACTCGTCATAATTGACGTGTAACACTCAAAAGTTAACATGCAATTCTATTGGTTAGGAAAAGGTAAATTTAATATAGGTACTATATCTGTATATGGTAACGGAGTGATGGAATTGGGTAAACACTGTCAGGTGGGTGTCTAAGCCCTTCCTTCAAAAATGACAATTGTAGACGTCACTAAAAGTACGACGTCCCATTGGTTCTACTAACTATAGGACCCTAGATTATTTGGTCCATTGTGATTGGGTTGGCACCAACCTCATGCATAAATTTCCACATTGCTTTGCAGCACGCAGAACGGTCAGCCAGGTGCAGGGTGCCCCTCATCTACCCGGCCTTTCTCCAAATAAGGTTACAATCAATCATCTCTTCAGCAACTATGTGTCAATTATTTTACTGTGGTTGGCCTCTAAACTGCATCTTCTGTCTGGAAAAGTTCTGATATCTCTGCCTGGGCGGATGCCAAGCGTAGGTGTGAACCCGTGCTTCTCCTCGCTTGGCTGGTCACGTGCTTCCCACACCGTGAATTTGTCTAGTTTCCCTCAATTTGTGCATTTGATTCTTATTCAGCTTGCCACCTGCCTACGCCTACTTATCTCGACCTTTCAGAGACAGGATATTCTGTTCTTAAGTTTCCATTATATGTAGCTACTGTTCGTTCCTTCTATTGGTATGACCTTGGCTCTCCTGGCACGAGGGGCATGTGCTGTGTTTCGATTCAGCCGCCCCTTCTCGTTTTGCTAGAATATGAATCTCTGCTCATTCGGCCTTTAGTGACCTGGGTTGATTCTGCTTTGTTTGCAAAGTGGAATTACACTTATAATACTGTGCTTCGTTTTGAGGTAGATTATGTATAATGGCGCTTGCCGCACTATTCATCTACTTAGCATAGCAAGCCGTACTGTTTTCTTAGCTTTCTTGCGGTTCCAAGCATATGTACAGGTGTTAGCTGGTTGCATATCTTCATCCTGTTTACAGCTTAAGATTCTTTGTATTTCAACATCGTTCTCCCCTTTTAGGCTCACGATATCCTTATTCATGCCGTTTTGTCTCGGTGTGTCATTCTTGGTTTGTCATTTCTTCTATTTGTACGTCAGTCCGGGTCCTCGTGACATCACCATTCATCTTCGATTAAGACCTTTTTGGTTTCTTCCGGGACTGTACTTAGGCAATCTTCATTTCGTCTCATTTGCTGGTAAGGTTTCCGTAATGGATACCTTACTGTCCATGGTTTTCTTGGTATTGGTACTTCAATAGGTGTTGCTCTTCTGATGGGTACTGGGCAGAGCCCTACTGCGGCTCTCTGCTGATTTATCTGCTCATCATACGTCACATATTTTGGTGTGAACGTTCCTGGTACTTCAAAATGGGCGACTGGAGTGCAGGCTTTATTTCGGACCTCCCCTACACCTCCATGACAGCAGTGGTTAAATGCACTGCCAATACCAATGATACAGAGAATGTTTCAATCAGTAATCCCGCCGTGGATGCTCCGGCCAAACAGGCCGGAAATCTCCTTTTGCCCAGTATTTCTGAATATCCAGTGATAGCATAGGAACAAGAGCAATTGCCAGCGCCATACAACTCATTACTGATTGGACAAATTATAGAATTACAGGACCATGCACTGGAAGAGAAGGACCTGTGGAAAAGGAGAGGATGTAAACAGTCCCCTACAGACTTATTATGGTGGCAGGAAAAGCCAGCAAAAGCAGTTATGCCGCATGAGCTGCTGCTGGCTGCTTTCGACCAGCTGCACCATCCATACCACATGTTGAAACAACATATTGCTGCAGATATACAGGAGGGCTGGTTTGTCCACAATCTGCAAGGGATATTGACTAAAATGGTGATCAATTGCACTACATGTCAAACATACAGTACGGGACACACTTTAAGAACTATTTGAGGTACCCTACCCCGCCCCATTGAGCCATTCCTTGAGTTGCATATTGACTGCACAGACATGGGGAGAGGTGTGAATGGGATCGTTACATGATTGTCATCGTGTTCCCCTTCTCCCGATGGATGGAGACGCATTGTGCACATCCAGACTGTGTGCTGCCAGGTTTTTGGTCAGAGAGGTTTTCACTCGCTGGGGTGTGTGTAATGTATTAAAATCCGACAATGGCACACACTTATTTAATGTGCTTTTCAAGAAATAACAGCATTACTGGGCATCAAGCATCGAATGTGCATCATTTACCACCCCCAGGCCAACAGAATTGTAGAACGGATCAATGGTCTCTTGAAGAGTACACTTTCAAAGCTGTGCACCATGTTAAAGAAAGACTGTGAGAACTGCTTGCTCCTAGCATTGTTTAGCATGAGCAAGCAGCCCTGTAAGGATCATCATTTATCACTTCATGAGGTGGTAACAGGATGGCAAATCCACACGCCACTATCTCCCATTAGAAAAGCTTCAGATGCTCACAGGGCTGTGTCCATTCTGGGGGATGGGTTTAGGGATTACCTTTTTGCCTTAACAAAAGCAATAAAATGTATCCCTCAACAGATAGCCCCTTAACGGTCAGAAGATCTGCCCAGCGCTGCATCTGATCCAGTGATGTCAGCTCCTCTCCAGCTGCTCCTGGGAGATTGAATTTGTCTTAATAATTTCGTCCACCGTTGGAGTGAGGTTGGAGTGAGCCTAGATACAACAGCACTTTCATGGCCATCTATGACACTTCCCTTGTGGTAACCAAAAAGGGATTCCTCCCTTTAGCCATTGAGTGAACAACAAGTAGTGTATCTGAGTATTCCCTGCCACCATCATCTTAAAATAAATTATAAGGGTGTGTTTCATATGTTGGGCCCACCACAACACTAGACCCAGCTCTAGTCTAATCAGGCTCACTGGAATTGTCCCTGGCAGACCCAAGCCTCTTGTCAATAACCTCCCTTCCACAATATCAAAAAACCTACTATTTTTCTGTGTTGTTAACTCACAGCCATACAATACCAGATCATATATCTTAGCCTGGTAGATAAATGGAAGGAAGGAAAATTCACACAGGATTGTTTTGACTCTCCTGGCCAGAGAAACACAGGCCACCACCTTCCCTTCCAACCTCCTTTCTCCTTTCTTCAACTCTCCTTTTCATTTTAAAGGCCACGGAAAACCCCAAATATTGCAGAGACTCGACCTTTGTGAGTGGGGAGTTCTTTATTCTCCATGTTTAGCTTATCTGTTTTCTTTCCTTAGTGCATGTCATAACCATAGATTTAACAGAATTCACATGCAGGTGATACTTTTGTAGATAAGTACCCAGCCCAGTGAGGCAGCATTGTAAAGTCCATAAGTATTACATCGTCTGCGTAAGCAATGCACCCCACCTTCATCGGACCCCACCTCGGAGCAAAGCCCCAACAGGACCTGGCTTCCTCCCACAGGTTTGACAGGAATAGATTGAAAATAGTGGGGGCAACTGCGCAACCTTGTTGGACACCCCTTGCGACCTGTATATCCCTCGACAGATCACCTTTGCGGTTGAGCCTGACTTTTGTAGTGCTGTCGGAGTATAGCGTCTGAGTCATAGACAGCAAGCCCCGATATATGTCCCAGTCTGCAAGCTTCTTCCATAGGCGTTGATAGTCTACATTATCAAAGGCCACTGACAAGTCGACGGAAGCCACGTACAAGGTTGGATGTGTGTTACCGCCAACCTCTGAAAGGCACGCCTAGAGAACCATCCAACTTTGCAAGGTGCCCACCCCCCTTGTAAACCCTGTCTGGGCAGGATGGCGGCGGTTGGTTCTCTCTGCCCAAGATCTTATTTCCCTAAGAAGCATAGAGGCAAAGACCTCTATGCAATATTTCCTAATGTATTTTTTGACATTATTGCAATTTCCTTCTACTACTTCACACGTTACTGCATTAAAACTGTTCAAACGACAAGTGAAAAGAGACAACTACGATGAGTATAGAGGCCTAGGCCTAGATGTGATAGACAATGTACACCACCCAGAATTGAGTAATAGCTGGTATGCAGACATGAGCTTGGTGGGGAATAAGAGTGTTAATGGGAACAGTTACTTATTTATTTATTTATTTAATATACATTCAGCTATCAAGCTTTGTATATATAACATTGATACATATAAAAACAATACAACACATATTACAAAAAACAACAATCCCAAATTTTGCAAATTTAATCAATGCATACCTAAACCTCCTATTTTGCACAAATATAAATTTTTCATCATTATGCTAAACATTTTAAAATCTCAACAATTCTAAGATAGAATTTTATCATAAAATACATAAGATTAAGATCATCACCTTGCATGAATGCATTCCATATTTCGTCGAACATAAAAATATTGATCTGGTTATTATATGATTTAAAACACTTACTGCCTGATTCATGGAATTATTTGCGCTGAAAACGCAGATTTGCAAGCCTTTCTGCCCGAAAATCCCCATACTTCAAACAGGGATTTTCAGGCAGAAAGCCATGCAAATCTGCGTTTTTGGCGCAAATAATTCCATGAATCAGGCAGTTAATTCTCAACTGTTCTGGACTTTCACAGCACATCAGCAGGTGATATGGGGATTCAATGGTTGAGCATCCACACAATCTACAGAGTCGACTACTTCTCTCAATACCTGTCCATGACCCTTTTGTCTCGAGTGCCGCAGAGAGGTTGAACTTCATTAAAAGATATGATCTAAAAATGTAAGGACTGGGAAACGCTTTAATGTATTTAGGTGGTGGCTTTCAAATCGCATAGTATTGACAAAAATGTCCACTATGAGCTTTAAATGGCACTCACAACAATATGATGCAATTTTTCTCTTAATCCACCACCTAAAGGAACTTACAGGTACATTATTAGATGTTGAAACAAAGCCTATTTTCCAATACTCAAGCATGGTCTTTATAGTGCCCAAGATTCCGAATGAGTCACACTTATCAATTTTCATAAAGGCATGAATGTGAGCTACTACGATTGTGCCTTTAACTAAATGCTTCAAATTAGCATAACTCATCACAGACCGATGTAAATATTCTGCTTTAATGCATTTCATTTTGAATTCTAGGTAGAGATATTCAATTGATGTATTGGGAGGGAGTTGCATCAGCTTTCTTAAAATGAATGCCTCAAGTTTAACTAAGCAAGATAAAAATCTATGTCCCCATACCTCAAATGCATACATTAACATTGCACGTACCTTTGCGGTATACATCAGTAAAACCGCCTGAGCTGAAAAACCTACATTTGTGCCTATAAAGGCACTGATAGCATTGGAGGAGACCAAGTAACGCGCCTTAACAGACGACCATTGCAATTCCCAATCAAGTCTACAATCCAGCAGAATACCCATATACTTGTAACTATTAACCTTTTCTAATTTTACATTATTAATCTTCCATTCATATTTTTTGAGAGAATGTTTAGATGGAAAATCCATTATTTTACTTTTCTCAAAGTTAATTCGTAACCCATTTTTATTTGAATACACCACTAATGCATCTAGTAACTTTTGAAGGCCGGCTGGCGTATGATCAAGAAGCAACGAATCATCAGCACGGGACATGTTGAAATGAAACTATTAAATTCCATTCCCATATCCGCCAGGTATAAGTTAAACAGGGTTGCTGCAACAATGCAACCCTGCTTGACTCCACAACATGTAGGTAATACAACTGACAGCTTCCCCCTCACATCTAGGTGTATCCGCACATACGTATCGCTATATAAAAGCATCAACATCTTTAATAATCCCCTAGGAATATTCCAAGTTTGTAATTTCAGCCACAAACGATTTCTCAGCACAGAATCGAAAGCAGCTGAGAAATCTTTCAGGGCACAATATACATTAAGATTTCCACGTAGACCTGCATATTCAATGCTAGACGTTAACAACATGAGATTGTGGTTGGTGCTGGATTTGTCCCTAAATCCAATTTGATTGGGGGGCAATATGTATTAGTTTTTATCCACTCATTAAGTTCGAGTAATAAAACTCTTGCCATGATTTTTGACGGAATATCTTGCATGGCTAGCATTCTGTAGTTTTTTGCCTCAGCCTAAGAGGCTTTTTTTTATAAGGTTAGGATGTGACTTACGTGCCAGGATTTGGGAATTATGCCAAACATTGCAATTTCCGTTAACAGCATGTGAAGGGCATCAGCCCACAAAGCAGGATAGAGCTTAAATCGGAGATTACAAGACCCATCCGGTCCCGCTGCACGTGAGTTTATAAGATATGCAATAATTAGTGCTCTGTCTGGGACTGAGGATTTGCATATCAATGCTTCATTCGGAATTTGGCATCTCTCACTTATACTTTCCTTACAGCCCAATGTTACATGGAATGTGATTTCCCCATGCCTCCTCAGAAATGCAATTTATCGTTACGTCTCTTTTCTTGTTTTTCCTAATAACATCCCATATTTTAGAAGAATTATTGGAATGGGCCAATAATGCAATCTCTTGCCACCTCTCTATTTCTAAACATTTCTTATGGCACCTCAGCCATTGATGATATTGCTTCTTAATACATTTTACTTTACTAGAAATTAGTGTTATATGTGTACCAGGCATTACTTTACATACGCAGTAGCTATTTCACTTCGTATTCTTTTTTCCGCCTTACTAATGGCTTTATCGTAGACTTTATATTGACCTTTATTGGATCGTTACAATGCTGATTTATATGTACGTTTCACAGTTACTTCCTGTTGTATTGTTTCCATCATCTCTGAAAAGTAGTTGATTAACCTATGCCCATCATTATTTATTAATGAGCACCTTACAGATACAAATATTGCAAGCTCACTTTCTGCAACTATATTGGCATGTGACAAATTGTTGGTATGCCAGTGAATTCTATTATTACCATCATTAACAAACAATTGTCCATTTAGGCCATACTCTACTGATGTGTGTTATCTTTGTTAGGCCAGCATAGTCGTATACACAATGGGAAATGGTCACTCTCCTCACGATAGACCAAACCCATGTCTTCAATAAAGTCAATGCCCTTATTATTAACAAACGCATAGTCTAAGACTGAGGCAGATTTCCCAACAACCAATTTATTTCTTGATATCACATGCGTCGGCGGTCTCGAAGGTACTGATTCTGCAAGAAACTCTGCTTTTGGAGGCTCAATGTTTGGTCCATCTGACGTTATGCAGATTGCAAAGAACTTTCCAGGCACGTAGCATACAACTCGTGATGATGGACCCGGATGAACTGAAGTGTAACCGGAATCCCAAAAGCCTACAGTGTTTACAAAGGCCATATCTGAGGTTGCAAGGTGTAAGGTTCGTGGCGAACAGATGGCAAGATGGTGTCCAGTCATTAATTCGAAAACAAAATGATCGAATGCAATACATTCGAGTCAAAAGGACTGAGAAAAAAAAGACTGAATGCCTTTTTTTATATATATTTTTGTTTTGGTTTTGGTGTAGGTAAAAATAATGGGTTTTGTCCAAAAAACGGCGGTTTGGGGAGCACCCCCCCAAAAATAAAAATTGCATTTGATTTTTTATTTTCTCAGTCCTTTCGTTTCGAGAGTATTTTTATTCGAACCTTTGTATTCGAATCTTTGACCCTAAACCTGGCAAGATACTACAATGAGATGTATGGCAGGAGGTCTCATGGGATTCGGGGAAGAGGTTCTCTAGAAGGTGAAGAACAACGTGTGCCGAGAGTACTGGAATGAGCATGTGGCAACGGTCAAGTGTATTGGAATGATGGAAAAACAATGAGGGTGCAGCAACAAAAAGAATATGAACTGTGTTTCTATTGAACCGTTAGGTCCTTTTTAAATGAGGAAGCGCGTCACTACATAGATGGGGGTGCAGAATAGCTCTCAGACCAATAACCAAACCGACTCAGGAAGTTGGCAAACAAAAGCTGTTTTATTGTCAATTTTCTAAAACATGGAGTACAATAGACATCAGTGGATGTCTCACAGCACAATCTTAAAGCATCACATGAAAAAAACATCCTTATATAGCAAAACCTTGTCATAAGTGGCGTCATACTATGTGGCAAACTAAGAAAACCTACTTGGGACTGTGATAGGTCTACGTGGAACATCTAGGTATACATTCTGTAGGTGATTGGATTGTGATTGGATTCTATAGTCAGGTGGACAAGTTATGCCCATCCCTTGTGCAAGGAATCCTCATTATCTGTTAGATACACAATACACCATTGGCCCTCAAATGGTAGGGCTCCTCAAAACATGGCCCTCTATAATTGGTTAGCACGCTTGTACCCTTCTGGAATATTCGTCCCGCTATCAGCACGTAAGCTGGTACCCCAGGTGCTGGTGGGTGGACTTGACCATGCCTCCCCACCCAATTAGCCCACTATCCATCATCACTCATGCCGCCTGCCATTCAAATTGTCTTTGAACTCAGCCTTGCAAAGCATCACTGCTCCTGAGAATAGAAGGGAGTGCAAGCACATTCTTGTCTTCAAGTCTCGATGCAGCTTGCCCAGTTTCTATTTCCATCCATCCCACGTGCTAGCAGACCATGTTTGAGCTCCTTTCTTCATATTTAATGATATTAAAACTAATAAAACTTGGCACTCATAGTGTTTCCATCACACCTTAACAGGATTTTGCCTTGTTTCTCACGTTCTCCATGAAAAGATATCCAGTTCTTGGCTGCCCCAACCCTTGACACTGGGCCAGACAGCCTTCTCGATCCTTGCAGGATTTACAGCTGCTTTCCTCTACTGCACCACACTTTCAGCCCTACGCTTTCTCTTTCACGTGGCTTACTAAAGCTGCAACATCAAAAGCAAAATGAGGGGTGGCAAGGGCGCTACTCTGGGTCCCCGCTGCAATCTGCTCAACAGTCCAAAGATCTTCTCCTCCTAGTGCACGTTCATGCCTCAGCAGTCATCAGGGAGGCTGATTGGATTCAGGTGTACAGGGTTGAATCCCTCTGGGAAGTACCATTCTGTAGCAGCAGGGAATTCTGGTATCTGTAGTGTAGAGCCAGCCAGGACTGTTTGAACTTACTGCAGCTGGGACCCAGAGTAGCGCCCCGGCCACCCCTCTTATTTTGTTTGCACATCTACCTGGAGACTGGGGCTCCAGAGGGGCTGCACCTGGCCTACTCTTGCCTAACTTTGGATTGCCATACTGATGGTTACTCCCTCCCCCTTCCCACTAAGGGCTACCATTGAAAATGGGGGAGGGTTGGATCCTGGCTGGTTCTATACTACAGTTACCAGAATTCCCTGCTGCCACTGCCTGGTACATACCAGAGGGATTTAGCCCTGCACCCCTGCATCCAATCAGCCTCCCTGAAGATTGCTGAGGCATGAAAGTGTGCTAGGAGAACATCTTTGGACTATTTGAGCTCACTGCAGCAGAGTAGAACCCCTGCCACCCCTCCTGTTTTGTATATATATATATATATATATATATATATGGGGCACCACCTGCAGTCTATTCACTACGTATAGCCAGCCTTCATGATTACTTAGTCTACTTGCATTGCAGCATCTGTACAGTTATAAAGCGACTTATATTTTCTTCAGTGTTTTCGTACATGCAACTTTATTTCACACATAAACTGCTACTCAATCCCTTATTTTGTCATCAGTTTCCATAAGGTCTATGCATTCTCTTCTGTGATCATCCTTCTCAGTGCGAAGCTTTCATTTCTTTTGACCTCACCAACCTCTTGTGTTCACTGCTTCACACTTCTTCAGGGATGTCCCCTAAGAGGCTGTCATCTCTCTGCGGCTACATCTTGAAGGGCTTTCTGAATGGATACCTTGTTTCGAAGATCTTTCGCGGTATAGGTATTATTATCGGTGTTGTGCATGTCACAATTTCCAGCTTCCAATATATAGGCAGAATAGGGGTGGGATTTCCGGTACAGGCATTCGGCTCCTCCTCTACACTATAAGGAAAGAAGCATTTTCGTGGGGGCCACCAACAAATGCAACAAGACATTATACATCTCAGACCTCAAGAAATGGACAGCAGCGGTGATGGACAATTACTGGGTCTGTGGTCAGCAAGCATTTCTGCACCTCCCACCTTTATGGCGGGGCAAATGCTCCCTGGCCTCGCTGCACTCCTCTCTGCTTGTGGTCCCTGAAGAGCGCCTAATGGTGGGGCCCGGCTGGCTTGCCCACCCCAATGCCAGCACCAGCGTCAGATTTTTCTACCATGATCCCACTGCCACCCATCTTATTCTGTATCCTGCCGGAGAAGGAGAAGAAAGAAACGTTGCGCAGGAAACATAGATACAATTATCTGTTGCACGACTCATCGCAGTTGATGAAAGAATTACCAGATCAATACAGACTGTATGGCAAAGAAGAGACATGCTTTGCAACAGTATTGGTGCCAGGAGTACAAGCAGCTACCAATGCTAAGTGGCTTCAAATAGTCAGCTGGGAAGTGATACAGTTGACAAATGACATTGAACAAGGATGGCAGCCATAAAATCTGAGATGCGAGCAATCAGGTTAATGACACTGCAAAAACGTTATGTATTGCACTTACTTACAGCGATGGAAGGATGCTTTTGTCAAATAAATCGGGGATTCATGTTGCAAACACTCCCAAACACCACAAATGGTTCTTTCACGCAATTAATAGAGGCCCTGCACACTCTCGGCACCCAGAGGCTGGCATACAAAAAAGTGACTGGTTCGCCGATCTTTTTTCCTGGGCACCATCGTGGATGGGCCCGATCGTGAAACTACTGGTACCAGTGATGGTGTTCATGTTGGTGATCTTCTGCACATGCGAGATGGGACTTCGATGCCGTACCAAAGCAATGCCTAGCAGTGCAATGATGATGGTTTCAATTGGAGTACAAGGCACAGCTCATGGTACAAAAGACAGCCAGGTACAAACAGATGACCCAAACATGACATGCATGATTATGGTAGAGCAGCGTCTTCACCCCTGAGGCATGATCACCATTCTCTCACTGGACCCCGAGAACTATGATGAATACTGGATTGACCTAGCAGGAGATGGAGGGTGCATCTACCTCACATGGACCCCGGAGCAATATCCACAAGCAGGGGCAAGTTTACGATCTGTATGTAAGGCATGGGTGCCCAAGAGGGAAACCTGGCCATACTAGGAAGCTGAGAGGTTGGAAGGGGAGAATATGGAGAAAGAGGACAGAGAATGTCTTACATGGCAATTTGTTCATGTGCGATTAACGAAAGGGGGAATGTTGGGGAGCGGGCTGATTGTCCCAGGCCCCCAAGAGATTTAAGATGAGGCGGACAGATAAAAGTGGATTGTAGGTGCTTAAGGAAATGGTAGGGGGTGTCGATAGGAGCTGCATTATGGATAGTTTCACATATATTTGGGTATAGATTGAGCTGGGATTAAAACGCAATCTCAGAAAACAGCAGCC